>NC_137666.1:18391021-18398521 GCF_963422515.1 Blennius ocellaris | reverse complement strand
CCTGGATTTCAGATCTCATCCACAGTGGGAGGCGGTGTGACACTAAACAGCCGCAGGACTTGAGCATCACACCCGTCATCCCACCTCCATGGGCCATCCCACCCTCTCTACAATTAGCACTGTTTACCAGCCCCGGCCTAATTGATTCCGTCTCTTTATCTTTTTACCTCCTTAATTTTGTTATTAAGTGTGCGGGAGAGGCGCGAAAGCTCCTCTTTTTCCCATTTTAAGAAATTATACTCTTGTACTTGATCCAGCTAACAGGATTTTCTTAAATTACTTTATAAAAGACCATCTTTTAACTTTCTTCTTTCTCTCTCTATCCATTCATTAGCAGGTCTGCCTCCAGGCCTGCTCACATCAATTTCTTGGGTTAAAGTTACAAACTTAGGCGGCTCAGCTCGACGCTCACGGTGGTTTTTGTGGACGAGTGGGGGTTGCTGGGGGTGGAATGGGGACGAATTATTAATTTCTAAAGTATTAGAAAAATAAAGAGATTGAATTAAGAGTATTGGTCCTCCGTTATCCAGCATGGCTAGCCTCGGGGACTTACTGTGGTGGAGGACATTATGCAAATGCTCTCTCTCTCTCCCTCTCCCTCTCTCTCTCTCTCTCTCTCTCTCTCTCTCATTCACCCTTCTTCCTCTCTCGTGCAGTCAATCTCTGCTCTCCTATAATCTTTCTCTCTCTTTAATCTTCAGCAGTCAGCTGAGGCGCAGACAGTGCAGCTTGACTCTCTCCTGTGGAAACAGCTCTCCTCTCACTTCTCTCCTCCTCCTCCTCCTCTCCATCCTCAGCCCCAGTCCCTCGTGAAAAACTTCAGAAATGTTCATGAGAGCAGCCTTCCACGTGCATTATCGCTTTATCGAAGGTGAGGTGCGTATTGAGAGAGCAGTTATCAGTGGTTCTGATCAACAGGCTTAATGGAGAGGTGCTGGAGACCCGAGGGAAGCGCTGCACATTATGAGCAGCTTTAAATAGGACATGGTGGGGTTCAAAGTGTGTGGGGGATGAGACTGAACCACGCCGCACCAATGAACCACTGACGACGAGCTTTTAATTTTAAATTGTCCCCTGAATTACTCCAGTTTTCATCCACAATACAACATTTGGCATCTGAGGTGAATTGGCTGCCCTAAAACCAATCAAGAAGAACGTAGTCGTTCAATATTGCAGGATCATTATATTAGGAAGTATTTTGATTAATTTGAACTTCCTTCTACTCTTCATTGGGCTGGTGGAGCAGCGGTTAGCACTCTCGCTTCACAGTGAACAGCTCTGGTTTCAAACACCGGCCGGGCCTTTCTACGGATGGATGGATGGATGGATGGAAAAAAGACAGAGAATCTGAACGACACTAATTTTGGTTTGAGTTTTAAATTTCAAAACCAAAATGAATTACATTAAATGAAATGAAAAAGAATGAAAGTGTTTACCCCGGTGACGGATTCCTGCACCTTAAACAAGATAAAGTTGATGGATTGAGAATTGAATTTGGATGAAACAAATTGAAATTAATTGATCTGAATGAGGGAGCTTAATCAAATCAATTTCAACTTTATTGAAATTACGTGAGTGAGGCCAAACTTAACTACATGAGTTACTCTATATTCTGATCGTGAGTTATATCCATAGTTGACCTGTCTTAGCTCCACTCAGCTCAGTTGCAGTATGAAGGGGTGAGAGTGAAGTCCAAATTAAAAACATTTCAAGTGCAGTCCATTTGCAAAGAATTAGCTGCTCATTAAAATATATCAATACACTTGTGACAATTAGAGAAGTACCTGAAAACCAAAGTTGCACATGAAAAAATGAATTTTGACTTTATTTCTCCACTCAGGAAAGGAGGAGGAGAATCCTCAACCGGCTCAATCTATTCAAAAACGATTAATTTTGCATGTAGACCAATGTTATCAATGTGAACCCATACTGACTGGACTTACCTGTCTTTTGTGATCATTTTCTTTTTCAAAGAACAGGTGACGTAGTTCATACATCCCAATAAGATATTAATGTGTGTGGATTCAATATCAAACCACAATAAAAAAGTGAGACGTAAGACAATAATTACCTGAACGTTCCTGTGAGGAGGGATGAGCAGGATGGCTCAGTAGGTAAAGCAGGTCCTCGTCCAATCGCTACGTTGGTGGTTTAATTCCTGATGTGGCCCCGTCAAAGTGTCGTTGGATGAGAGAACCGAACCCTAAGTTGCTCCCATTGGGGGCCGAGCACCTTGCATTGCAGCTGTCACCATCGGTGTGTGAGTGTGTGACTGGATGAATGTGAGTAGCAGGGTGAAGGGGTGAAAACAAAGTCCATGATGCTTTGTGAGGTCAAACAAGGGCTGGGAAAGTCATTTTCCCAACGAGGTACATAAACAATAAGCTCTACTATTGAGGGCGGTGATTTTATATGTTATTTAACAAAGAAAAATCCAATTTGTAATTGAAATACTTTGAATAATATATTTGAGAAAAGTAGGTGAATGTGTAATTATAATACAGGTAATCAAAATTTTTGACTTTACTCACGTGAGAACAATATAAATGATATAGCAATAATTGTACTTCAGTGTGAATTTTCAGTAGTTACACACCATCATTGAATTGTTTTAAACTCAAGCATTTTGGTCTGTATTCTTTCATCAATCAGTCTATTTTTTAATCTACATTTGATCTTTTACCAACTTATTTGTCTGTGAAATAGGATTTGAATGGAGATATATTATATTAGTAAAAGGAAATGCTGTCATCAACGACACAATGTTTAAAACAATGATATGAAGAATATGAAAATATTCTTCATATCTGTGCAAATATCCATATTTCTCCATTGACTGGACAAGCAGGTTTCTGCAGGTTAGACATTCTCATTATCAATGATCCATAAATGATCCAGATATCCTAAGCTGACATGCAAAACTTTGGTCAATATTGATGTTTACTCAAGAAACCCGCGGACGGCTAATGAGGCCCAAGTCCAGTTAATTAAGCTTTAATGGGAGAGGAAAAGAGGAAAGAACGATAAGAGGAGGACGAGCAGGAGAAGGAGGAGGGCAGCGAGGCATGGTGTCAGTAACAAGGCCAGTAATCTTGGAGCAGTGGGGGGGGGTGCTCCTGGCGGTGGCGGGGGCGGGCCCACCCGGCTTCCACAGCGCCACAGCTCCAGAGGAACAACAGACAGGTCTGATGTTGGGAAATATTAGCTTTGTGCAGGACGTGGGAGTACTCTCTTTGACATACTCATTGCATATTCAGAGACAGATGTTTCTGGGGAGGAGGAGGGGGAGGAGGAGGGGGAGGAGGAGGAAGAGGAGGAGGAAGAGGACGGCTGGATGAAAGGCCTGAGATGGCAGAGTTGCTCTCGCAGGAGCAAGTAATTGGCCCCTCGATGGTAGCGGTGACAGTGAGAGGCCCATACACACACACACACACACACACACACACAGACATGCACACACTCATTCTCTCCGCTCACATCCTCCGCCTCTCTTCCCAGATCTGATAAAGGTAAACGTGTAGCAAATTTGTCATTTGATGAGGGAGGATTTCCACAAACAGAGCTGACATGATGAGCCTGTGATCTGCCTGTATGAGAGTCAGCAGGGGCCCAGGCAGAGATCTCAATCCTCCCTCTCCTGCATCCACCCCCCCCCCCCACTCCCCACACTCACTCTGTGCTTCTCTTTTCCTCGCATACTGTCACACACACACACACACACACACACACACACACACACACACACACACACACACACACACACACACACACACACACACACACACACACACACACACTTGGCTGTGTTCGCATGGAGCCCCAGTCTCAGTAATTGCTGCCTGCCATCCATATCTTTCCTCTTGTCTGTCTCTGAGTCCCTCGCTCCGCTGCCGTCTATCTCTCCTCCTCAGAGACTTCCTCCTCTCCTCTTCGCCCGTTTCCTCTTTTCTCCATCAAATAAAGGGCCCGGCCCTCGCCTCAGCATCGCTCTCAATTTCTGACTCTTTCACTTATCTCCGGGCTCCACGCCTGCAGCCTGCTCAATTATCCACACTCACCTAGCTCCCACACTTCTCCTTCTCCTTCTCCTCCGTACCCATGCAAAGCAATATGCACAAGTCAAATATTCCCAATGCTGACAAGTTAAAGGGGTCAGCGGTCAACAGCTCAATTGCAGACATGAGTTGAGCTCTGAAGTTGCATCGCATTCCGGAGATAAAAGTCCCTGCAGGTATGATACAGGGATTTGTGGATGTTTTTTATTTTTTATTTTTTTCTTATAGGGAACCAGATTCAGATGAAGGGATGGACTAAGTTAAATGAAGTTCAGTGGTGAACTCAGTTTCCACCGTCACTCTCACTGGTGTAACCCCTCCATCAGAGATTAAGAATACAGACTTTCAAAGTGAACATGAGACTCTTCTCCGACCATAAAAACACAGCTTCCCTGTCCCGCCACCCCTAATTGCTCTGCACTTCTGCAATCCTCTATCCGGACGCACTTGCTGTCCGCGCCCTCCATCCCTCCCTCCACTTCTACTCTTTCTGAGTCTTTTCCTCTCCATCTGATCTGAGAAGGAGTCACTGAGTTTGAGCCTTTGCACTGAGGGGTAATGGTCCTGCCTCTGCCGAGTCCCATGACTCTAATCCCGGGACTCGGGACCCGAGCTACTGCTCTCCTCCATGCTGCCTGCTCAATGCCTCTCTGTCTTAAACTGCCTAAGCTGGAATTAACCCTTTGGTACAAGTTGAGAATGCTTCAATTGTTTTTGCACCGATCAATGAAGCTGCAGCGACACATTTTTCACTCAATATTGCTTTTGTCCTATGACATATCATTACATATAAAACCATCAACTCTTTCCTAAAAGATCAGAAATAAGAGTTATAGAAAAAAGTTTCATTTTCTGGAAACTTTAATCTAAACGTGTTAATCTAGAGGTTTAGCCCAATGATTGTGAATGAAAATCATAGTTTCTCTTGCTCCGACCAAAAGGGAAGTATTCACATTACAACACGTGATGAGAACTTACACTGAACCCACTATAACATACGACTGTGTGGCCACTTGGAACATGTTTGTCATATTTGTTTTAAAAAAAAATTTTAAAATCTCCAAGACGAATATTGTATGTGCAGTTGTTTGGTTTTTATGGTTATTAATTCCTAATAAATGTATTATTAGTCACTTCATGTAAAGATGTTTGAGTGGAAAGCAGATCTGGCCATAGTCCAGCCCACAAACCACAGACTGGCCCCGATTGGCCCGTGGCGGATGTCACAGAGATAGTAAGAATCAAATTAAAGTAGAAACATTACAATTTCTTTGGCTATTATGGAACATAAAATGCAAGTTAAACCTACGAACTTGACTTGATGAACAGCAGCTGAATGAAACCATGTTGATATTCATATTGAGCATTGTTGAGTTTATGTTCTTAGTTTTTCATGAGGCCTTTCTGGAAAAATAACTGGTATAGATGCAGGTGCTTGATAAAAGTAGGCTGTTTTTAATTTCAGACCTTTTGAGCCGTGTTTCAATTCATGTTTAGGTAAAATTCTAGCAAAATGTCTCAATGTGCAAATGCAACAATTTTTTTTTTAAATAAATTTAAAAAACCAAATAGCCAGACTGAAGTATTTCTGTTCACACCCATTGACTTCATTATATGTGGATGTGAGTGTGTGGTGTGATTCCATCTGCTTTTTTAGTGGAGCACAATGTTATCCTCCCCGATAGAATCGATAGGGTAAAGCTACAAAAATAACGATCCGTCTTGTAATAAACTGGAATTATCTTTTAATACTCCAACCGGGCCTGGAGCTGCCTCTGTCAACTGTGAGCTCTCTTACACACACCGCTAGTGTTCATGAAGGCGCTGCTCCCTGAAACATCTCTGGAGAAATACAAAATAAATAAATAAATAAACAAACAAACAAACTGCTGTGCTGCCTGGAAGAGGTCTTGTGTGGTGGGAGAGGGGGGAGGCAGGGGAGGGGAGGCAGGAGTGGGGGGGGGCTCAGAGGAGAGCTGAACTTTGTTAATGGAGTGTTTCTCCGTGCAAGTCACTCAGCTTTGAAAGCCAAGCCCCCCGGGTGAGGACTCTGAAGCGCAGGAATCAGACATGCACAATCAGTTCCACTCCTTAAATCTCCTGCAGAATCATATCTATTGGAGCAGCCTTTCCTTAATTTATTTCTCTATCAGTTAGTGGGTTGTGATCTGGCGAAGTGCTTCGGGAATAGGAGGCACCGCTGAATGGTGAAATGGAGAAGGTTCCTCTCTTTCTCTCTTTCTGTTTTCTGCTCCCTCGCTGATTTCCACACACACTCGTACTCCCTATCTCTCCCCCTGTGCCCTCGCCATCCATTTAGGCAGCGCCTCTGACTAATTTGCCCATCACGCTTGCTGTCTGGTCCTTTACGGTTGAAGATGTTTTGACGTGTCTCTCTCGGCTCCCTCTCTCCACTGGCACTGTCTCCACTATGATTAAGAATATTCTGATAATAAGCAAATGCCAAGAGTCACCGAACGGCTGAGGAATCTGGAGTGCCACAGCGTGAGAGAGTGTGTTCCTCCGCATCACTGAGAAGTGTTTGGAGTGAGCGCGCAGCATTTCCACTCAAAGGAAATGTAATCCAAAGTGCAGAAAGAGAGGGGCTTCTCCGGGGCAGATGCTTTATGCTGCAGATGAAAGAGACGCTCACTCTCACAATGTTCATTTATTCCTCAGCTTTAGATCGGTGACAAATTCAGCCCTATCTCTCATTAATCGTGGGCATTTGTTAATGAGGGTTTTGGGGGGGATTTGTGAGCACCTGTGTGGCACATGCACGCACCCACGTGGCCTTCCCGCGGCTCGCTCCGGAGGTCGCCCTGTTTGACTCTTCCCACAATCCCCTCGGAAAGAAAAGGGCGTGTCACTGACAGGAAGAATGTGCCAGGCCACCGAGGCAGCCCCCCCACCCCCCAAATCGTAGACTTCAATCCCACCTCCCCCTACAAAAAAAAAAAAAAAAAAAAAAAAAAAAAAGAAACTTCCACCCACTGGACTCACCAAGTGATTAGTTGGGGATTAAAATATTTGCTGGGCAAATATCTGCCTTGGCTGTCTGACCCAACATCATAGTTCAAAGACATGGGCTTAACCAACTTTTCTCTTTACTCGACAAATAATCAAGACATCCCTGAGCCACACCCAGGACACAGCGCATGAATTATTTATAGCTCAAGGAGACTAATAAAAACTAGTAAAATGGGATTTTAATTCCATTTCTCCATGAGTCTTTGTACGTCAGTCGATTACACTGAATACGCTTGCAGAGTGTAAGACACATGGCGGCAAGACGCTGAGAATGCCAGTGAAACTGTTGATGGGTCACGTGCGCCATTGAAAGGGAGGTAATTACAAGAGCGGACGGAAGAACATAAACATGAATACTGTGGATTACTATGAACAAATTCTCACTGACGCTAAAGTTGAGCGGCGATGGATGAAG
>NC_137666.1:17707715-17743321 GCF_963422515.1 Blennius ocellaris | reverse complement strand
AACAGCACGCTGAAATATGGGACAGGCGTTGCTGATGATGCAGCCGTTCGCCGCTATTACCGTGACTCTTTAGAATCACTCTCCCCGAGCCTTTAATATCATGAGTACAGAGGAGTACTTCATCAACGGGCATCGGAAAGCTTTTAATCAATCGGTTCCAGGGTGGTCAATGGAGACGGACCCTTCCTTTTTCCCCCTGACTCACCATGTGAGTTACCTATGAAGCCAGAGTTATAGACCCTTCTGTGGTTGTTGTCAAGGTCACTGCATGAGGGGCTGCCAGGACCATCTGACTGTAAGCTAAGTCTAGGGTAGGGTGGGGTGGGGTGGGGGGGGGGGGCAATTATGAGCAAGGCTCAATGAAAAGTCTCTGCTCTGCATCTATACAAGGTCTGATGCCTCCTGACACAGCAGTATGCCATGATTAATATGATAAGCAGGCTCATTTCTACCCCTTTTCCACTGTACACTGAAATGTTGTCAGAGGGTGGAGTCACCATGAATAATCCATTTAAAGGGAGTTTGTTTTTTTTATCCTCCTGCAGTTTTCAATTGAATCTATAGAGATGCATAATTATCTTGATTTTCCTTCAGTAGCCCAATTTGCAGGGCTCTGAGAGCTCAAATTTAGCTTTAAACGGTAGTCTTTAAAAACGTAATGAATATGCATGGGGAATGTGGAGAAAAAAAAACTGGGACAATGACTGAAGATCTTATCTGTCTCCTAAAAGTCTCTTAAAAAAAAAAAGAAGAAGAAGAGCAAACTGGCACTGTAAAGTCAGTGTGTGCGTGCTCAAAATGATAGCCGAGGCCCCTTTAAAAGCAGTGTGCTTTATCACAATAAAGTAGATCCTTACCACTGACTGAATTAAATCCCACAGCCGGTGACAAAACGCAAGGATTAAAATGGAAGTTTGGCTGAGAAGAGCTTTCAAATTCATAGTGACTTATGACGTGGTGTGCTGTACCAGGGAGAGCCGTTTGCTCTGTCGAAATGTGCTGTGTTGGAAAATAGTCCACAGCATTACTAAGGCGTATTTGTTGCTATGGTGTCAAGCCTTCTTCTCATTCATAACAAAACATCACTACGCGCAGGAGTGATGAGCTTGCTGTTGCGTATACAGTACGGGGTATTTTCTCAGGAGCATTAGGCTGGAACAAACAGGCCTCCACAGATAGATGCATGCATAGATATGCACATGACTACACTGATTTATAGATGGTGGAAGAGCCTAGTTTGCTGCAAAAAAAAAAAAAAAACAGAGAGAGGAGAGAAGTTCTGCATTACAGACACGAAGTTGCTGATGCACATAATGTTATACAACATTCCTGGTGAGTGGGTCCGGCTCCACAGATCTAATGTGGAAAAGAGCAGGAAGGTTCCTGCAACAGTAATTGGTGTGGACGCGAGTGCTGGTGTAAGGAAGGCTGACGGGACCTTAAATGATTCATGGTGTCGGGTTGGATATCTTTGAACGTTCAACCTAAGACCTACAGAACAGGCGAGGACACGGCCGCATCCCAACTCCCTGAGCCGGGAAGAAAATCACCTCCACGCCACTCTGTTGTGTTGTGTAAGGAGTTGAGCCACTCGCGAGGCTGGAGTCGAAGTGAATCTTTGATTTGTTTTAATATGTTTCTCTTTCTTTCTTTTGTATTTGCACCCACCCCCCACCCCCACCTTCTCTTTTCTCCGTCTCCCAGCGGCAGAGCCCATGGTGCCCCTGTTGAGGCCCTGGTGGATGGAGATGGACATTATAGTGCTCGGGACGGTGGGCTGCGCCTCGGTCGTCCTCCTCCTCTCAGCCATCATCATCTGCTACAAGGCTATCAAGAGGTCAGATGTCGCCCTGCTCATTTCTATTCTGCTCTCATAATATTTAAGTGAGATTCTCATTCTCGAGTGGCCCTGAAATATTTGAAACTAATGACATATTGAAATAGAAATCTGTCACTGGCAGCCCGCCTCTGCATATCGCGTGTAACTCGAACCCGTCGGGAGTCTATTTCGTGCGTGTTGGAGTCGCGCGGGAGGCTAGGGTGACCCTGTCATCACCTTTCTGGGTCACGCCGGGGTCAGGGGTCAGGTAATAGGAGGGGTTGTAAATGTCACAGAGGAGGATCCAGTGCCACCGAGTCATGCAGACGCATCTTCAGCCGTCAATTAATTTATCGTAAGTGCACGATGACTTCATAATACTGCGCTGATTTTAATTTGCATAAGTGTCTGAGGCTCACCGGAGTGGCAGCTGGATTCACAAATGTAAAAGCAGGAGGGAAGCGGAGGAATCCCAAGACACTGCTGTTGCAGCATCCCCCCCCCCCCCCCCCACCCCCCCATTTGGCTTATTAGAGAAAAGGCTGCGTGGGGTTTTAGCCCGGAGCACAACCAGACCCAATTCTCTTTGTGACATTCAGGCTGCGTGGTGTCACACATGCACTCCGACATCCATGGAAATGTTCGCAGACATTCAACAAACACGCACCGCCGTCTGCGGCGTGCCAAGCCTGAACGGTATAAACGTCTTTACATACATACATACATCACGCTGGCACATTTACACGCTGTGTAAAATACGGCGTCACGCGTGTGCTAAATTAGGTAGCCGCTCCCATGTTTTATTTATACGCGTTGAAATAGATTTAGTATCACACTTTATTATATTTATGGAACTATATGACATGCCTGCATGCCAGATATGGCTTTCCTCAGCAGAACTCTATTCCTCCTTTCTTTAAACAACAAATAGGCAAAGTCAGGCAGCGGAAGTAATGGGTGGTTGGCTCAGGAATTCATTATGGCAATTCTCCAGCCCCCTGTGTAGCCAAGGGGCACCTTTTTTAATGCAGCAGTGGTAGAAAGTGTTGTTGCGATACAGGCTCTCGCCCCAAACCCAAGTCATTATTTATGAATTAATTTGCGCAGTCATTCAGTCGCAGGCAACATCTTTTATACATGCAAGCAGGTCGTGTCCTGAAGCTCTGTGGGCTGGAGACTGCAGACTCTGTGCCACGCCGAGCTGCCCTCCACAGTGAATGAGGAGAGGAAAACACACAGGTCCAGACTGGGCTCATTAGACATTCATTAGTCACCAGCCAGTAGGAGAGCAGTCCAAGAAAAGAAACACCAAAAAAAAACAACAACAGAATCGGCGACTCCTTAGCATTTGTCATGGACGCTCTAATGATCCGTTGCTCCTGCGAGGCGGCGAGAGGAAGCAACACAACGTGAAGGGCAGATAAGACCTTGTCTCCCAAAGCAAGCAGAGGCAGTAATGAGCATCTTAGTCAATAACAATGTGAGAAAGGATCTGTCAGTGAGAAAAACACAGTTATATATAGCCCTTCCAGCCCCTCCGTGCTCCGGGCTTTCCCAATGAAAATCAGCTGGCCGAGGGCCAAAGCCTGAGCGCCACAGACAGTGGAGGAGCTCGCTCTGCAGGTCCCAGCCCTCCTGGCCTTGTTGCTATTTTTTTTTTTTTCTTCATAATCTTTGTCTGCCAGTCATCTGCCAGAAGCACATGGGACTGAAAAGAGGAAGAGGAGGAAAACACACACTTCCATACGGTTCTATTCAGATTCCGCAGGCGTCAGGGAGGCTGGTGTGTGCAAGCAGAGGGAAGAGGATTCAGACACACGCTGCGTTTCAGTGTTGCTGTGCCATCCGAAGCAAAAGACATGATGCTGCAGTCCAGGCTGTCAGCCGGCCAAGGAGCCAAAACAAATAAAAACCCAAACCAAGCAGCTAATGAAGCGGGATGCTTTTCCCAATCGCTCTCCGCTCTGGGAGGCTTGTCTAAAGACGGATAATACAGCACAGCTGGTCCCGTCCAATGGGTTAGACAAAATATCCAAAATGCTCAAAAAAGGAAGAAAAAAAAGAAAAAGACTTTTAAATCCATTATTCATCTCCTCCT
Organism: Blennius ocellaris; assembly: GCF_963422515.1. Lineage (NCBI taxonomy): Eukaryota > Metazoa > Chordata > Actinopteri > Blenniiformes > Blenniidae > Blennius > Blennius ocellaris. The sequence goes on along the minus strand of NC_137666.1, from coordinate 17,739,404 downwards.
GTTATTTTCAAAATTGCCAAAAGAGCTGCATCAAAACTGTCGACAGATATCTGCAGTCTGTTTTTAATACTTTTTCCTTGAACCATAGTGTGTCACTCTCATTTCCAGATGGCTGGAGTAATTGTAAACACCTCAACACATGTCCCAATTTTCGCCGCGATCCATTCCCCAAACTTCAAAAAGGAACGTGCGCTGTGATTGCACAGCTTTGATATGAAATATTCATCCAACCTGTGAAGTGTTGTGTTGCCACCTGCCATGTGTCAACAGCGTGGCATCTATTATTGAAGGCCCGGGGTCGAGGTCGGCTCGGGGCCCCCGGCGCTCTGCCCGGTGCGGCGGCCCAAAGCGACACGGGTCAGTCTGAGTGGAGATTACATCCTGGGAGAAATAATGAGGGCCGGAGCCACGTCCAGCGGGCCGTAGATCACCGGTGTCAAACTGTATTTCACCACGGAGCAGTTGAACGATCACCTGAACGGCTGAACGCTTTTCTACCTGTTGCCCCTTCCAGTGGCAGATGTGAAAAACTGAGACGGAAACACTGCAGCAGACAGAAATATGTGAATCCCCTTCTGAATGCTGTGCTTTGCTACGTCGACTCCCTGAAGCCAAAATCACTCCCTTCACTTCTACTGCAAAGCTGCTATTTGCCCCCCAGTGTCTTTGCATTTGTTTGTATTTACTGCCAGTTTGTGCAGAAATACACACATTACATGTTTCTTTTCCTGATAAGGTAATTTTCAGTCCTTCACAGAAGTGAAACAGAGTCTCGGTCATTATAATATGGACAGTTTTTGAAGAAAAAACCCCACAAAAAACAGTGATGTAATGAATAAAATTACAAAGATAATCAGAGTTCCAATACAAATCCATGAGTTTTTAATAGTTTGCTTCATGTAAAAGCGGCTTTTTGCAGGCCCCACAAATTACACACACACAAAAAATAAAGCATTCAGCGAAATGTACAACATAAGATGAGGAAAAATATGGGAAGAGTTATTATAGTGGGTATGTCTCTAGTCAATTTAAGTAAAGCCTCATTTCGCTTGGCTTTTAGAAGACATCCTTATTTATGCGGTTGCATAGTGAGGAAGCTTGAGTTGCTATAAACGGGGGATATACGGTGATTTATGAGAAGTGAAGATATATTTCTCCACATCCCTCCTCATATTCTCAACCAGAATGAACAATATAATTCTTCAATCCAAACATCAAAATTACATACACAACTCAGATTTTCTCCTGTTGATATAATAACATCTTGGAGAAGTTATTAAAAACGTAAAAAAAAAACTTTGCTTATGAGTGACCACGACATTATTTTTAATTTCTTAGCAGTGGCTCAGTTTTTCCTCACATTTTCTCAAATCTAATTTGTGTTTTTTATGCACTTTAAAGTGAGAAGCTCCTGAAAAAAAACCCCATATATCTAAATAAAGCCAACAGGTTTACTGCTTGTTAATTCCTTTACATTTCATTTTCACCATCATATTCCAGCTGCAGGAAAAGACGAAATCTTTGATTGTTAAAATCTTATGATAATTTTACTTAGATGGACTGAGTGCCTCTTTTGGTGTTACAGAATGTGGGCCGGTTGGTCTGCGGGGAGTTTCCTCCTCGGACCTCCTTTGGGAGGATATCAATTATCTCTGTTATCTCGTCTTTACAAGGTCAGTTGATCCGTGCTTGTCAGAGTTGTTGTTTCGTGTGGCTCGATCGCTAGGCCGCAAAGCAAACCTTCCCCTCGGGGACAGACAGGAATGGGCCGACTGAAATCCTAACTTTCATGTTGGAATCATTAAAAGCCCCGGAAATTTGAACCTCAGAGTTTCTACACTTTTAAAGCCTGTGCAGATAAATGTGCCGTTAATATTTAATGAAGGGTGTTAAACAGTATCAAACTGACTTTTTACTTTAGAAAGAGTTACATTTCACAGTGGCGTTACACTTTTCATGGCCTCTTAGTGCGTCAATCAAAGATGAATTATCATGACTGGACGTGAGAGATGCTTTTCCTAAACAAGAATACAGACGCTCCAATTCACCCCCACAGACTTTGTATTCTACATGGAAGAATTCCCAAGCTACAAACAAAACAAAACCGTCCCTCAGAGAAAACTTTGGTCTATCCCAAACACCCCCCCAACGGAATCACCAGCCCCTCGGCGCAGAGTGTTTTCCAGCCCCGGGCTGCAGGAGCTCCTCTTCTCAGGCTTTCCCAGCAGCATCTGTCCTGCACGGACAGCATCAAGTCCCCGGCGGGCTCAGTCATACGACCCCTCCCAGACGACGCGGTCCCGCAGGAAGGCTTAGTCATCGCCACCGTTTTTTTTCGTTTATAGCTCTTGTCTGGAGCCGTGGGGTCGACTCGCGTGACCCCCAGTGAGCTCATTACCCCATTAAACACAAAGTGTGCACTTATCACCTGAAAGCTTGTCATTATTTAATACGGGAGTCAGAATTAATAGTCTCAGTCACACCTTAGCCATAAAACTCAACATCAGTTAATCAAGCCTGTAAGAACTGGAGTAGACTCTTAGGATTCGATTAAAAGTGAAATGCAGTTTTAATTACGCCTTTTTTTTTTTTTTCTGGTCATACGTACAACTTTATTGCAGGATGAAGAAATCACATCCGCACTCGCAGCTCTGTGAAAGAGAGATATCAGCAAGTTAACATGCTGACAATGGACAACGCTAACATGCTGATGCTAAGTGAGTGTAACGTTTACCACAATCGTCAGCTAAAGTCAGCGAGCACGCCAGCTAGCATCTGCTAATTAGTACCCAACACAAAGTGCAGCCGCGGGAAGTCGTTTGCGCTCAGTGAATCGCTGACTTCAAGTGAAAGTTAAAGGTTTACCATAAAAATTACACTTTATTTCATGGAGGAAACGTAATTAGTTGTAATACATCAACAGTATATGAGTTGTTGAGGAGCTTCAGCAAAACTCATAAACTTCAGATTTAATGTGACCAGCAAGGTGATAATCATCATTTTGGACCGTTTACATATTTATATGTATAATATTAATATATTAATATAATAGTATATGAATTTATCTTTTATATTTCCCCCAAAAGCTTGGATTCTGTGTAAATGGTCTCCAATAGAGCACAAATAACAGATATTAGATGTCAAAACTGTGGCATTTTACCACTTCATGGAAAATGGAAAGCATTTACACATCTCAACAACAAATCTCAACAATGTCTTTTATAGATATATACAAGCATACAACGTTTGGACACTGTGTGTGTTGTTAATGAAAGCAGACGACAAGTATTTACAATTCTCCTTAAATCTCAACTTGTTTGGAATACAAACTAATTTATTCAAATACAAGACAGATGAAAACCCAACAATTCCACATGAGCAAGCAGCAGAGACATAGAATGGAAACCACTCCGTTTTAACAGAAAGAAACAGACAACAGAAATTAAATTTCATAGAAAACGCACAGCATCTATAAACCTCAAAAGTGAATGGCACAAATCAGATAGATTCAGGGGTTGACATTGGTTAAACGAAGATGAGATGAGATGTTTCTGCGATCAAATTCAAATTGAGCAAAACTAACTTTAATGGAATGTCGCCGTTTCAGTATGAGATATGATGTTGCTGCTCTATTGAGATTCACGAGCTTGACAAGTCGATGCAGTCTGAAAAAATACAACCAGGAACAGCATTGCTCAATGTAATATGAAGACTTTAGTATGACTCTTTATATCTATATACATGTAAATACATATTTAGAAAAACTGTTTCATTTTTTTTCCAATGTAGCAGAATTATTAAAATACATTTCTACTAGAGGTTATTTCTTATCAAGCATATCACGATGTTGCTTCTTCATACACACATACTTACAAATTTACTTGAAAGTCTTATTGAACATAATTTGAATTAAATTCTATTTCAGTTGTACAGATATTGGCGGAGCTGGTGATAAGTCATTCACTAGCAGGTATTAATAGATCGATCAATGTTTAATTTCTTTGACCTTTTCTCCCTGCTGGTCGCCGTGATGCGATAATATCTGTACACATTTTGATCGTCTAATTATCAGTGGGTGAGACGCGTCAGCGTGCGGCTGAAGGAAAGTGTTTGTTTCTAGGCTCCGAATTGTGATTCCCGTCATGTGAAAACGTCTCGGATTATTTTGATGGCAGACAAAACTTGTCCCCTGTGTCTCTTCGGCTGAGGGCGCTGGGTGGAGGGCGAGGGCTCCGGCGGGGTGGGGTGGGGGGGTGGGGGTAGGGGGGGCGCTGATGGGTGCAGGAGGTGAAGGGGTGGCGGGCGCTCAGCTGACAGCTGGAAACAGCCCAGACAGGAAGAGGTTTTCCAGCCTGACAGCAGCGAGACGCTTGTTTAGCAGGTGTGGCGGGGTCTGATTGGTTGACGTGTGTGGGCGCCGCCGACAGAGACAGCTGACAAATAGAGACGGCAGCTCCAGATTTATGAATTAATATTAAGAGAGCGCGCGAGGAAAAAAAAGGCCCCGATTGTAAATTCACTCGACTGACACACTGTCAAGAAGTGTTTCCGACAAGCGCTGCCAGTATTCTGGAAAAACAAACATTTCTGATTAGGCCCGTGAGTTTTTCCATCATAAATATATCATCTATTGCTGTTTTTTCTTTGCTTTTGCACCACTTGTTTCATTCCGATCGCAATAAAGGAACCAAGAGCCCTAAACTGTTGTTGGTTTTGAATTAGAGCCGTTAATGTTTAAACCCATTAGCCGTACGTGTATCTTACATCATCAAACCATACATGTATCCACCTGTCTGTACTTTAATTAACTCAAGAGAAGGTGGATGACACACACTCATACGGTCTCATATTCATTTGCTTTGAATTCATTTAAAGACATTAATTCACCTAATACACGTGATGTGATTAAAGCAGGACAACGTCAGAATCAATCTCAGGACTTCTCCCTGGGAGATGACCGTACTCACCACTAACCGCCCACGATCGAACCCTCAAGCACTAAATTCAGCTGGTGCCATATATTTAAAGTGTTTCAATCAGTAAAAGTAGCATAGCTAAAGATTTCAACAGATGGAAGCGTTTGATTTGACTAGTTGGATAAAGTAACTAAATATCTTCTTTTACCCCGACATGTTCTCTTTTTACGTCTTACACGCTATACAATGAACTATTATTTAAATCGGCTGCCGCTTTGCACAGAATACTGCAACGTTTCTGATGGAAGTTAAGGGAAAATATTTGTAATTTGAATTTGGATAATCATCTTTTTAACCACAAGAAGGTGAAACTAATGAAAACCAATCAGAATCTACATAAAATACACAAAAATGAAAAGCCTCAACCGTTATACGGCAACGAGTCCATATTAAACACACTCTAAACTGAACACAGTCATCGTAGCTCAGCAATGTTAACTTGAAGAAGCTGAGATAATTTCTTCATCCTCAGTGTTACTATGTTGAACTATTACACATCTTATGCAACTTGTTGAATTATGTCATGTTTTTACTCTGAAACACACAAACCTTGCAAAATGTTCTAACTTCACTGCCTCTACATAATTTTAACAACTCTAGTTTCTGTATGTTATATGAACGTCAACTATTTGTCCCTTTTTATGTTATTTGCGCCATTTTAAATGTCACCTGATCCTTAAATTTGAACATATGTGACTGTATGAATAATTTTTTCCAGTGTGATCATAGTTGATGATCCAGCTGGCTCTATTTGAAGTGTGCGTTGTGGTTTTAGTTTGGTTTTTGTAAGTATTTCCTTATCGTTCTGCACAGTAATTAAACTGCAGAAGATCAAGTGCCTGATAAAGAGTCTGCTCATCAAAACGGATCAAAATTAATCTTCTCGGCACTCCCATGCACCGAGCCCCCCCACATATTTTATACCTGGTTTACAGCAGATCTGAAGGTACATTATCACACATATTTACTTGTATGTTAACTTCAGGATATCAAAACCAAATCAATTTAGTTTTCGTGGAATGTATGTCCTAAGTGTCTTTTCAAAAATGATTAAATAGGAGTTTTACAGGGAATAAATGGTAGGATGATGTCATTTTAAGAGCACTTGAAGCAAATAACTGATGTAACTTAATTTTAATATCTGTATCAAAGTTTGTTTTGGTGCTGAAAGGATCTATTTAGAGACATACAAGTAATTCTTTGTTGCTATGTCTCCAAGATCTTTAAAATAGAAGTGCAGCCATTCACAAGTTGGCACTTTGGTACGTAGAAGAGTATTTTTACAGCCCTTATGATGATCAAAGATGAGAAGTAAAATTTCACACATTTCATTCAAAGAAAATGTAAATACACAGGAAATACATCTATACACATTTAACTGAGAATGCATACACATGCATATAACCCCACAACTGTGTGTGTGTATATATCTCCACCTGCGCAAGCATTATATAATAGTGTATTCAAAAGTGTAGGAGGAATTTATTTAATCCCTCTGCTTCTTCCTGTAATCCCTAATTACTGTTACAAACCCACCTGACAGCCACTGAGCTGCGACACAATACAACAAATACACACACACATATATATATACCTGCATACAAACTGTACATAGAAACTTACATTACTCGATCTTTGTATCCTTATGTCCATAAGTGTCACTGTCTTTGTTTATATTGTGTGAAGCACTTTTCTCACATTGTATTTTCTATTAAAAGTGCTATAAATAATCCATATAAAGGTGGATTGATTGAATTTAAACAGTATCTACATTCACATCCTCAGTTCTGATCAAAAAGGTTGATTTTTTTTTCTCTCATAAAGCTTCTGTGTTGACTCGCAAGATGTCGTCTATGAACTCTGACATCAGCTTTGTTTAATGTGAGTTATTTGCGGTTACCCTCATGGCCGAGATAATAAACTTTATGTGTTTTGTTTATGGATTGTTGGTAGAAACCAGGGTGCAAGTTATTTTTACTGCGTGGGCGAATGAAAGCATTTCCCGTCTTGCAGCAGGTTCACTGTAACAGACAAAACACATTGAAGTAAAATCGAAGTAAAGCAGATTGACTCTCACGCGGTGATACGCAGACAAATCAAGGCCCTGCTCCTTTAACCCTGTAAAGACCTTCTGTCTGCAACAATTCCACCCAGCAGGGCAAAAAGGTCTGTGGTCTGAGAATGACCGTCCGTCCAGGGTTGGACCGGGCAGCCCGGCTTTTCAGAGCGGGAGAGTGAGGAGACACTGAACTAAGATGTCGCTCAAGGGTCCTCTGTGCCAGTGAAGCACTGTACAGTGTTGAGTGGGACAATGACTGTACTAACTGTATTCAGATCTGTCTCCGGCTTACATAAGCCCGAGCAGGGGAGAGCAGCTGAGGGGGTCGATGCAGAAGCCACAGTACACTGGACAAATATAATAACCACAAAGGCATCAAGGAGTGCATGAAAAGGGCTTCATTGAATGATACTGCTCTTCACGGGAAAGTAGCAGCGAGGGGATCATGGGTTTGCAGCTTTCTTTGCCGTGCGCACAGAAAAGGAAAGAATATGGCAGCACCGCCGACGTTGGGGAGGAATTTCACAGGAGGTTATGTACTGACGCCATTCCCAACTTGTTTTGACAGCCACACATACTCATTACTTAGGGGGGGAAAGATTGCATCAACCAGTCCGAGCAGGTAATTGCCTTATCCCCTGTGTTGCCATGTATCTTTCCCTCCCGTCTCCTTGCAAAATTGACCTTTGAACATTGAGCTTATTAGAAAGGATAGTTGAGAGTGGCGTGCCCACCCGGAGCAGATGCAGAAATCAAATCAACTTGAAGGTTAACAGCTCAGAAACTCTGTTTAATGACGTGGCCTTTAGCCGCGGGGGTGAGTGTAACGTCGAGTCACGGAATCCGTCCTCACTTTCTGAAAATCCTCCGCCCGCAGGAAACCACTACGGAAGGAGGAGAACGGCACGAGTCGCGGCGAGTACGCCATGAGCATCCGCAACAAGAAGGCCATGGGTACGAACAACACTGTGGTATAGACTGTCTCCTGGCACGCGCAGGAAGTGACATCACCATTATGGCTCACCTCACCCCGAATACAACCATCCCCTCTCACCCAGAATGCAACAGGGTTTTGCCCTGATAGGTAAACCTTCCCTCTTTTGCTTGGCATGTCGCCCTGGACTGAAGACGCCGCTCAGCTCAAAGGAGAGCTTGGAAAGATGGAAGGAGGAAGAAAAGAAAAATCCAGATAGAAAGGACGGAGAGAAAGATCCCCCCCCTCCCTCCCGCGGCCCCCCCACCCCCCCAACGGTGTCGAAAGTGGCACAGCAGGCTGGACATTATGCTCTTAGTAACAGCAAGTGTTGCTGACAGGCTGGTTGGCTGCTGGCTGGATAGGGACTGTCTGCCAGTCTGCCGCAGATCCAGTCCTCACACACACACACACACACACACACACACACACACACACACACACACACACACACACACACACACACACACACACACACACACACACGCGCGCGCACACACACTGTTGACATCTGCAACGGAGCAACAGACACTCCAGCAGCCCTGCAGTCCCACGGGCAGCCAGACGGGACAGTATCATCACACGTGACAAATACCATGCATGCAGTTTTTACAGAGAATGCAACCTTTTTTTATATTCCAGTCCTCACACTGTCCATCTTTTGTTCTCCATTTTTGAGACAGATGCTTTGTGAGAGGCATGATGTTACTGCCGGTCCAGGCTTTTGAGATGTGGATTCATCTGACTATGCAATTTAAAGAAATCCATGTTTTAGGGGGGAAGAAAAGAAAAAAGAAAAAAAAAAGAGCAACAGCGACATGGACATGGGACGTTCCGGTTATTTTACCATGCCAAACAAAAAAAATAAAGCCACCGAAGACTTAGATTCAATGTAATATATTTCAGCCATTCATGTATTTATTTGCTCTATTTATTTACTCAACTCTCTTTAAATTTATTTTTCTACTTAAGAGGAAAAGACTTGTCTTGTAAGTTACTCACATCTTGACAAATTCATTTTATTTCTTCATAGCTGTTTTCTAGGTGAATAATTTATAAACCATATAATTCATTTGTGATGCTCCGATGCTTTAAGCCTGCTGTCAGTGTGTTGAGACACTGATGCAGAAAACGCGCTTGTTCTGCAAAGAGTTTTGTTATCAGTTGTTTCGTCTCTGGGTGTTTGATATGCTTTTTCTTTTTCTTTTTTTTCCTGTTTTCCTGAGACTTCAGCTACAAAAGCCAGCGGTCTCCATGATGTGCTATTTGAATGTGTGTTTCCCCCCCACCCCCCCCCCCCCCCGCCACAACATTATTTGTGTTTGTTCACTCAGTGCAAGCACCCCTCACAAACTTTGAAACTCACCACCACAACTCATCTGGTTGAACCTTGCGACGGAGTCTGGGTGGGGGGGGGGGGGGGGGGGGGGGGGGGGGTCAGCTTAGATGCCTTTGGCCATGTTTTGTCTGGAATTTGACAATCTTCGTTTTTCTATCTGTCAAGAAGGGCTTAGCCCATCACTATAGAAACTGGGGACATGAGCCCAGAGCTGACCTTGTGACTGGTGACAGACAGGAGACTCAGCCAATAGCCAGAGATCAGGTTGCACAGAGGATGGCCTCGGCAGGGACGTGTGACTCAGTGCTGTCACAGGCGTCGTCCACGTCCCCGCCGGAGAAACACAACCGAGCTGAACTGGAGCATCACTCAATGCTGCTCTATTTCTTTTCATTTTTTTACATTAAATCTGTGTGTGTATGCATGTGTGCGTGCGCGTGTGTGTGTGTGTGTATCCATGGAGTCCCAGGGGTCTCACCTACCTTGTGGGCGGTCGTCCATGCTTTAGGGTTAAGGTTTTTAGGGCTAGGGTTACAATCAGGTGAAGTTAGATGTTTAGGTTAACGGGCTTGGGAATGCAATGCTGTAGAAACAGGGGCGTGTGTGTGAGTGTGTGTGTGCGTGCGTGTGTGTGAGTGCATGCAGATGAGCGTACTCAGTGAGCCTGAGCTCGACTCTGTGGCTGTCCATTAAGTATAGATATTGGCTAAACTGTGGAAAATTGGTTAAAAAAAAAAAATAAACATGTGCTTGCATTTGAACATGCACAGTTATTAGCAAACAGTATACCCCACCATATACCTATATGAGAGAAATGATGGATGCATGAATGTAAATATTGATATTTAAATATCTGCCTTCTGGACTGTTAATTCATGTACAGTGTAACAGAACATATGTTTATACATAGTGAAAATCTAAACTGTGCTACCATTTAGAATTATGTCAATGTTGTCATGTTGATGGAGCAAGCCATTAATGTATATATGGCAATCAATAGTACATACACAATTTATGCATTATACCAAACCGATAAAAAAGATGTGCATAAGTTGATTTCATTGCTGAGTTTTTCAGTTGTAAATAAAACTGTACATAACAACAGACCTACAGTCTATTGTGTTTACAGAGACGCAGATAGAAAAGCCTTTGTTACACGTGGGCAGACGGACTGGCCTGAATGTGGCGAAGCTGGTAAAAGTGAGACTGTTTATATTTATCCTGTGTTGTGTTGGCCGTGTCTCCTGGGCACCCCCCCCCCCCCCCCCCCCCCCCCCCCCCACACACACACACACACACACACACACGCACGCACACACGTTTTCACTCTGTCTCACACAGTGCATCTTTAATGAACTGTGATTATCCACTCTATGGGGCTTAATGACGCAAACAAGGAAACTTTGAGGTAGCATATTGTGCCAGCTCCGAGCTCGATCAATAACATTGTGACAACAACAACAACAACAACAACAAAAAAGTCCTGACCGTGTGTGCTAAAGATTTCTGCAGCCGAGGCAGGAACAGAAGTTGCGGGAACAGAAGTTGCAGTAACAGAATTACGAAGGCAGATAATAGATTGAAAACGCCTCTTAGAGGCCTCATTCTTACATTAACTCATACAGACAGAGCCCCATTTCTGTATTAATTTGCACATTAGATATCATCAGCGGACAGCCAATGATGTGAAACAAACAAGGGCCCCAAACCTGTACTATGCAGGCTGAGGCAGAAGAGCACTGAAGAGGAACGTCAATGAATTATAATGTGAATGAGAGACCATAGAGTACTGTGCCTTCCCTGCTTTAGATGTGCCACTTGATGCTAATGCCGATGGACACTCTGAGCAATTTAAACATTCATGCATTGTCCAGCCAGGGCGCTGTGGATTTCACTGTAATAAAAGCAATGTGACAGCACTAGGCGGGGGTACCGGGGATTGTCACTGTCTCAACAAGTTATACGAGGCTCTCAAAAGGTATTTGCAGGGAGCAAACGGCACACTGTTACACAGATTCTTTCCAATTCGGCTTCTCGTAGTTGTGACTCTGCAAAAAGGAAAAAAAAACAACAGCAACAAAAAACCTGGTGGTTCGGTTGATCTAATCTGAGGCTGTCAGTGATCACACCCACCTGGTGCACGCCGGTGCACGATCCTTTGAAAGCTGACCTTCACACAGTCTCTAAGGAGCCACTCACGCCCTCTCCGCCTGAGAGGCCTATGGTCAGTGTTAATTACCCTCAGCATCTCCAGCTGCCTGCTCATCAGGTCAGCACTCCCAGATGGTCCTGCAGGAGGCAGGCAGGCAGGCAGGGGCGGGGAAAGCGCTGGATACCTGTGGGACGCTGATTACATAAGCTGCCGCTAATGAGAGAGGCTCTCTCGAAGAGGGCTGCGAGTTCAAACGATCACGACGGTGGCAGTGGCTGACAGATGCAACCCCAGAGCAAGCGGGACTTGATTAAACTCACACACACACCTATGCACACGCGGGGCACATACGCACATACACACCTGCATCCACCACCGTCACACACACGCACGTGCACACACACACACACACACACTCACACACACACAGGCGCAGCAGGAGAGGGGTTCTTTGATGAGCCAAGACTAGAGGTTGATGAGAAGGGGCACTGCAGCCTGATTCAGCTCCCTGGAGGTCACCGGGGTGTGTGTGTGTGTGTGTGTGTGTGTGTGTGTGTGTGTGTGTGTGTGTGTGTGTGTGTGTGTGTGTGTGTGTGTGTGTGTCTGTGTGTGTGTGTGTGCGTTCATTAGCAACATTGTGGGATATCATTATACTTGTGACTCATTTGGCACACACCTCTCAACATGGGACCTTTTAAACATGCAGCGGCTCTCAACTAATATTTAACAAATTAATAATATGCAAATCAAATTGGGCTTATTTTGGTCCAAATAAGCTGATTTCTCCTCGCGGAATACATTTACATCGTCAAATCTAATTCATCCTAAAGCTTGATAATGAAATCCTCGCGGCAGCGAAGATCAAAACAAAGATTAATGTGCTGCTCAGCGTTCTAGCCCTGCTGTCATGTCATCTGTTATTCTCAGACAAGAGCTTCGTGGTAATACAGTTAGACCTCACAACAATGCTTAATCACAACAAACCACATTAGGCCAAAGGTAATTGTGTTTGCTTGGTATATGCGTGGGCCAATCTGTTTCACTGTGTGCCAATGAGGGGAGGGATGGAGCGAGGGAGGGGAGGGAGGGGGGGTCGGTGTGGGGGGGCTTTCCACTTTGGGGCAAGACTGGGTGGGGAGGTGGGGGCACAACCGAAATAGTCTTGTTTACCTCCAATGTCTGGCTCCACGTTATCGAGTTACGGAGCTGCTGCTGCAACTCAGATTGGCCTCTGATCGATCGGAGCTCCGATGGCAGCAGGCAGCGTGACTGACAGTCTGACAAGGATCTCAGACGAGGGCCGGGTAATGCACGTCATGTCATTTTCCCGTAGACACCTGAGCTTCTCGTCCAGGAGAGTCAGAAAACAGAGCTGATTTTATCGCTCCGCCATCTGCCGTTATGATAAAATGGACATTTTCCACAAAATGGACATTTTCCACATCAAAGGGCAGTTAAATGTCACATTTGAATGTTGAAGTTTGGAGGGGCGGCAATTCATACGAAATGACAAAGTGTCTCAGTGTTTACAAAAAAAATGGGTACTTTAATTATCAAGCTTGCAAGCAAGCAACTTAAAAAGTGATAGGATATGAATATCACAGAGTGAGCGTATCTAAGATCCAGCAAGCATTTGTTTTTCAGACCCTCGCTATTACGAACACGGATCTATAGATATTCTCTTCAGATCTGTTGCATACAACAGTGAGGCACCTGACACAATCATCCCACAAAGGCCTGGCAAACCTTTACATATCACTTCCAGTATTAATACTTTAAAATAGCATAGATTTAATCTCCATATACGTCTATTTTATATACTAAAGGTGCAGAAAACAAGTTCAGTTCGGGGGACGTTCTGCACAGCGTCGCTTTCGAGAAGAGTCCATTTGGTTTTCTTGTGGTCGCGGAGGCCAGACGGAGCAGGTCTACGGACCCAGGCGGGACCACGCGGCCGGTCACATGGGGTAGAACTGAGAGGCGGCCTCTGACGACTGGATCTCAACCTGAGCCATCTTGAACTGGGTGCACTGGAGCCATTTGCGGAGGGCGAACGGCGGCGTCCCCGACGTCTGGCTCTGCAGACACTGATGGTTCACGCGGTTCTGAATGGCCTGGAGACGCAGCTGGAGCCCCGCAGACAAGTGCTGGTGGAGACAAGAGGACACGTTCTAGAAACATTGTGTCGGGGCTGCAGCCTGACAAGTGTGGGGACGGCAAAAATCTGTTGGGGGGGTCAAAGGGAAACCGTTCCCTAGTGCATGAATTAAAATGTTTTGATTTAAAAAAGTTATGAAAAAAGAAATAGCTGGAGGCAACACTAAAAATGAATTATTTTATATAAACAATGGAGCCCTGACACGACAGCTAAAATAAAACTTTATATTGTGCCCACAAATTACTATTTTGTGGCGACCAAATTGTATTTTGAGGCCACAAATTCAAATTGTGTCTCAAAAAGCATCCAATAATATACAGATATTTCTATTTGAATGCTGTTTACTAGTGCTTTTCATTGTACACTGAACACAATATCCAGTAAAAGAAATACTTTGTAATGAGAACAATAAGGAGTTTGTTATTTAACTGAAAAACACCACTTGGCGTGATAAAAAAAAGTGGGAGTTGCGTTGGGGGAGGGTTTAGGTGGGTTGTAACTGTGAGGAGAGTGCATCTTCCCACACTTCCTCTTATCTAAAGAGTCTGTAGTTATTCTATAGGATTACTCATCAGTGTGCATTTTGTTAGAAAGCCTTACCTTGAGGTTTGACTGAATCATCGGCAGCCACATGGGAATCAACTGAAAGACAGAACGAGGATTAATATGTTTCAGGCTTCGCACATTCAGGGGCTCGCATGTCGTAAGAAACGGCGTTTCGCAAACCTTGACAAATATGGTTGAGTTGCATTCCTGCAGGGCTTCCATTAAACTAATGACGTGAAGACACACCATCTCCACCATCTGAGAGGGACACAACAGGTCGTGAACGATCAGATTTCTCTTTGTGAGCAGGTCCTGCCCCTACGCCAGCACAGAGCAGGCCACTCACCACTTTATTATGGGCCATAAGCTGCAGGATGCTGGGTGTAACTCGACTCCAGAACTCCAAACCGGTGAGGATGGCACTGGAGGAGAACTCGGTCTGGTTCTGGTTCTGCAGAGACGGAGCAGCGGCCGCCTGCTCGCAGTAGATGGTCCACAGCTGGGCGAACATGAAGGCGTGGAACAGGGAGCACATGTGCAGCACCGACGTCTGTTGGGCAGAGATCGAAACTCGGCAAAACTGCGGTGGTAAAGGTGAAACTCAGCCTCAATCGCAGTGTTTGACAGACCTTTGATTGCTCTGGGAAGCCGATGAGGATGACGATGAGATGGTCTGCGATGTGGGAGCCGGCGTCCAGAGGGATGGGCATGCAGGAGGTGGAGCCCTGGTGGAGGGCGCAGTGTGTCAGGGAGCCCAGCAGGAGCCAGGACAGCTGACGGATGTGGGACACACACTCAATGAATTCCTTTGGCCTGCAAAAAGAGGAATTTATATATACGTTATCTCAAATCGCATGAAACCACCAGTTGTTATTCTTCGAGCGAGCTTAAGTTTCAAGCGGGTGTCAAACATAAGGCCTGTGGACCAAAACCAGCCTGCAAGAGGCTCCCATCCAATCAAACCACCAGGCAAATTGTAGAAATTTCCAAGAAAATGTAATTATTACTATGCATGAATTATTATTTTGCACTAGAAGATTTCGTTAAAATTGGCTTTATGTTGAGGCGAGAGTTATCATGTATACTTTACTTTGCAACAACAAATAAAACCCCTTGAAGTTTCAATTTTAAGGTTATTGTGTCACTATTTTACCGATCCAGCTCACTCAAGATGAAATTGGACTGTTTGTTTGACGCCCCTGGTTTGAGATTGTGCAAAACGTTTTTGTTGGTGTTTGTATAGATTTTATTAGCATTTTATGGTTTGGTTCTGATTTTTAAGTTAACCTATACATGCTTCAGCCAAATGACAGACAACCCGAATCCATGGTACCCCTGATTTAAAGTAAAAAAGAAAAAAAAAGATATATGCTTCATTTGGAGACAGATTTTTTTAAGTAAATAAGTTCACTTCCCATGTCGAAATGATGGAAACACGACTGAGCTCCTCACCCTTGCTGCATGGTGGATGGTGGGTGATAAAGCCAGGGGAGATACCGAACCACCGCCTTGTTATCTCGGTGATTGCCTTTGGTGATCTCCATGGCTGCGACTTGTGCCAGGCCCACTTTCAGGTTGCCTCCAAAAGTGTCTTCATGCAGCGGCTGACAGCAAGCCTTCATATGGCTCTGAAGAAGAAAGAAAAAAAGGTGAGGCTACTTAACAGCATGTGATACTATGCAAGCTGTGTGGAAAGAAAAAAAAAAAAAAAAGAGGGTGAGGGGGGGACTTACTTTAAGTTTGGTTAGCGTGTGCATGTCTGCAATAAAGTCCAGGAGCTCACTTATGTATTGCCTCATGCACTCCATCGCCGCTGTTGTGCACTGTTGAGAACAGAAGCAGTTTATCCTTCGGAGGAATCACAGCGGGGGGATTTTGCTATTTCCTGCTGTTTTATGGGGCTGATTTTAATAAGATGGCAACGCAGAGCCATTTAAAGTCTCACCCCCGGCAGAGTGGAGATCATGTGCTTCTGAATGATGGTGGATTCTGCGAGCCGCGTGCCAATATCTGCACAAACAAACTGGGGGGAAAAAAACCCTCGGTAAGCTCCCCACCAATTCTCCGAGACGGAACGCTGTGATTTATTGGCCCCCGCAAAGTCAAGCACACAAAAGGAATTTGTCTTTTTTCTTTACCTGAACCAGCAGTAACAAGTTTGTGTCGGGCAGTGGAGACTTGAACTTGAGAGCCTGCAGAAGCTCCAGCACCACAATGCGGGACATGTAGAACTTATCTCTCTCCTGGATGCAAGGGGGATAGAAAGTGGAGTAAATGTACTGATGCAGCAAGACTGCCTTTTTCTATTATCACACTCCCTTACTCATGCTGCGAGGGGAGCATAAACTGTGTAGCTTGAATAGAGGGGGAAGGACAGGCAGCGAGGGAGGGAGGGAGGGAGGGAGGGAGGGGAGCCGGGGAGACAGAGAATAGTGAAGCCGAGGAGTAGATTTAGGCCAGTCCAGATCTCTCCTCCCAGAGTCCCAGGCAGCTCAGATGAGGCTGTCAGGCTGCCTTCCTCCTCCCCGAGGACAGGCTGCACTCTTTGTTCATCCCTTCCACACAAAGCCCAGCTGCCTGTTTACAAACCACACTGTCATCTTCTGGCTTCCAGTTTGCCTCCCTCTTTCTCTTTGCAGTCATGTTTGCTTACGTTCCGAGCCGGCACATGCTCTTCTTGCTCATGCAGAATGCAGAGCCTGCGTCTGACATTTCTCACAGTGTGGCTCGTTAATGTGCATACCTGTACGCCGCACTCTCGTAATTAAAAGTTAATAGAGCATATCCGTTTGGTAAATAGCAATTTGCAAAAAAAAAAAAAGGGCTTCCAAGAACCGGGCGCGCAGAGTGCAGTGGCAAACTTTAGCAGGTTCAACAGAGCCCGACTTTGTGTCCTTAAAAACTGACCTCCAAAGCAGACAAAATGACTGAACCCCCCCACCCCCCCTGTGCCTCACGAGGCCATAAAACAAGTGCACAGGACAGGATCCAAAAGCAATTGCTCAGAGCAAGTCTAGGGTTTGAGATGCGGATATTATAAGGTGAGGAATTAAAGCGGGTGAG
This sequence comes from Blennius ocellaris, assembly GCF_963422515.1. Lineage (NCBI taxonomy): Eukaryota > Metazoa > Chordata > Actinopteri > Blenniiformes > Blenniidae > Blennius > Blennius ocellaris. Next base: position 17,722,138 of record NC_137666.1, on the reverse strand, counting down.
GAAAATCAATACTGCAGGAGACATAAAGCACGCAGCGCTGACAGTGGTGGAGGACTGAGGATCCATCTGGCCAAACAGTGCAGACAGCCCTGGCTCCATCTCTGTCTGAGGCAGCCGCTGAGAAACGCACCATACATCCTCAGCCCGGGCACACCAACTAATCATGTTAATCAATATGGGCCGATTGCCTACTTAATCATCCGTGACACATAGCCAGAAATGTGGCTGACTGGAGAGTCAGGGAAGTCGGCGAAGCACCAAAAAAAAAAAAAAAAAGTGATGAGCGAGGAGCCGGAAAACATGAGCTCAACATATTTAACCCTGCCGATTAGTCTAAGAGGTTTAACTCCTACGAGACTCTTTTAATTACTTACAAAAACGAGTACTTCGTCCCACACAAACATGCATACCTTGTTGAAGGCTTTGTAACACAGTCCACAGAGCTCCACAAGGTAGGAGAGGCTGAAGATGCCGTACTGGATGACGAAGCTCAGCAGCTTGGAGAACGGCTCCAGGAGACTCTGTGGGATGGAGAGACGGTCGGATGTTTAAGGTTCTGGGTTCCAGAAAAGTGGTCGCCTCAATGTTCAGTTTCAAACCTTACCCGGGTTGCATTGGTTGTCGGGATTTTCAGCAAGCAAATGATGATCCTCAAACTGGAATCCATGGGACACTGATAAGACAAAAAGAGTTAGTCTTTTATTAAATGCAGAGACACTTTAAGGGGGGCAGAAGTTGGACATGGTTGCGTAGCCATATTCCTGGATTTGGTGTTTGCCTGCGGAGATGATTTGATTAGAGCACACATTAATTCGACCTTCAGGGTTGGAGACATCAGATCCGAGCCAATTACAGTTTGGAGACTCTGTCCTATTGAACCCGGCAAGGGCACTGCAAAATGCTTTTTCCAGGAGTCATAATCGCATTAAACCATATCAGGCCATGACTAAGTGAGCGGAAGAGTTGATATCTACCTTGAGAGGAAGCACGCAGGGCAGTTTTGTGAGGAAGGTCTGGAACTGGTTGCAGATGGTTGTCCACAGGTTGCTGGGAGAGTCCATGGGAAGAGCCTCCATGAAGGTGGCAATGTTGTCCAGGCAGTGCAGCATTGTGCCCCCTGCTGGCAGACTCTTCTTGTTGTTCAGGCCCTGGAGCACAGGAGGCATAAACCATGACTGGGTTATATAATTGCATTTCTATAAGCGAAGATATTTCCATTTAACTGATCATTCAGTCCTGATCAATCACAATGCTCTGGACGAGAACAGAGGATTTAGCACACCAAAGTACAGATGACTGCTTGGATGAGCTCGTGCATCAGCGGCTTCTTATCTGTGCCATTTATTCGCCCCAACAATAACCATAAACTGGCACAGTGGTGCAGAGTGAGCCAGGTTTTCTTGCAATGCTCTGATGGTTTGTTGTTTTAGATGGGCTTATGCTGTGCATGGAGCTGGATCCACACGAGCATTTGCTTTGACAAGAGCTCCTCCTGCTGGTAACAGACTCCACACACACAGACACGACGACAAATCCCACCTCCAGCAGCATGTTGAGAGCAGCCACTGAGCTCAGCTCATTGAAATCTATCAGCGAAGACGCAAGTGTTCGCAGAAAACTCCCATCTGTTGAAGAAAGGAGAGGAGACAGTCAGTCAAACAATGAAGGTGAAAACATGCACTGTGGGGGATTGTTGAACTAAATGGAAATATGCTTCAAAAGTGAGTTTAGGACTGTGGGTTTCGTCCATTGTTTATGTTGTAGGCAAATATAATGATGAGATGAGCTGCAATACGATGTAATACGATGTAATACGACGTGATGAGATGCAATATGATACGATAAGACAAGATACAATGCAATAAGCTGTGATGCGACATAACAAGATGCGAAAGATGAAATAGTATACTATAAGATGCATTACAATAACCTGTGATAACATTTGATATGATACAGTAAGATGTGAAAACGACAATACAACACGACATGATGCAATATAATACGATACGATACGGTACGGTACGGTACGGTACGGTACGATACGATACGATACGATACGATACGATACGATACGATACGATACGATACGATACGATACGATACGATACGATACGATGCGATGCGATGCGATGCGATGCGATTGCACTAAGATAAAGATAATATACGATACGATACAACACAATGTGATAAGGTGGGATGTGATAAGATACAATAAGATGTAGAAAGATGATAAAAAGATATGACACAAAAAGTACGATACAATATATTATGATGCAATAAGATGCAATGAGATGTGAAACGACATGAAAAGTCAAGACATTATAATATTGTGGGGGGAAAAGAGCGTTTCCATTCATTTGTTCAGATGCACCAGTAGCGCCATCACAAAACTAAAACGTGAACGTACAATAGGCTACAAATAAAAAAGTCATTATAATCTTGTCAAACTCCACAGAGGAGATCAGCTCTTTGTAAGTCTCTGCAGAAAAGCAGCTTTTGACTCATTTATTGGATTTTTAAGTTGGTCTTCAGTGTTGCTGGACCGACCTTTGATGTTACTCTGGAAGAGCTGAGGTAAGATGCCGTTGGGGGCCAGCTGGTGAAACATACAGCGCAGGAACTGCTTGGCGACACCTGCTACGTTCCCGGGGATCAACATGCTGCAAAAAACACCACAGAACGGGTAGAACGTGTGCACTGGACAGGCAGTCACACTTCACATCTATTATTAAACTCATCCATCAGCACAGTGACTCTCTCAACACGCCGGCGTGTCGGCTTTAAATGTCTCCTACCTCTCAGCTTGTCCTGAGAAATTGGCACTGGACGCCAGCCTTGAAAGAAGCCAAAGCAGCGGATTAGGACCCGGGGATGAATTATGCATGGGCTTTAAGAGCGAGTTATGAAACTTCATTAAACGGTGGAGTGCTTGTGTGGACGGTGACCGGGAGCTGCTGTACCTGCCCACAGACTGCATGATGTCCAGCAGCATCGGAGCGGCCAGATCCGGGCTGAGGTGGATGAACATGGAGAGAACGACCACGGCGAGGCCCAGGGTCTCCTCGTCGTACTCCTCCAGGACCGCGGCGCAGTCCCGACACCTGAGGACCGCGCAGAGGCCCTTTCTCATTTTTCTTATATTTTCGAGCAATCAAGTACTAATCTTGGGTTTGTAGCCACTCACAACTATTTAAAGCAGTAACTAGAATTGTCATCAACTATTTTTTTGGCTTCATTTAAAGCAGTAATTAATAATTATAGTTGTAATCAAGTAATAATTTTTTAGTAATTAGTTGAGTAACTGTGACACTATATACAAGAGCAACCTGCATCAAGTACAAATAAATCATATAAAGGTCTACATTTTCATGAATCTGCTCAGTAACCAGTATCTGTATCAGTATCTCATTGCAGCTCAAGCTGAAACCAGAAATATAATCAATTATCTATTTTCAGTAACTAATCGAGTAACTCTAAAGCTTTTTAAAGCAGTAACCAGCAATTATAACCATAATCAAGTACATTTAAACTGCAAAGTAACTACTAAGTACTAGTAAGTACTAACTATAACTGTTGCCAAATAGTACATTTCAGTTGTGCAGTTAGTAAAGTAACTGGATTTAGCATATAAACTGCACAACTATTTAAAGAGGTAACCCGTAACTGTAACAGTAATCAAGTACTATATTTCAGTAACTCGTAATGAAGTAAAATCCTCAGTAGCGACTCACCTTGAATTATTTAAACTCGTAGCTTGTAATTCTAAGTGTAACCAAGTTGCCAATAGCTAGTCACTAACTGTAATTCAGCTGTGCTTTCAGTAACTAGTAATTATAGCTGTAATCAAGTATTAATTTCCAGTAACTATAGTTGTATTGGTTACACATTTTTAGCAACTCTACACTACTATTCAAAGCAGTAACTATTTATTTCTTTATTTATTTGTTTGTTCGTTCATTCGTTCGGCCTTTATTTTACCGGGCAAGTTTAACTGAGAACTGATTCTCATTGATAATAATGACCTGGTGAAGAGGCGACAAACAACAAACTCGTCACTATTTACACTATTTACAAATTTACAGGTTCAGTTGAACGTACAGGCGCAGGTGTCGGTCACCTTCCGGGTGCAGGCGGTAGGTGAACCACTGACCTGTCAGACATGGTGGTCGGCTGCTCGTCAATGAACTCCTCCGGCGCGGGGACGAACATGCTGACGGTGCTCGGGGCCGAAAGCAGGCTGGTCTTTGTCGGACCTGCCGAGCGGAAGAAGAAGAAGTCAATCGCCACGGCGACGTCCGCTGTGCTTTGTTGTTCTTCATGTTTGCTGAGTTTACAGGACGAGTCAGTCTGACCGGGTTGCAAACCGTTTAAAAGAGGAACTTCGAGGCTAATTGTATATTCTCAAACTTTATTATTCATCAATTGTCTTCGTTTCTGAGGTGACTGAAGCAAATAAATCCATAGAAAATATGAGACAAGTCAGGAGACATTTGCATTCAAGGAGTGAACCAGGTCTGCTTTGCTTTTTTGACTGCGCTACATCTACAATTTAAATAATACCACGTTTGGTACATTGGGTGACAGTAGTGAGTCAGTAGAGCGCTCTTGATTTTTTTTATGATATCAAGGATGAAAGGGCCAGTCTGTATATAAGCAATGTATACTAACTTGTGCATTAATTTGCATTTTTTTATTTTAATTAACAGGCTTTGTTTCTTTTAACGAAATAAAATGAAGGAAAATTGTACCTGTGACGAGACTAACCTGTCTCCCATGTGCAGATGTTGTGAGGTGCACTGGACTGATGCTCCAGCTGCCTCTTCATCAGCTGACTCATGGTCAACGCTCCGAGAGAGCCTCGCTTCACCTGCCGGTACTGAGCTGCAGGTCAGACACAAAAAAACCTGACTCACCTCAACTCAACCAGCAAGTGTGTGTGTGCTGCAACAACAAACGGGGAAACTACTTTTTTTTTTTTTTTTTATATATACACTGATTTCAAACAAAAAAAATCCCTTCACGTGCAAAGAGAAAGATGTCAAAACTACATGCCATCGCGCAGTTTCCTCACAGAGAGATTTTACAGTTTGAGCCCTACTCGATACTGAAGAGCGATGGCTGGTTTCAGGTACGGCGGCTTCAAGAGTCGGGGCTGAGGCAGATTCTCGTGGCTTTTCCAGAGTGGACATCACTTTGTGATCTGCGGGACAGTTTGGGCAAATCAAAGTCAAAGAACACTCAATCACATTGCAGAATACGGTGCTCTGACAAAAAAAACAGAGAATACAGCGGATGATTTAGCTGCCTTTTTCACATAGAAATGATTATAAAGTCCCTTGATTTCAGTGATTAGCATCATCACATATTTCTGGCTGATCGCCCTTTAAGATGCAGCTTTGTTAAATGTACCTGTGTCGTTTATGTTACTTTTCTCGTTTTTATTTCTTAAATGGTTTAAGATATTAATGCTTTTTTTCTCTTTCTCGTTTGTAAAACATTCTGAGTTGGCTTTTATTTATATGTGAAAGATGTTGCAAGAATGAACTCTCTCGTATATTGTTGATGAAATGTTTTTAAAAAAAGTAAAACCACAACCAGAAATCACCTCTAAAACGATACATGGTAAGTCAAACAGTTACAATTAGTGTTTCACATGTTTTTAGACTGGTGCTGCTCATGTCACATAAAAATAATAAAAAAACAGAAAGTAAAATTCAACTGAAATGTGCAATGCACTATAAAAGCGGATCACAAATGACCAAAATACAGTTTCTTAAAGTCTTACTGTGCATACACTTAATATATTACTGTTGATTTCACGTCTTTGTAGGTTTTCTGATCTGAAGTGAAAACAGTCTAAAGAACAACGTCTTAATTCAGAAATGTATTAAACGTTCACATAGATTCAATTCAACACAGATTATTTAGTTTTCTGCATCTCTGCAGCAGGTTTCAGCAGGTACGACCTCAAAAGAGCATTTTTAGGGAAACTACATAATGAGAGTGCAACAGACTGGTTGAAAGCTTCAACAATAAGCACATACTCTTTACAAAAAAATCAAATCTGTCTCTCTAACTTGCTGAAAATGCAAACGAAACGAGGTCACCTCTTCCGGTTTTGCTCCAAACTAAACTAATTCTGCACTCAACGTCTTTCTTCTTCTTTCTCCTTCGCTCACCAAACCCCATAAAAACATATAATTCTGGGCCTTCTTTTGAAGCTTAGTTCACATGGAAAGGATCCACCTTAATGTCTCTCTCTCTCAACCTTTTACCTGTTAATTATGACTAAAATCACCACGGTCAACAAACATATACTATATACAGATGGTACGTGAAACATATATTTATGACTCACTCTGTCTTAACTCGCCTCCATCGCTGTATTTTCGGATACCTGTTCTGTATTTGTGTTACCTGTTAACGTACCAGACGCCTATAAATGAAATACTAAGACGCTCTTGGTGATCCTCACCGGTTTCTGTGGCCTGCTCGCCTCCCAGCTTGTCCAGCGTTGTGAACGAGATGTCCAGATACTCCCTCTGGATGGCGCTGACGGCTATCTTCCTCTCTTTGCGCTGCCGTGGAACGATCTGGATCTTGAACTCGGCTTCGTCGTTGTCTTCTGAGTTTTCGGGTTTGAGGTCGCTGTCCGCCTCGTCGCCCATGTCGTCGTCCTCTTCGTCGTCGCCGTCCTCCTCCTCCTCGTCGTTGCTGTTGTTCTTGCTTTTTTCCGGCGAGGACAGAGGCTCTGCTTGGTCCTCTGGGATGTCCAGGAAGATGGTCCGGCCCGAGGGGCTGGAGCTGGGTCCGGTCCCGGCCCTGCCTTCTTCGGGGGCGACCGACGTGTCGTCCACGGATGAGTCGGGGACGTGCGGCGTCTTCCTCAGCAGGTCTCTCTTCTGCTTCAGGGTCATGGAGGACTCGTGGCAGATGCTCTCCTGTCGTTCGGGGAGATCCAGGGAGGCGCTGTGAGGGACGACGTCGGGTTTCTTCTCTCGTTCGGAGAGCTTCTCTCCTCCCAGGAGGCCCGGGGTCTTTCCGTCGCCGGAGCAGTCCTCCACGCTCACCTGAACCACGGGAGACAACCTCAAAGTGCTGCTGCTCGCAGGGGAAGCCGAGATCTTTGGGCTGCTGTTGAACCGAGAGCCGATGATGGTGGTGAGGTCGAACTCCTCGTCGCTCTCCACAATCCTCAGAGGAGGCAAGGGTTCGAACACCAAGGAGTCGGTGTCGGACATGGAGAGCAGGGAGTGTTTCTCGGGGATGGAGGTACAGTCCGAAGAGAGATCGATGAGGTCTTGATCTTCCTTCTCCTGGGCTGAGCTCACCGAGGAGCTCTGATCGACTTTGTCCTCGAAGGTCTCCATGCAGCTGAGGCGGACCTCCGGGATGACCGGCTTGGACGTGTCAGAGTGACCTCCTCTGGAGCCACGTCGGTCCACCGGGTCGTTCCCCTCCACCCGGACCGAGGAGCCGTCTGAGGAGCATTTACCATGTCGCCTGCTGCGGGACGTGCTGGACGACGGGGGCAGGACCACAGGGGGGGCCTGCAGGTCGCAGCGATCGATGCAGGACTTCCGTCGATGCTCGTCCAGACTAAAGAGGATGGAGTCTGTGTTAGAAATGTCCAGGGACTTCTGCTTGTGCATGGCCTGGAGGCGTTTCTTCCTGGTGCTCTCCTCTCTCACACAGTGCAGGATGCTGTCCTGCAGGGCGCTCGCCTCGCGGTACTCTGACAGCTCGATCTCGCCTGGGACACAGACAGAAACACAATTCATTGCAGTGGAGGCACCGAACGAGCCTCCCGCCGCCGCACAGAGACAGGCTGCTGAGAAAAGAGTCAATCAACGCGCTGTAACATTGCACTTGACCGTGAAAGCCTCTGCTTCTTACTTTTCTTGGCATTCAGCTCCACCGGCTGGTACTTCACAGACTTGCTGCCGCCGATCCTCTTCAGACGGGCAAAGAAGGTCTGCGACTCCTTGTTCGCGGCACCAGTCGGCGTGTCATGGACGTCTGACTCATCGAATACACTGTCCTCCTCTAACATGGAGTGAAAAATATGGAAACGAACGTCAACAACGCAGTTCTGCAGCACTCAGGATGAGAGATATTATTATATATGTTAAAATAACGCATCTGGAATTAGATCAATCAGAGAAACAACAGATTATTCAGATTGTTTTGATTGCATTATAAAAGTGTTTGCTCCACCTTTCTCTTTCTCACTGTAGCGGCTCATGTTGGAGTTGTCGCTATAGAGCGGTCCGGCTGTCGCATGAGGTCGACAGCTGTGGTACTGTGCATTCAGGGTGTTGATGGTGATGTGAATCAGATGGAGAACCACTTTACTGCCATCCATGTCTCTGTAGGGGTACTGCAGGGGGGAAAAACAACAAACACAACAGAATAAGTAATAATATCAATAAAATAACATGCACTTTTAAACAATGGATGTAAAATACCTTGTAGAGGATAACCAGCAAGGCTTTGAGCCACATCTGTCGGATGTGTGGCCTCAGCGCCCACAGAGAGCACCGAGGTGGCTGCTGGAAGTAGTGCCTCAGCTGAGGGCATGTGCAGTACTTCAACACCTGGACCACCAGGGGGAGCAGCTGCTTCCCCAGGCCAATGTTGTAGTCCATCACCTGGCGGAAACAACAGGGACATTCTCAAATATAAAACCAGACGACCCAGAAAAGGAATGGACAAGCATTGATGGGGGATAGTGTAATGTAATCTGTGTTACACTCATGGCGGCCCAGTATAGCAGGTTATGAGATTTTCATTTGTTTTCAAGGCATTTACACTGAATCCATCCATCTTCCACTTAATTCTACTTTATCCTGATACATCCTGAACAGGTCGCTTGTCCATCAAAGAGAAAAACAACCACACACATTCATATTCACACACAGCGACCTCAGAGACATGATTTTGAACTGTGAGAGGAAACTGGAGTACCTTGGAGGAATTAAATTGTAAAATGTGTGTTTTAATAAATAAATAAATACAATTCCATTATAAATAAAAGAGAAAAAGAGGAAGTAGGGCATGTTGAGAGGAAGAAAACACCCTGAAATGGTGACGTGCGACACAAATGATGTCCTCTCTGGTCCAATACCAAATAAAACTATAGCTGGTATTGCAAATACCAACACAATACTGATATTTTGAAGAAAACCTTGAGCTGCTTTTTCTTCTCCAAATTATAGCTAATGAATGGAACCAAAGGCAAACTGTATTATTCTTGATATCAGCAGTAAACATGGCGGTTATTGATCAGTCATCAACTCATCATCATCATCAAATGTATCCGCAATGTATTTGTCAATATTTTACCATGCGAACAGACATGTAAGTATCAGTATTTTAACCTGCACCAGGAACATTACTGCTCTGGGTTCTCCTCAAGCTGCACCTTTACACAATAACAATGAAAGCCTATAAAGCCTATAAGGCTCTTCCTGTTGCAGGAGCAAAAACTGTTCTGACACCGGAAGGCTCTCAATCGCATGATATTGTCATTCGACGCTGCCAAACAGGACAAAGGGGACGAAGAAAACCAACGAGAGCCTATTCTCCAGCAGTTACCTGCGCGATGCCGGCGATGAACGCGTTGAAGCAGGTGGAGGTTCTCATCTTCTGCGGCGCGATCATGAAGCAGCCCTCCTGCTGGTCGTAGCCCAGCAGCACGTACAGGTGACGCTTCACCGTGTTGAAGGCCTTGGCGCTGCCGATGTCGGCCTCGGCGCTGCTCTGGTCCTTGGCCATGAACTTCATGAGCACCATGATGAGCTGGTGAACCGTCTGGTGGTCGATGCCGGCGTCCTCGGGCAGCAGGTCCCTGATGACGGCGTCGTCCTCGGGGGACGGCGTCTGGCCTGCAAGAGGGGCTGGAGCGTCAGGGTTAGAGTGCGAGAGGAGGTGGGCTGCAGACGGGGAGGCAGACAGGTGTTGGGGGGTGGGTGGGGGTGGGGGGGGGTGCAGAGCAGAAGCAGGGATGGATGCAAGGTGGCAGCACAGAGGCGAGGGTGGGGGTCAACACATCCTGATCTTCATCATGCATCACACATACGCACGCTGCAATGTAGTCATGTATCTGTAACTGTAGTTTTCCTCCAACATGATGCGATTATCAAAAAGAAACGCTGCGTATTCAGTCTGGATCGTTGTTTATTTACCTGGCAGGACTTTTTCTATCATATCTCCGAGTGTGGGGGCAGACTGTTCTTGCCTCGTAAGCCTTAGAGCTAAAAACCACATATGAAGAACACGGTTTAGGAGAGTGTCCAGGGGAGGCAGCACACAACAAACAGTACGTGTAAGCTTCATGATCGTCAGTCATGTGCACACACGGCCACACATGCACCACGTGGCCTCAAGACGGTTTAAAAATCTGGTGTTTTAAGACATTTGGAAACCAAGCCAAATATCCAAAATCCCAGTATGTTTGAAGCCGTCACAGGAAATGTGTCCCACAGACTCAGTGCAAAGCCACAGATAAAATGAAAGACAGAGTGGGAAATTAAGCTCTTTTTTTTCGACATTTTGTTTAAAGTGGATTTTTAGAACAAATGAGTGCAAATAAAAATATTTGCAGAGAAACTAGCTGAAGGTTTTTTCACTTATAATGTAGTAAAAATAGGCAGAAGTAACTAAGAAATGGGGAAAAAAAGGGAAGAAATTAGCAAATAACAATATAAATTACAAACGATGGGCATTGAGTTGCCATTAATTGAATTTGCAGTGATGAAAAACACTAAACTAAAAACTACCGGTCCATTGCTGGTCTGTGCAGGTGAGACTAAGACAGCATCAGTCTGCGGACCAGGTGATGCATCTGATCACATCTCCAGATCGCTGAAACTCACGGAGTCTGTTGCTTAATGACTCGGGCAGCGAGAAGGCCCGTTTGGACTCCGACTGCCCTCCCTTCACGCTGTCGCGCAGGGACCGGACGCTCTTCTGCTGGTTCCTGGCGAAACGGGCGCGCCGGATCTTCCACATGGCCGCGTCGCTGAGGTTGGCCACGTTTGTTCGCACAGCTGTGATGGCTGTCAGACAAGAAGATCGTGAGCAGTGAACCCGGAGCACCGGCGTGGAGATGGAACACTGAAACAGCGGCGGCCGTTCGTACTCGTGGGGAAAGGGAACTCCTTGTTGCAGTCCAGGTGCAGCTGAGCCTCCAGGGACAACGTTTCAAAGCGGTTGACGAAGAACTCCCAGCTCAGCGCCGGGATGTCCTGCTTCAGGAAGTGCAGCAGGAGGAGTTTGCTGAGGATGACGGGACGATCCCTCACCACGGTGTCAAACTGGAAGTCCAGACACAGACACAAACCCTGGAAACACACACACACACACACATACACACATATGACCAACTTGATCATTTGAAAAATATCAAAAAGGACTAAATGGTCCACATTGTGGTGTAAGGAATGACGTAAAGTGTGAGCAAAATTACAAAATGACCTAAGACCTCAGTAAATTAATCACCTAAGTAAATGAATGCATTTATTACATTGATGCACTTAAATACTGCAAAACGACTTCAGCGTGCAGTGTCACTATAATCTCAGTTGTCTCAGTTTAATCTTTTAGTTGCTTTTAGTTACAGAAAATGTTAAAGTGTTAAAATGCTAAAATACGCATTCACTTCAGCCTTTATGGCATTAATCTGTCACCCAGTGGAAGGAGTAATGAGACATTATACCTAAATACAAATACTGTTACACTGGTTCAATTAAACCGAATCACAAGATAAAGTATCTTTTAAAGATACTCAAGCAAAATCACAAAAAGTATTATTGAAGAACGAACTGCTTAAAGTAAAAGTTGATGGCACTATAATGATAAAGTATGTAAAAATGACACGTCAAACAAATTTAGACGCAAAGCAGGGATTGTCTTATTTCATAACAAGTGATCTACGTGCGTACGTGTGTGCACGTGCGTGTGTCACCTGCAGGGCCGGCCTCTTGATGGTGTCCAGCAGCAGGCGGGCCCTGGTGGCCACGGCCGGGTTGACGTCCTCCACGGAGGCCAGGAAGCAGCAGAAGGCGTGGGCCAGCGAGTACTTGAGCAGGTGGTTTTTAGTCACCGCGCCGATGTCCAGGAACCGGCACAGCACGGCCACCTTCTCCACTGGGAGGACGGCAGGAGAATCAGAATCAGCAGCAGCGGCAACAGGAACACACACACACACACACACACACACACACACACACACACACACACACACACACACACACACACACACACACACACACACACACACACACACACAACAAAAAGAAGAAGCAAACGAGCTGCCAGATGCCCCAACGTGATTATCGGGATTCAATAAGCGGCCGTGAGGTCGGAGATGAAGGTGATGAAGGTGATCGTGGAAAGTTAAAGTCTTCGCTTGCTGCTGTCTTGTGTCAACGTCTTCAACTGAGGATTGCACTGATGAGACCAAATCCATTTTGTTAGTTGAAGTCGCAGCTAAAATTAAGAGATTAACATAATATGTATGAATACAGAGCTGATGTGGTTAGTATTCCCCCGCCTCCAGTCCCGGGGTACTCTCTTTGTGGAGTTTGCACGTTCTTCCTGTGCGTGTTTCTTCACTCAGTCCCAAAATGAGGCCAGATTTTGTGAATAACATGGAATTGATCAATATTCTGGAACTATTTATGCCTGTTTTTATTTATTAACGTACTGACAAATGAAAACACTGTTGTGCATCATTCAATGACTACATTATGTATCAGATGTAGGTTGATGCGATATTCTGAAAAAACAAAACAACATATTGTTTCATTTTTTAATTACCGGTAAGTTATTGGCAAAGATGCAAAAGCACTTGCAAGGTAGGACTAAATAAACCAGTTTCTACTTCTTTCTACTCCTTTTTGGTCACGTATGCTCAGACTTGTGTGTGTCGAAGACAGATTCTGTGGTCCTTTCTACATTTCTTTGATTTATTGGAAATAAACATGTCAATCAATCAATTGTTATCACATGTATAATTATCATATCATATCACATCACATCACATCACATCACATCACATCACATCACATCACATCACATCACATCACATCACATCACATCACATCACATCACATCACATCACATCACATCACATCATATCATATCATATCATATCATATCATATCACCAGAGGAGCTGCCTGAGAAAAGTTTGGAGATTCAGTCTCAATGCATAAGTTTGTATCATAAAGACAGTTATTTTTTGTGGTTAAAATAATCAAGCAGTGTGGGTTATGTAGATTTGAGGGTGTGGCCATCTTTTTTTTCTTTCACTTGATAACCTTTGTATGCTGAGATCTATAAATGTATCCTCTACCCCTCATGAAAACAGGATCTCTCCAGTAATTTGTTGGCTCAATTCATCACGACTCAGATTGAAATCCAAAAATAGACGTTTTATTCTGAGATGCAGAAAAATCTCCCCCACAGTGGGCTGATGTGTAATGCCTCTTACTGGACACTAGGTGTCAGTGTGTGAGAGCGTATGGGACTGTAGAGTGACTGAGGGTTGTGTTGCTTATTTCTTAACAATTTTAACCTTCAGCTGTACAGATCTGTGTCTCTGCAATGCTAATAAAGTGAATGCAGTGATATAATAATTTCTGCTGGTAATTATATGTGTTTTAGAGATGTGAAATTTCACAGTGAAGAAAAAGAATACATTCTGCCTTGGTGTTCAGATTTCCTGCAGAATTTCAATACTCAGCCAGCTACTTTAAACCTTTTTTTCTGTGTGCTTGGAAGTCCACGTCCTGCCTTGGATCCACTGTTTCGTTTCCTCCTCTCCTGACATACATGGAGTCAGACAACCCGTCCTCTGCATCTCTCTCAAGGTCACAGAGCTCCTCTCTGCCAATCACAAGGCTGGAGGAACCTTATTAATCCCACACTTCCTCTTTGCCGCCTGTTTGAGCCACACGGTAACCATGGCAACACAGGGGGGAGATGTAGGCGGGCCGCGGTTTGGGAAGAATATTATATAAGCAGTTGAGGGCGCTCCCAATGTGAGCTCATTCAGTCGGAGCGTCCGCCAGGAAAGATAATCATATGTGGAGCAACAAAGTGCCAATTAACATCCTGAATTCTAGATTCTATAAGAGATGACCATTGCATGTCATGTGTCTGAGTTTGACTGCAGATTAAATCAACATCCATCAATGGATCAATCACTCAAGCAGGTTTCACCTGGACAGGGCAACAGTCTATCACACACACACACACACACACATACACACACATTCACAGCTTCAAATTCAAGTCCTTTTGAGCTGCACGGATACTAAAAATGGAAACGCCCAAGAGCTCAGCTCCAAACTGGGACTCCCTAAATAATAAAATAAATAAGACGAGCACTCTGCCACCTCACCGGCTTCAAAACGA
>NC_137666.1:17685215-17702715 GCF_963422515.1 Blennius ocellaris | reverse complement strand
TTTAAAATGCTACAGTTCTTGCTGTGGCGACCCCCACCTCCACCCTCTGTAACACGGAGCAGCTGAATAGACTCTCCGTCATTGTTTGTGTCCGTATGTTTGAACAGCGTTGCCTCTTGGTACCTGTTTGAACTGCTCCACCCGTTCATCCCGTTACTGCTTGACTACTGCTTGACTACTGTATAAATAAACGTCAGTTGGCGCGCCTTGACCTAGTTTAAGTGGTGATGTAGCAACAAAACTTAAAATCATCACCAATATTACAATTGACTACTGCATTCAGAAGTAAAAACTGGAGCACCGCCTCTCTGTCTGAACATGCGGAGGCCCAGTTACTGGAGGTAAATTAATGCAGGTCCCCGATCACAGTTGTGACAGAAACCTTGAAATTGATCCATGTACACAAGGCAGCAAGCTGTGAGCGCATATGGGATGAAAGGCGCCGTCCCTCCAACCTCCTTCAGCCTCATTCTGTGACCCAGATCCATATTCAGCAGGGCCACCGCCCAGACTCTCACACTCTCTGACAACCTGTCCAATTCACACACGCTGTGGACAGAACCGCAGGACCAGACCTGGACCGCGGGACTCAGGCCCACACGTGTGTGTGTGTGTGTGTGTGTGTGTGTGTGTGTGTGTGTGTGTGTGTGTGTGTGTGTGTGTGTGTGTGTGTGTGTGTGTGTGTGTGTGTGTGTGTGTGTGTGTGTGTGTGTGTGTGTGTGTGTGTGTGTGCTGCACTCACATGCAGCCAGAGAAGAGCCTGCTCTTGAACAGACGCCGGGTATCCGGAGAACCTGCAGCTGATGAAGCCAAACATTTCCTCCATGGAGAAGGGCAGGGGGCACAGCTCGATATCAAACATCTTGCTGTAGGGAGAGAACACAACAGGAACAGCTTGAGTTCTTTGGTGAGCTCATGCATGCACACCGACGACAACAAAACTATTGGTAGGAGCGTGAACACATTTGAGTTGGTTCGTTGTGCAGATGCGTGTACCTGAGCACCTCCCGGAACTCTTTGAGCTGGCTGTCAGGCACCTCGGTGCGGATGGCCTCCAGCCACTCCGGCATGAAACACTCCCACAGTGGCTGACTGATGACGTTGTAAGGTATCAGACACAGGATCCGGTTCAGGCCCTCCTTCAGCTGGGTCACCGTGCTACACGACTTGTCCCAGTAGCCTCCCACCTGGAGAGAAGTATGGACCTGCTTTGAAATCTCTTTAAACATACATCATCTTAGGCCGTTCCATGCTTAACCTTAGATTTTTTTAGAGATCCTGCTAAACGAAGCGCAGATTCGCAGTAGCAACAAAAGGAATCAGAAACATTTTCAGACTTGCTTTCACTAAAGAAGGCAAATGCACTACAGGCATCGCACGTAGTATCTTGCAAGTCTGTTAAGGCTCAACCCTCAATGCATCCTGGGAGTCGATGAGCTTCCACATTAAATTGCACGCTCATGTATAGAGAGTGTGCAGTCAGTTTGTGTTTGTTTTGCAGGTGATCTACTGAGAATAACTCTATGAGAAACCTCAGGCTCTTTTCACATGAGAACGATCTGCCACAAATAGATAATTTGGTGGAAAGAGACAAAAAGTTTGCCGATCTTTGTCGTAGGCCAACTTTTGATGATGCTGGCCACTTCTGGTAATCGTGTATCGTCTAGTTTTACCTCCATAGCATAATTAGTGTGTGTGAGGAGTGTGATTTAGGTATTTCTATTGTTCTAAATCCCAATTCACAATATACAGTTGTTGGTCAGGACCTTACCCTGGCAAATTCTACCGGTTTGGGCAGCAGGCACATAACCATGACATCAAATCGCACTTCGCACACCGTCTTCAGCCACTTGGTGACAAACTGTGGCTTGAGCTTCTCCACCAGGCTTCCAACCTCGTCGTCCATCATGTAGGCGGTGGAGTGAAACCACTGGAAGACCATGCTGACGAGCCGGGCCAGGCTCTCGGTGGGCGTGTTCTCGTTGGGGGTGCACAGGCTCACCTGCAGACGTGTGGGGGGGGGGGGGGGTGTTGGGGGGGGGGGGGGGGGGGGGGGGGGGGGGGGGGGGGGGGGCAGAGTGACTTTGAGCGGAGCGGCGATAAGAGGCCGTGTCGTGCACACATCCTTATCTTCCCCTCCTCGCGCTTATTGACAGACACAGCCGGTGCGATTACATGCGATTACGCACCAGGAACCAGATGCCAAACTGACTGAGGAGCCGCTGGTCGTGCTGGTCGTCCTCCTTGTTATCAAACTCGATGTTGTCCAGAGAGTGGTGGGAGGCGGACAGGCCCATCTGACGCCGCCTGTTCAGCTCAAACTCGCGCTGCTCCGCGTGAATTTCAGCCTCCTTCAGAAGGCTGGCGGGTTCGGAGAGAGGAGGAGAGCGGTGACACACAGCAGAGTGAGAGATTCGAGCAGGGAACGTCTCCAAATGGACGCAGTATTGTGTGTGTGTTCATCGTTGTGTCTGCTTCGCACCGTTGCACCCTCGCGGGCCCTGCGCGGTGTAAATAAACACACCTGATCACAGCTTCCACCGTGCACACCAGCTCCTCCGCGCCGCACTCCCGAGTGTTGATGGGAGGGGGTGAGGTCTGGTACAGATGGGTCTCCGCCGCAGCCCCCACCTCGCTGCTGTGGTGGTTGACATGGCAACGCTTGCAGTAGCGGACGGGCCGGTTGCCATGGCGCCCACAGCAGCCAGCTGAGAAGCAGGTGACCACGGCCCTCCTGACATGAGAGCTACAGTTCTACAGTACGAACCCAAGAGAGGATGAGGAGGAGGAGGAGGAGGAGGAGGAAGAAGAGGAGGAGGAGGAGGAGGAGGAGGAGGAGTAGGAGGAGGAGGGGGAGGAGGAGGAGGAGGAGGAGGAAGAGGAGGAGGAGGAGGAAGGGAAAAATAAATCTGTTTATTTCTGTTCTGGGCTGCAAAATAAAAACATGCAACAATCAAAGCAAAGCAGCCAGTCGTGTCTGGTGACAAGCTTCTCAAAATAAACACGTCTCCGTGCCTCAAAAGCAATTAACTATTCTGATTATGCCCATCACCCACTCTAATATGCATCTGTGTGCATCTGCATCAACAGAAAAAGTCCTTATGTGTCCCCTCTGTGTCTCAGGTTACTAAAAATAAAAAGCACGGCACCAGAGAGCCATCCTAATCTGATCAGCCTCTAATCTTGTGCCATCAGAGGGATGCATCGGTCCATATCAAATTAACATATCTGTCCTCCGATGACGGCGAGTTCTCCCATCCTCCCATTCAGATTTCAACTGCAATTAAAGCGAAAACCCATTCAAACACGCCGGCTTGATGCGAGTGTGGCTGTCGTTCTGACACTTTGCTCTGTCTCAGGCATCATGGTGTATTTATAAGCATCTATTCCTGGATGAAAAGTAACATCTCGTTTAGAAGTGACAGCGCCGGCGCTTGGCAGTTTAAAGAGCTTTCAGGAATGAGTGAGTCACAAAGGGAGGCGGCAGATTATAAAGTGCAGGACAAATCGGGGTGAAGGCCGCCGGGTTTGCGAGAGCGACGAGCGGCTGCTTCGGCCTGACGGGAATACCTGAGATCATCACGCACTCACTTTTCCCAGCGTCTCCCTGGAAACCAGCAGGAAGCACTGGCGCCCTTGGCAGTGCGTTCGGCGGCAGCAAACAAACATCACGCCCCAGCAGCTCCGTTTCAAGAGAGCTGCCTTTCAGGCTCAAAAATAAACGGCCTCGCTATGGATCTCAGATGAAAATATATCTGATCAAACATTTCCATGAGGTTTGGCAGGACTGGTTTTGTGTGTGGATGTTGATTAGGGATAACATTTGTCACTTTAATTACACAGTTTAATGAAGAATTGTACCAAAAGGCACCAATGAGAGCAAAATGGCATTAAAGAAACAATATGTCAGGCTTCAGTAAAGCCTCTGTTGTCGGTGGCAGTGTTGAGTCACTTTAGTCCCAGTCTTAGGCTTTCTTTACGCTATATTTTCAAGTGAAAATGAAAAACTCTGGCTGTATTGTGGGAGTCTGTTTACACGACAACAGTGCTCAAAGCCACTGAAAATGGGACATTTATGGAAACAGCTCCAGAGGTGCAACTTTTATGAAAACAATCTCTGTGGAAACGGCGGAGTAGTGGCAACTTTTTGAAAACATTCTTCATGTAAACGTCAGAAACGCTGCAGTGCGCACCACAGCCATTGTAAATAGCTCTACCTGTAATCGGACATTGTTTTCAAAACATTGCTGTGTAAACATGGCACTTGTGAACGTGGTCTTAGCCCGAGTAGTAAATGGTGCAAACCTCCTTTCACGTAGATAACGCCATTGTGTAATATTAAAGAACTGTGACCTTTATGTTAATTATTTGTCCCGCTGCTTCTTTGAGTGACTCAACACACCATCTGGTGGCATAAACATGTACTGCAAGACTGACCTGGCTGGGGCAAGTTGAACAACTTCCTGACTTCAGTAGACGTACCACAAAACACTTCAGAAAATAGTTTTGAAAGCGACTGGTTTCAGCTGATTATTTGAGGTTATATGGTCGACATCCAACTAAGCTATCATGTCTTGTACCGTCAAAACACAGAATGTTAGCGTAACTTACTCCTGGTGATGCTGAGATGTAAACGTCTTACCTTCTTTTGACAAATGGCAGATATCTCTGCTGCAAAAAATGAACAATAGTGAAAAAATAATTTCCAGACAACAGATCATTTTCAAAGACAATCATGCTTGTTCATTGCTGAAAGCAGATTAAATTGATCATATGTAAAGCATAGTATGGATTTCAGAACCAAAAATAAATAAGTTGATTGGATGCATGCTCATAATTAGCGACGATGGATATTTTTAAGAAATTCTATCATACAAAGACAAATATTTGTACTTGAATAGCAAATTATTACTCAAAAGAAATCTGCCAAAGTGTGCATGTCCCAAACATGTGATCAGTAAATAAAGTGTTTTAATTCCAGGTTCAGAGAATCAGTTACAACCTTGTTAATGTGTGAAATCAGTTGGAGAGATGCTCAGTTAGCCACCTGTTGGCTATAGTAGTTTCTTCAGCATTATCTCTATCCATTAGACTGATTATCATAACTTCATTGGAGTAGAAGAGTAGCATTTCCCATGTAATTACATTTTTAAAAATGACAGAATAGAATTAATATAAAGTAATACAGGAAATGCAATGGTGAGAAATTACAATCTGTAATACAGGATATAATGTAAAATAATGACCATGATGGGTAGAGGAATTCTACACTTGACTCCAATGGTACTTTTATGAAGCAGTTAAAAACATTTTTATTCAAGCAGGCCTTTGACCTGTCGCTGCTCAATTTTACTTTTTTTGTATAACGATGTATGTTTTTCCTACTCCTGTGTTTTTACTGATCATATATCTTCTTTTTTTGTTGTTTTTAGTACTTTAAAGCACCTTGTGACTCATGTGAAAGGTGCTACTTTCTATTCTATTCTATTCTACACAATAATTACATAACTGTCATCAAAAAACATTTACAAGTTATCAAAGTAGATTTCTGTCAGAGTAATTTTATATATAGTTGCCATATTCGTGCTTAATTATATTCATATTCAAGTTCTATCTTATTTCTGTGTATTCTCTCTTAGCAGCGCCTCTGAGGCGCTGCTCACTAATCACATGTTCTGAGCAGGTCAACCTGACCGAGGCTGATAAACAAGATGAGCCGCGTCTTCCACACAGCTGCCATCTCGACGTCCCATGCGCGGGATGTCCTTTGATTGTATTCATAGTTGATAAACTGTTAAAACTCACAGAATGTTTTGTTACTATGATGTGTATCCTGTAAACCCTCCCCTTTGTTTAATGAAATAAAACCGCAGGAGAATGGTCTGAAGCTCAGAGTGGGTAGGAGGTGTAATCTGAACACGCTCCTAGGCCATTCTCCTCGCGAGTAACCAAAGCTCATTTGTGTTGTCTTCTTCTTTCTTGCAGATTTAATAAATGTCTGTAGCCTAAACCTGACAATTTCAAGACTTTAAAACTTTAAAAGACTTTCTATCGTGGGATCTGATGCATTTAAGAAAAAGAATTAAACTGACCAAAGATAATCTTTTTTTCAGCATGCACATGATATTAAACCACGTGATTGATGACAAAGGACGCATTTACACGACAACGTTTCATATGAAAATGCATCGTTTGTGCATTTTCGTTTCAGAAAGGTTCTGTGTTAACACAGCAACGTTGTAAAAACAATATCTGTTTACATGGAAACAGCAGAAACGGTGAAAACGAAGGTGTGCATGCGCAGTAGCAGCATTTCCACCATTTGCATGGAGACAGAGCCTGAGCGTTTTCAGAAAGTTTCAAAAAGTTCCACCTTTTTAGCTGTTTTCACAAAGGTTTCGGTGGCTCTGATCACAGTTACCATGTAAAGGAACACTTTTTATTTTTACTTGAAATAGTTGTCGTGTAAACAGGCCCTACACTTCTGAACAGATGTGAATGTGTCTGTTTCATGTGCTTATGTTCATATTACTAATATTCTAAATGCATTTATCAGATGCAGACTTTATAGAAGGCAAGGAGGCAAAACAATGATAAGAAAAAATGAGGCATTATAAGATTGTCTTCAATTTATGCATAAAGTCACCAAATATGGTCACATGCTTAATGAAGGGTTACGTCGTCAATTGTTCTGCTTCAGGACTCTGAAATACAAGTCAGGTCCACTTTTTATGGACTTTACGTGAATATCTTTTCATTAAAAAGCAGTTTGTTCCTTGTTCTGTTCGCTGGTGGAGCAGCACCTCATTAGCCCTGAAGTAACATCAGCATTACTCTGTGACCTGCCTTCACAGTGATGCACGAGCAAAAAAAGTTTGCTTGGCCTTAGAAAATCTGCTTGAGTTTACATCAACTATTCAGTTACAGCTTCAGCTTGTTGTCATTACTTCTTAAATCTATTTAATTGAGCAGTGACATTTATGTTTTTGAGCATCTTCCTCCAACTAACTGATATAAACTGAACTGAATTGAATATGTGAATCCTTATTTTACTATAGATACTGTAATGATACTAATAATTATTATAGTATTAATCGCAGTGGTAGTATTATTATTGGTGTTTAAAACTCTTTCTCGGTTGTGGTTGCTCACCTTGGGGCAGGAGTACATCGACAAGCCACTCAGCATGATCCCTGCAAAAGGTCACAGAAATGTTCAAAGACTTTGAAATCCCAGCAGACACACAACACAACACAAACATCAACATCAGTCCAGCGCCATCGCCACAGAGCAATTATCATCTTCTGCATGTGGAGGAGAGTGGATGCAGGGTTTTATGATGACGATGATGATGATGATGATGGCGACAATGATCATCACATTATCAGCACAGGGGAATTATGTAACCATGGCGATGTGTTTCCCCTGGGTTATAGGGGAGTAATGAGGCAGGCGGTAGGTGATGTGCACATGGGAAAGTGTGAGGATTGAAGGATTTAAAGCGAGTAAAGCAGATGCATACCCTGCTATCCTCTGGCTGCACTCCTCGCATATATAAAGAGGAGGAGGCTTGTCTCCCAGGGCAACGGAGAGAGTGGGATCTATACACATCTGCAAAAGTAGAATGAGCGGCGTGAGCATATGGAGGTGGCATTACAAGGTGAACATGTTCATATTGTTGCTTTATATTCACACCGAGAGCGAAGCAACGATTCCAGCTATTTATAAGACAAGGTGAAAGTTGTCTGCATGATCACGAACAAACATTACAGGTGCAAACATTTAAGTTAATAGTAAGTCAATTCAGTTTATTTCCAGCATTTTCAGACCTATTTGTGATGCGAGCAAGTTAAATTGCAATCAAAGCAATGACTTATTTTGTGTTTTAAAGATCCCATACTACGCAGACTTTCTACAATTTCACATAGGTGCCGGAGGTCCAAGGCATTATAATCAAAGTGTATTTTCTCAAATCCAGGCTTGGTTCTGAATTTCAGCCAGTCTAAAAGTCCTTCTCGTGAGTTCTACTGAAAACAGGCTGTTTCTGTGTCGGTGCCTTTAAATCCTACTGAGCTGTGTCAGTCCACACCTGCTTATATAATATAATAATAAAATATGGCCCCCGCAAACTCATCTGCCTGTGGGAGTGTCAAATTTACTCAGTTGACATCATGAAGGGAAAATCTCTGAATTCTTGTATGAGCACATGTTCGCTCGAAAATTAAGCAAGCAAGTGATGGAAGTGACAGACTTTCTTCACTTCTGGGGCTTCATACACAGGCTATGGGGACACGGATGACCAGGAAACCAGTAGAAAGTGAGTTTTGCATAATATTGGACCTTTAAAATAGACATTATAAGACATGTTGCATGTTTAATGTATTCAAACACTGCAACCTCTTGAGTAAATATTGAATACTAATACAATAAAAGCAATTTAGTTATGCTTGTTGTTTTATTGAACTGGAAATTATACACTGCATCTTTTGAAAACTGCACATTACAAGAATATGAATAAAATATTCTTGCAATTGAATCTATATTTTTTATTTATAATCGATCAAGAAATGTATTTTTCTTCAGAACATTTTAAATGCTGCAGGCAAGCTTATTTATAATAGCTTTATAAATTGAACAAGTTATCTTAAATCTTCATTTTTATCATTTTAATATCTACAAATGTAGTAAACCTATTAAAAGTAAAGATTTAAAAGGTTTAAGACAAAAACAGAGCAACTCATTCAACATACTTCAAACACTGTACTGGGATGATTTCGCTTCAGCTAAAAACGCCAGACAAAAAATGTTAAATATTGCACTAATAGACACATTCACCTCAACTGAAATGTGATTTTTTTTTCTGTAAGGATGCAGACTAAAGTCACTCTCTGGGCTATTTTTAAAATAAGGCTTTCTGAAGAAATAAATGTTGAAATGCTGGACAGCCTCCCCCCACGCTGTCAAAAGATTTAGACGACCCTTCATTCAGCAAAAGGAAAATATATCGAAGCCTCCAGCTCTGCCGAGTCTTTCTGTGCAGTTTACTAAAAGTATAACCCCCCCCACACACACACACACACACACACACACACACACACACACACACACACACACACACACACACACACACACACACACACTCTGCAGTGATGTTATATAGTGATCCCCAGAAGAAGTCAGGTGACACTTTTTTACCTGTCTCCACACGTCTCCTTGGGCATGAGTGGCTGCATATGTTGCGTTTCGCCGTGCTAAACATCGTTCATATGGTGCACTGTGATTTACTGCGCTCACTTGATGCCCCCCCCCCTATCCTCAAGGGCTGCACAGGGTCACTGGTTTCAATTAAGCCCCACCCCCCCCCCCCCCCCCCCTCCACCTCTTTACCCCTCCCTGCTCCTTGTAATTGAAATCCAGGGCCCTGTCCGTGGCCCTGTTCCTGCTCTATTTGTCAGTTCTGAGCACGGCTGAGTAAAGCAGGCCCGACTTGATGAAGGCACCGGTGGAGACTGGCACAAGGCCGCACAGAAGTTGATATCATTACCCCCGGGCTCGCACAGCTGCTTGCAGATTTATTTACCGAGGAGCTCGTGTGAGCGAGCGACGCGCCTGGACGAGCTCAGCGGGAAAAGACCTGACACGAGGCCCAGACGCTCCCGGTGAACTTCTCCAGGGGAAGAAACTTTTTTTAAATACAGCCCGCGGAGCTAATCTTGCTCCGTTACGGTAACCAGCCGCCGGGACGCCGGCTTTATTCACTACGTCTCTCCGAGACGGTAATCACCTTCACAGCAGGTTTATTAATGGCATTGTGGCACTCGATGTGTTGACAGTGGATGGATTCCAGGCTGAGGCGGTAAAAAAAAAAAAGAAGAGAGTCACAGGTTTGGGTGAAAGGGAGTTGAACGAGAGACAAAAGGAGGACGGGATGGATGGGTTTAGAGGTCTGACCTGTGTACTGCAGCCCTCGGTATTCGCTGATGGCGCCCGGAGGCTTCAGGTTGGGCAGTAGTGGAACAGCATCTGCACAGCTGGAGGTTTTACTTGGGACGGTCCATAAGATATAACATAGAGCAAGTCCTGCAACAGGAAGTGTGCAATATGAGACGTGATATTTAAAAGGCCTATATTGTGCAAGTTTTTCAACAATTTCGTATCAGCGTTAGAAGTCCATCCACATTGTATTCAAAGTGCATTTGCATTTCAGCCCGTCTAAATGTCCCTCTACTGGGAACAGGCTGTTTCTGTGTCTGTCCACACCGAATCCAGACTCGTCTCGAGCGTTCTGGTGTTTCAGATTAAGTGGTTTCCCTGTTATCTGGTGACCATTTAGCATCCCTTGTCGCTGCTAAGAACAGATGTTAAAAACTCCTTTTGTGAGTCTTATTTTAATTTATGCTGACGCTAAAGGAAGTCAGTCACCATTTAACAGGGAAACCAGTTCATCCGAAACACTGGTACCACTGGTCCACTGGTTTAGAGTAGATTTATCGCTTTGGCTTGTATTAATATGGACATTCAACCAGTTAGAACCAGAATCTCAACCAGAAGGAGAGGCTCCTAAAGGTGGTCAGTTAAAAATATTGTGTGTCTGAATATTTCACATAGTTTAGCCATGTGTGTTGTCACAGTTACTACCATGTAGCCAACGCCAGCTGCCACAACTGTAAGGGGGGACTGTCTTTCATATTATACTATATTTATTCTGTATATCAGTACTGTATAGCCCCTCTAGTAGAAGAAGTGGTAATTTCCCTCCATGATGCCATGAAAGGAAAATCGCACTGTTAAAGATGATTCCTTCTCACTTTAAGAGTTGAGATTCTGATGAAAAGACAAGACCACCTTTATTTGTAAATCATCACATTTTAAACCAAAATTGTTTGTCATTTTAATAGAGAGGAATTAGAATTACAAATGAGCTCATGGTGGTCAAAATGATTAGTACAGCATTTATGATAATTATAGACTACAGATGAAGACTTACCTGTTATTTCAATTTAAAAGGCTTACATGTACAGGAAGAGGGGTTTTGTGCTTTATATGGATCTCAACACCCATTAATAATAATAATAATAATAACAATAATAAGTATTATTATTATTATTATTATTATTATTATTATTATTATTATTATTATTATAAAATTTAATTATGCATTCAACCACAAACAACAACCTGGAGAAAAGACGTGTATATATCTGGGAGGAGTCATCCTCTTACACTTTGAAAACCACTGATCTGAAGTTTATTCACTTGCATTTGTACAGTATTTATTTAAAAAAAAAATAGGTTCACTTTCCTGTCTTCGTTTTTATTAAGAATCTATTTCCTGAAACAATAATGTCAGTAAGAAAATGACTCAGAGTGAATCAAACAGCCGGTCTTCAAAAAAACTTCTGTGCTGCAATTTTATACAAAATAGAAAACATGCTATTTTAACCAGTTTCTACTTTTCTCACTAAGCTGAATTCAAAATGTTTGTAGCTTCGTAGCAGAAAATTAAAGAGACATATTTTGAATCAAACAATATAATATTCAAATAATATTAATTCAAAGTAACTTGACAAAATAAAAAACCGCTGTGAAGCTCTGTCCTATCTACATAATGTATAAAACAGAGAAATACCTTCCACACTTCTTGTTTGTGCTTCATTAGACATTCCAGCAATTGACAGTGATAAACTGGAAGGAAGCAGAGTGCAGACTTAGTAGAGATCGATAGCTGCAATTACATTTGAATGGACGCCGGGAGAGCTGTAAACACGACGCCTTACCTGGATTTGAGGTGTATTGCATTGCGATCATGAGCATAGACGAGGCAGACAGATTCACGTAGGCCGGGACGCCCCCCTCTCTCCGCGTGGAGCCCACTACGAGGAGAAATGAAACGTTAAAACTGGTGCGACGTCGCCGAGGGAAAATCTTCTGTATTCAAATGTTTGCAGTTGTTTCACCATGTAGGTTGACTTTTGACAACTGTGGTACTCTCCGTCAAAGAGTCGTACTTACATATAGCCATGGGGAGGAAAGAGGTGCTCAGGTACTCAATGATGTCTTTGTGGAGAAAAGGGGGAAATGTGGCTAAAGTGGAGATCATAGTATAGGGCAAAGTGCTGAGAATATCATCACTGAGAAAGGGCAGGAGGCAAGTTGTTGTGTAAAATATGGACTGTCCCAGATCTGATGAGAAAGGGGAAAGGCAAAAAAGACAAAGAGAGATACACAGACACTCATTCAATCAAGTGCACATACAGTATGCACATACTGTATGCAGCTACAGACGTCACAGTTACATCATATTTCAGTCATTTAACAGAATAAACAGTGTATTAAAAAAAAAACAATAACAACAACAACAACAGAAAATTAGACTTTTGAGGGACGTGAGCTTTCTTTAAAAGCCACTAAAGTAAAATTCACCCTCAGGAAAGGTAAAAGGTAAAGCAGTCTAGTCAAGAGAGATGGGTATTCATGCTTTTGTGCTTTTCTTTTCTTTTCTTATTTTTTTTACACAATGGTCAAATATTCAAGAAAACAAAAGGAGCACTGACTGTGATGCAGCCTTGGGCCATAAACAACAGTGAGGATATATATAAGTCAAGCTCAGATAACCTTTTTAATATGCTAAACAAAGATAAGGTACATTTTGCATTTTAGCTGTATAATATTAGCACATGACAGCAGAAGTCAAAACATTTTTTTTTTCTTCCCACTTTGCATAACAAACATGCAGGTCAAAGGTATGATACACAGAAGAGAAGGCCTATGTCTGGTGTATCCAATGGCTTATGAACGATTAGGTTGACAGAGTCCAGCGTGCTCCCAATCACCCCCATGCATCCCTCAAGATCCTCTGCAGGACTTCTCTCCTCCCGTTACAAAAGAGGCCAAAAAAGCAGCAGTGGCTTCATGCAGGCCAGACGGCTCGGGGATGATGATGACAAACAGTGGTGCACTGGGCCTTGACTCACCATGCTGACCGTGCTGCAGCAGGGGCACCAGGTCAAGCAGGGTCACGAGGGTCACATAGAGGCCCTGATAGTCCAGAGAGGGGTACTCTGAGAGCTGAGCGTCCCGACTCTGCTGCCCCTGCCCCCCGCGGTCTGACGGGGCATCGCGCAGAACGCTGTAAAGGAGGGAGCGAGTAACTGTAGGGTTGATGGAACTGACTTGTGGTCTTAGAGATGGGGTGAGTGGGAATGGCACAGGAAAAAGACACATGGTCATGGGCACGGCCAAATTGGAAGCTTCTTGGTTCTCCTTCCTGCCTGTGCGGGACAGAATGCTGCTCCGGGGCGGGAGGGGAGGGGAGGGAGGGTAGGAGAGGGGAACAAGGGAAAAAAAGAGACAACAAAGACACAAAAAAACAGCACATTACATTGAAATGGCACTACAGAGACAGCGTAAATAGAAAAAAACAAACCCAGATAAACCCCACATAGGATGCAGTGTCTCACTATGTATCACTGAAAGGGCACGGGCAATTTTTCCCCTGCTCCGTCTGTTCAGAGTGACTTTTTTTAAAGATTCAATTTATCTCATTTTGTCGCTCTTTGCACTTGGAAAAAACAAAAACAAAAACAAAAACAAAAAGTTAAAAAGTAAAAAAAAAAAAAAAAAAAAAAAAAAAAAAACATGAGCACAAACTGCAATGATCACTGCATCTCATGCGTATCTGGTGACAAGGAGCAAAAATATAAAAAATGGCATGTTTTCAGTGGCAACCCCATACTTCTCCAGAAAGAGACAGCGCAAAGTGGCTGTCCCTCCATGGCTGCCGTCTGCCAATCAGCAAAAGGTCGGTGACTAACATGCGAAAGGGCCAATGAGCCACGGCAACGGTTTCGAAAAAAGGAATTTCCTTGTCTTTAGTGGGGCTGTCAAGGATGGGAGTGACACCAAATTGGTTCGGGAAAATACAGAGGTGACACTTTTGAAACATGCTTCAGCCAGTAATAAACATGTGTGTGAGGTTTAGATCAAGTGCTCCGAGGTCACAGCACATGTTTATTGCACCAGAGAAATAATGTCTGTATGCATACGTTATGATACTGTACCCAGTATCATCAGGAGAAATAATGAGATCCAACAGGCATATGGATTCAGGTATCTTAAATAAATGTAACAACTAATCTACGGTAGAGGAGAAACTATAATGACAAAGGAATAGGTTGTATCAGGGGGGAGATGACTGGTAGCATTATGTTTGTGAGCTAATGCAGGATGGACAATTGTGTTTGCTGTCCCCTGGGGAAGGTGGTGGATATATTCAATTTCAGGGAAAGAAGAGGGGGAGGTTAAAAAACAAAAACAAAAAACTAGTCGGGTTGAGTGCGGAGCATCTAGGGTGGAGGGGGGGAGGAGGAGGGGGGGGGGTGGCCAGAGAGCATTGCTCTTTTTACTGCACATTATTAAAGAGCTAAGCTGTTCTATCGGGCAAATGATTAGGGATTTATCACGAGAGCCCAGATTAATAATGCTAATGTATTGCCTTTTTTTTTTTTTTTTTTGGGTGTTGGTGGTGCTTTGTCTTGTGAAAGGTCACTCAGAAAAGTTACATCAGTCGGCGAGCGAGAAAGGGGATTTCAACGTTTGAAACACATACTATATATATATATGCACAGTATTATTCTATGTCAGCAGCAGAACGTACCATTACATGACTGATCCCCTCAAAGTTATACTCTGCAAGACTCCAGTCGCTGCGTTGTTGATTTACAAACCCACATATGCGGAAAAACCAGCAGACTGTATCTCAGAGTATGACTTTTTCGCTGCCCATTTTGTCATATAGAAAAACATCATTCGATTAAACAGTGAACATAGACATCGACAGACGCACTCACACTCACACGCTCAGACACACACACACACACACATATGTACACACGGGACGCCACAAACATATACGACACATAAAACACATGTAGAAATGCACTGGTACAAACACATGACATACAATTACTGTCCTGAGCCTCGACTGTGTGTGTGTGTGTGTGTGTGTGTGTGTGTGTGTGTGTGTGTGTGTGTGTGTGTGTGTGTGTGTGTGTGTGTGTGTGTGTGTGTGTGTGTGTAACACTCCTGTCAACAGCTCCTTCCCCTCCTACCTCTCCTCGCCCTCACTTCATCTCTAAACTCGTCATTTTGAATCCCTTCTAATGGAACTCCTCCTCTCTGCCACCTCCACCTCCATCTTCTCCACCGTGACACCGCCCACCAGGCCAAAACAATGGCCGAACGGCCCCGAACGCTGTCTGTTGACCGCAGTCATCCTCGTGAAGTGATACAGTTTGGCAGAAAGTCATGGACGCTCACTGACGCAGAGATTCAGTCTGACTAAGCTCGTCTCTCCGTGTCCACTCGTCGCTAAACAGAAAAAGAAATGTAAAGCTTCTTTTATAATCTGGCCTTGCGTCGGACCTGCCGGCACCGAGAAACCACTGCATGAATCAGCCTCCTTTGGCCAATTTGAGAGCGTTTTGTTTTCTTTCCGGGGGAGCGTGACACATACCTGCTCCGGTCATTACGGCTCACTACTCCCACTTTACTCACTCTTTTTCATCACTCTTTTCACCAACATGTTTTTTTTTTTTTTTTTTCCCCTTCAGCTTGGCCTCAGAAGACACAGGTGCGTGTGTGTGTGTGTGTGTTCCAAAACACCGCTCTAATGGTTTGTTCTGCATACCCGAGGCTAAAAGGCTGCGCTTCCAGAGAATACGAATACGGAGGATCCGCTCGCTCTGGCGTCATACTGAGTGACTCTTTTCTCACTCTGACCACACTCCCCTCGGAGACCAAGTCGTCACTTGGGTCGACGCGGTCTCCCCCCCCCCACCCCACGATTGCAGCCTCTGTCACGCTCAGTCTGGGCCAGGAAAGGCCACGTTTTTAAAAGCAGTGAAATGGCTGCTGGTGCTGTGCAGACCCCCCCCCCCCCCTCTTTCGGCATCACGTGAAGTATCCAGGATAATGTGAGCGCCGCTTGGCAGAGGAATAATCCTTATGGGGCTGAGGAGTGAAGTGTAAAATTGAGGCCAGCTGCCAATCGCAAACAGATTGCACCCTAAGCTGATAATAACGGCAAAAGTGGGACATACAACTTCAGCCACCAGTAATCTAACCTTTTTTTTTTCTAAATTAGCTAATATGAAAGGACGTCGCGGCTGTTTTTTCTGTGACGCCATGCCAGAATCATCACTGCAGTGTGTTTCTGATGTGGACAGAGCGGCAGGGAAGAGGGGGGGGGGGGGGGTCGCACAAGGCAACTTATGAAATTAGATTTGTCCAAAATGGCCGCCTACTTGACCTGTGCTGAAGGAGGAAATAACATGCTGTTCCTTCCTCGGGCTTTCACAGCACTCGGGGGAACAGGCTGACCCTGCAACCTGCAAAGCTGGAGGAGATCCCCCCCCCAACCCCCCCAACCCATCCTCGTCGTTGGCCCCTCTGGGAAGGACGCAACGAGACGGCCCCCAGGAGAGCGTCCGTCTAGCAACCGACCACTGAATCAATAAACATCACTGAGCTGTCTGTGTCTAAAACATCTCTATAACTCTACTGCTCTGTCCTCCTCTCTCTCTCTCTCTCTCTCGCTCTCCCTCTCTCTCTCTCTCTCTCAACCAACAAGCCCACCTCCCTCGCTCGCTTCCCCCATGTTGTGAATTCATGTGAGAGACGTCTAATGGTGTCACTGTCATCCCTCTCAGGAAGTGTGTCAGAACAATCTGCTGTGCTTCACCTCAACTAAGTCAAAAAAGAAAAATTATAAAAAATAAAAAATAAAAAAAGCTAAAATATCACACATTCTACAGTCTGTTACGTCACCTGATGGCTCCAGAGCAGGGTACTTACCTGAGCAGGGTCTGGGAAAAGTATTTCAGTGTGTTTGCAATGTCTGTCCCGGAGGGCACGGGGTAAATATTGTGTTGCACACGGTTGTGATACTCTTGCAAGTATCGTATCTTAGAGGCAACTGGACAAAAATGAAGAGCAGAGTAAGAAGCGTGTCAAAAAAAACCCAGTGAGAGACGGAGGGGGGAATGTAGAACACATCACAGAAAAAAGTACAGCATGCACGAGTGTTTGCTCCCACTGCCGCTGGCCGGCGTCCATGTTTGTCATTATTCAGCACGGATGCTCCAATTATCAAGTTAAACAAAGGGCCCGCGTTCCCATGGCTCCCTTGGCCTTCGCCAGGTGACCTTTTCGGCACGGCGGCGAGGTCACGGGAAGCCCCCCGAGGAAGGGGAGCAGCCTACTGCTCGCGGACACGCAGCTCGTGTACAAAAGGTTGCCGGTTCAAGTCCCAAGACAAGCTGTGGCCCGGCGTGAAGACGAGAGAGAGAGAGAGAGAGGGTTCAAGCAACGCCGAGGACGTTTCATCTGCTCGCTTGCCGAGGACGCGGTGGTTTGAGACGTGTCCCTCGTTTACGGGGATGGTGGTGGGGGGGGCTAATGAGGGATGAGATAAGTTAGAGAGGGTGATCGCTGACCCATT
>NC_137666.1:17656669-17685015 GCF_963422515.1 Blennius ocellaris | reverse complement strand
GTTTCCCATCACTTTCCATCACTGTTAATACTAAAACTTTAGTCTTTCATTGCAAAATTGTAACTTTGAATTGAAAAATCCGTTAATGAATCAAAATCCTTGCATTTGTTTTCCATTCATGTCCTAAAGCTGAGTCATACTTGAATGTATTTCCCTTTGCTAAAGTGGGCATGTGAGGAATAAAGCCAAGTTTGATTGAGGCATACCTAAAATATGATATAAGCTTTAGTGTAAACCCATGTTAGAAGACCATAGATAGAAAGATCACACAGATTTTAAATGCTTTTAAAAAATCGGGTTTATGCTCATTATTGGATTCAAGAATTGAGTTGGAGGGCGGGGGGGGGGGGGGGGGGGGGATCAAAGCAACAATTCAAAGTGATCACTTTGATCACTGAAGAAACATGCAAGACAAGGTGAGGACAGCAGCTGGTTTCCACCTGTATTGAGGCGGATGAACGAGGGGCTGTAACGGGAGCGATCAGAGCGCGTGATTGATCCATCCCGACCCCCCCACACCCCCCTACCCCCCCCCACCACCATGTTGTTCAGTCCACAATCTGTCAGGTCGACCTTGAGAGCAAGCATCACACCTCCTCCAGCCACGCCGATCATCTAATCCCTGACGATAATGCTGATGATATAAAAAAAGGGGGTGCAGAGCAGCAGCAGCAGCAGCCGCCGCGGCTCCACGCGCTGTGCGCGCGGCGGCTGCTGCTGCTGCTGCTGCTGCCGTGCGCACCGACTCCTCTGCAGTGAGGGGGGACGTGTTGCAACCGCCACCAAGGACAGCTCCCCTTCTTTAAAAAACCAAAATCACATTCCCAGTTTACAACCTCCTCCTCCTCCTCCTCTTCCTCCTCCTCCTCCTCCTTTAAGATATCCCCCTCTCTCTCTCTCTCTCTCTCTCTCACACACACACACACACACACACAGACACACAGAAACACACACATTAAGCGGTACTTACATTGCTCTGCCTTGGTAGACATTTCGCAGACACTTGGGGAAACATAAAAACCCAGACTGTCAGTTGTTGTAGTGGGTGTTTTCCCCCCCTCCCCGGTGCCGTGTTTCCCTCTGAGAAAGTGTGTGTGTATGTGTGCGTGTGTGCGTGTGTGTGTGTCCCCTCTCTCTCTCTCTCTCTCTCTCTCTCTCTCTCTCTCTCTCTCTCTCTCTCTCTCTCTCTCTCTCTCTCTTTCTCTCTCTCTCTCTCTCTCTCTCTCTCTCCCAGAGTCCTGGTTGTACCACTAAGCGCGATGGATCCACAGCGTGGCCGCTGCGCTGCTCCCCGCTGCGCTGCGGTCCTTTCCCCCCCCCTGATCCTCCACACAAATCCTCGCCCCCCTCCAAAAAAAAAAAAAAAAAAAACCACGAGCCACTTCACATCCGCAATGTTTGGTTTGTCCTTTTTGTCTTTTTCTTTTTTTTCTCCTCCTCAGAATGAAGGCGTGGCTCACAAGCACACCTTTCAGAATGGACTGATCCGGCTTTGACAAATTGTCATTCAAGAAATCCAACAAACCCCATCAGCGCCCCAATCGGTCCATTATAGGAGGGGAAACACCCGCAGATCTGCCCCCCCCCCCCCCCCCCCCCCCTCAAAAAATAATAATATGTGGCGTAAAGTAAACATGCAACAGATGTGATTTTTTTTTTTTTTATAATAACTCAAATAAATAAGTTATGAAAAGAAAATTATTTTGTTATGGGGCGGGTTCCTCCTGGGGGCGCCAGAGAGCATGAGAATGGCCGCAGCAACAGGAGAAATCCGTGGAAAGTCTTTTCCTGGAGTGTAAAAGTGTCAAACATATTCTTGTCCAGTGGCCACAGTCCAGTTTCACCTGGAGCAGCAAAACAGTGCCATAATAACCTTTGAATTTAAAGTTGAAGTTTTTTTCTTTGTGGTGGCGCAGAGTCTACGTGATGAAAGTGTCTGTATTTTCACAAAACCGTTCAATTACAATGGGAAATGACTACAATCTCAGCATAGAGGCAGTTTTAATGATGCTTAAAACTGAAATTGTTGTGTTTTAGCTGTTTTGTGACACGCTGCGCTTTTTGAAATCAGCTTTGAGGGTTCATTTACATGAAAACGTTTTAAAGTGAAAATGTAAAACGTTTGTTGTGTTATGGATGTCTGTTTACATGACAACAGTGCCACTGAAAATGCAACTTTTTTGAAAACTGCTCCCAAGGAGAAACAACTTCTTTTTTTTTTAAACATTTCAACTTGAAATGTGTGAAAACACAAATTTCTGAAAGTCCCCACTAGTGGTCCAACATGAAAACTCCATCATATTTGAATGTTTCAGCCGTTTTCCCGGAAACGGACGTTGTTTTTGAAATGTTGACGTGTAATCGTGAGACTTTTCTGAAATTTCACATGGAATGCTGGCACGTAAACAGGGCCTCAGTGTGCAACAGTTTATATCCTCGTCCTTGTTAATAGGGACAGCACATGATACAAGGCACGCGACAGCTTTTCTGCACATGTGCAGAACAATAATAACCGTCGTACCCGCAGAGTGAATCTATCTGTACATCTATCTACTGAGCCATTCCCAGCGTTCCCAGTGTTTGTGCCCTTTCTAAGTCTTTGCCGGCTTTATTAAAATAGAAAAAAAAAAAATCTGGTCCATAGTTATCGACAAATGACCAAGATTCAGATTTTTTTGATATACTTGATGATACAGTATACACTAATGCCTACAAAACCTCTTACGCCATTTGCAAACAAGCGTCTAAAAAGTCCTATTTTGAGTTTTGTTTTTGTTTAGAAAAAGGCAGTAGAGAGTAGATTATTGAGTAACATAAAAAAATGTTGAATATGCGGAGACATTTTGAGTATTTCAGGTGCATGATATTATGTGATTTATAGAACTTTTCATTAAATACAAATCAAATCTAATCATATGGACTTTTTTTTTCAACTTTAAAGAGCTTTTAGAGTTTACACTTTTTAAAAGATTTTATTATTCTACAGTACCAAAGCTAAGTGTTTCAGTGAGTACCCTAGAAAGGACCCACACGTGAATAAAACACATTTTTACGATAGAGTTTGTTGTGAGTGTATTGGAAACGTGTTCAGGTGATTAAATGAGCTTTAATAAGAGGGGTGGGGGGTGGGGGTGGGGGTGGGGGGCTCCTCTGGGTACTGTGGTTTCCTCCCACAGTCCAAACACATGCATGCCAGGTTAATTGACGACCCCCTAAATGAGTGTGTGTGGTTGGAATATCGCAATATAGAAGATGGAGAGATGGGCGGATGACAACTGGAAACTTTTACACACTCATTAGTATCAATTACTGTAAAACCGATGACAACCAGGGAGGCACATCAGATTACAAGAGGCAAAGATAGAATTGATTCAAATGACCGAACCCTTAAGCTGTTCCTGGTCAAATCTTTATTTCCTCAGTATAAGAATGTACCCAAAATGATGACGATTTTAGATATGAACTGTCTGTCCTTCCATCTAACTCAGTTCCCAACGTGGGGTTCGGGAAACCCTCGAAGGGACGCCACAGATCACAGGTGGGACAAAAAAAGCTTTTCCCTGCTCCCTCATGTTGGCGATCGTGTTCGTCGATCAGCGTTTGGCCTCGCCGTGACGTTTGAGCCGATTGGAGTTCAGAAAGGGGGGGTCGCTGCCTTTCTGAGAGGAAACCTTTGTACTGCTACCCTCTGAGGTGCTGACGGACCCTCCCAACATGTCATCAGCTGCAAGCTGTGTTTGCTTTTTTTTTTTTTTATCATCATCGCTTTTCCATCTGATGTGGAACAAAATCTTTCCACTGCGGTGAGTTAATCTGATCATGTTGTTCCTCTCAGTGTCTTTAAAACAGGAAACAAAGGAAGTCTTTCACATTCAAAGAGTTTAATTCAGTGAGATTGTACACACTGGAAATAGGCTTTCACGCAAACAGTTGTTCGGCGTGTGAGAATTGTTCCAGCAGGATTCAGGGATGTGGTGGAGACTTCTGTCGATACTCCGGGATGTGGTGCATGATCCATCCAGCCGGGGCCAGGAGAGTCACGGCGAAGACACACAGGGCAAAGATCGATTGCTGTAACACATCCAAGAAAACGAAACGCTTTGCTAAGATTCTCCGCTTTCCTTCCTCTAAGATTAAACGGCAACATTAATGGATGCCGACGTCAGCCCCTTCTGGGGTGATGGTTGCAATTACAACTCGCGTTTATGTCTCCCTTCCCATGATATTCCCTCTGCCCCTCTTCGCTCTGTGATTCCTAACCCAAGACCGACTTTGTAAAAGCACTGGTGCACGTCCCCGAGGACAGATCAACAGATTTATAGTGGCATAAACACTGGCTGCTACGCTGTTACATCATAGGATCCCTTTACAGAGGCCAGAGCTTCCCACTAACTTATGGAGAGCAAATAAATAAAACATGTCTCCCACTCTTCAAACACAGTTTGCTTGAGTTCCTCGCATTACGGCCAATAGAGAGGAGAACCGGAGCTGCTGACCTCAGAAGACTGACATGGCTGTGCTTGTCTGTATCAATCTGTTTAATTTCAAAGGAAGCTCAATGCTGCAGTTAGAGGAAAAAAAAAAAAAAAAAAAGGCGCCCGGTCCTACCACAGGTCCGATCTTGTCCTTGGGTGGCTTGCTGTAGATGGTTGACCTGTGAATCTGCTGAGCAGCTCCCCTGAGCGACAGGATCCTCAGCGAGGGTCTCCGAACAAGGGAGGACATCCTTCCTGGGTCAGAACGCACAGTTACTACAAGAGGGTCTGGGATTTTTTTTCCCTCTCACATCCTGTGAGATGCTGACAAGATAGCCCCCTACTTCCATGTGATTCCCATCACTCTTCCTGGGAGGAGTCACTTCCACAGGCCACAGGCGCCCATGTAAACATACACACTCAGTTCCCACCACGCTGACGGAAAAGCTCCCAACAAAAACTCAACCATTGGCTCCATGGTTCTGCCGATTCAGGCTTTGAGCAAGTGTCTAAACATTGTTGAAAAAGCAGAATATGGACTGAATTTATACACATTTCACCATTTTAAGCTTAAGAAATCTCTAAATTGGTTCAAATTCTCATTGAATTTCAGTATAAGATCAGCCACATGCTATTAAACTCCACTGCCCTGATATATAATCGACTATTTGAGAAAAAAGAAAAGAAAAAACAAAGTTCTCTAAAGACTTTGATAAAGCACAATTTTTCATTGTTTGTAATATTTTGTCGTCAAATGCATCGATGAAGTAAAAGCATGGAAACAAAAGATGCTTTCGCCCAAAAAAATTTGCAGTATGTACAATTATACAATTTCACATGTGCAGTTATTGCAGGAAAGAGAAAAAAAAAACATTATTAATATCTGGATTACTCAGAGGAATCAAACTGCTCAATAGGTCAGATTGTTTAGATTATTTGTCTTAATATGAGAATGTATGACTGATTTATTTCCATTATCTGGATGTTTCTTCTTCATCACTGAATATTCAACATATAACATGTGATCAAGTAGTATTTGATTTGATTGGAGACAATTTTATTCAAAGTTATACACAACAAATTAATAGATAATAAAGTTGTCTCAAAGAAAAATGATTTGGACATAGATATTTTATGAAGATTGAATGAAGGCCTGATTCTGGAGATGCAAAGAGATTTATGTTTGATGTTTTTTACTTTAAAAAAAACAAACCTGTGTTTTCACTTGTAATTAAGTTCAATTGAAGCAATACAGTAATACAAGTACTTGAACACAATGAAGTGTAATGTGTCGCCCTCTAGAGGACAACAAGGATACTTCAACAATTCAGCCATTTAAAATACTTTCTATTATAAATTTCTATACATTTTAATAAAGAACCAAAATATAATTTTCATACAATTTAGCACCAGAGTAGTGACAGACGAAGTTTTGTGCCTCTCAAACAAATTGAAATGGCCTGTTTCTGTAATATAGCAACATCTTAACCAACAATGTAGGAGGAATTGATAAAATATTACTCAATCCATTTAAAAAAAGAAAAGCCTTGGAATAACAAGAATAAATATCAGTTCTATTGTTAATCCTCCGGTTCCTCGATTGCATAAGCATGACAATATACAACTTGATATTCTATTCTTCTTTAAGGCCATTAACTTTAATTAATATTGAATACTTCAGTTGTTATTCAAGCTACTTCAGAAAAAAAAACTTAATCAGACATGAGATAATTATTAAATTACTTTTCAGATTATTCAGAATTGAGGTAAAGTATGACAATTTAATTGAATTCATGAATACAAAACCCTTATTTGGATTTGAAGACACTAAGATCTGCAATGTATGTTGGAACGTATCCATGAAGCTCCTTTCAACCCAAACATGTTCTCATTTGTTGCATATTCAAACGGATATATTGCAACTTTCTGAAATAAAAAAGAAGAATGGAAGACATCATTGATAAAACTGAGGACTGGAACTAAAGTTGACAACCAGCACAATAATAGCAGCACAAATCACTCATCACTCAATCTCTATTTGGAAACCAGAAAGATTATTTAGGAAACTATATTGGAAGATGCAGAAGAAAGAAGAAACGAACAAGGAATATGAAGGATCAGCTTGAAAAGAATTTTTTCTTTTTCAAAGTGTGAACTTTTGCTATAAAAGTAGCTTTTCTCATATTGTTTTTATTAAAGTAACTGTAAACACAAGACTGTGGCCTGAGCTGAAAGATCAGTGACATTTGTGAAAGCCAGCAAGTTCACTGTTATGAAAAGTAACACCGGGGTTAAAGTAGCACAGTGAGAGTGAGAAAACACTAAATGTTGGTCAGAAAAGTAACTCTGCTGGGTTTTCTTAAAGAAAACTTGAGTTTAGCCTTCGGCTGCAGCAACATCCAAAGATATAACAAGTCAAGGGCAACGACACTTCACTGCATCAATAAACACTGTGGAATAAATTTAATCCATGCTCCTTTTGAGGATTTAACTTGTACATGTTTTGTGAAAAGATGTTTAAATGAATGTAGACTTTCTCATACCTCATTGCACTAGAACAAATAGGAAAACGTTGGACTTGTCTTTATTTATGGGTTAGTATGTTATTATTACACAAATGAAGTTGTGATCCACTTTTAAGGATAAATTACAGATGAGTTGTAAAATTATCTATTGAGGTCCAGATAAGGATTATTATTTAAAATGAATCAAATGAAAAATTTGTTTTACAATGTATAATTGTTTCGCCTATTTATGCCCTTGATATCACATTGAGGATGATTTTGCATGTTATTCATTGTAATGAATTGTAAATATTAGTCAAAAATAAATGAAAGCCTTAATTTTTGATTGGGTCATCTCATGTTTGGCCAATGAAAACCTTGTTTTTTGTCATCTCTGTGGAGTGTTTATTTATATATTTGTATATGTATATTTATTTTCATTATATTTTGAATGTGTGTTTGTGTACACAGTGTTCTATACGTCAATCTTTGGTCGGACAAGATTTCATATCAGATCTCGTGACACCACTGATGACTTATATGAGATAAACCACGATTAATGTAGAATAACACCAAGAAAAGCTCAGAATCCAAGTCCGCTTCAATTTCTGCTTTGTTTCTTACTATGTAGAATTGATTCATTCATACATTTACTAACGTGCCACACCACGTGTCTGTCTTTGTTAAAGAGCATAACTCAAAGTGTTTTTCATGAGTGAAAACTCGTGGAGTTATGATCATTGTAGTTGGACAAGACAAGCGCATCCTCAGCAGAAATAAGCACTAGTGAGCGCGGAAGACCCATCTAAGATGGCTGCTGCAGCACGTCTTAGGCGTGGTGACGTCACATACGCAGCGCTCTATGGGAGCTGACAAGTGCTTGTAGTACAAAGAAAAAATATATATAGTTTCATTTTAAATATGGTGGCTGCGGCTTATGTTAATTAAAAAAAATAGCTTACACTCTATTGTCTGTGTCCCATGTTGACGTCATCGACAACGTCAACATTTTTTCACAATTACACACTTAAATCACACAATAATTTTTCGGAAAAATTCAAATAAAATTGTTTTCAGCAAACTTGCACCCTGTTCCTATCCTGTCCATTCCTACATGAACCCAGGTTCCTCTGTGTCAATTTTCTCGTGGATTCACTGCAGCTTTTTTCTGCCCCACAATCACGCACTAAAATCACATCTCATTTAAATATTGCTGTCAAGGCAGATTTAATAATAATAATTTAAAAAAAAATCCCTAAAAAAATAACTAATTGTTTTCAACAAACTGCATGACATTTTGTTCTACGTGCCCCCAGGTTCCTCTGGGTCAGTTTTCAAATGGATTCACTGGAGCTTTTTTCATGGTTACACGCTTAAATTACAATCATTGTACAGGCTGATTAAAAATAATAATAATATTTTTTTTTAAATCCCACAGGTGATCGTCACTCATCTCTCTCTTTCTCTATCTCATTCTTTCCTTTGATTTTTTTCTTTTTTTTGGGGGGGGGGGGGGGGGGGGGGGTTTAAACGCCTGCCCATACTTAAATAAATATGCAATTACTTACAACATGTAATTGTGGGTTGTTTTTTACGCGTCCTGTGAAATATTCTATGTGTAATGACTCCAACTCACCGCTTGAGAGGGCTCACGAACATGATAAAGCACAACCTGCTCACTGCAGGGACTCAGGTCAAACCAACTTTAATCCAGGAAAAAAAACCTCCAATTCACTCCAGAATCAATTCATCTTTTTCAACAATTCAAGAATATTTTTGAAAATATTCTGTGAAAGGCTGTGCGATGATCTGTTAAATGTTTCAGGCCCACAGGATCACAAACACAATGGTAAGTTTCAAAAAAAAAAAAAATGTAATTAATGTCATGATAGTCTTTGTTTTCGACATTCTAGCCATTTTATTTCCACCAAGGTAGTGTATTCCTTTCATTTCTCCGCTCTAATGGGTCTGGGATGTCAGTTCTCTGGATTACTTTTATCACACTGTGTGAAGCACTGTGTTTTGAGGTTGTGTGTACAAAAAAAAAAAAAGTTCTTCAGTGTGAGTCACTGTTGTTTCTGATTGATTTGGTGAGGATCAAACAGTTGGAGGAACAATAGAAGATGTAACACAACACCAAGAGCCAATAAGCCGAGACGTCAGTAATGCGACATTAAAGGCATCGGCACCAAAAATCACATCTTCTTTAGATTTTATCACATGAACTACAAAGTCAAGTCTTTATTTTATGCAACATAAATTCAAGGAAACAATAGAAGCCACAAATTAAAGGCATGATTCTTCAAAAGACATGATTTAAAACAGCACACGGTTGAAACTGCCTGGGTTTGGTAAACTGTAATACAATAAATGCTGACATTTTGGAAACATTTGGAGTTGTTGTGATCTTATTTTGTTTATTTGTTCCATTACACCAACAATTTTTTAGGATATTGTGACTGGGAAGAGAAATGTGGGGGGAAAAAGGCATTTCCCCAGGGAATTAATGACATATGATTAGATTAGTTTTAAAGGTGACCTGTGACCCTGTGTTAAATAAACATATTGTATTGATAACCTAATGCTCTGTAAATCGAATTCAACCAAATCAGGGAATTAAAATTGAGTTTAAAAAAAACTTTCTAAGAGGGAGAAACATGTCTTTTTATTGAAACTGAAACTACGGGTAGTTTCACACATTTAAAACTTTAAAACATGCCTTTTAATTTAGATGTGTGTGAAAGAAAGAAAAAAATATTACATGTCTGAAATGAGAAAAAAAAAAAGGTATGAATGCCTTCTTCCACTAAAATGTCTTTCTCTTGAAAGCTATTATCTCTGGGGAAAGAAATACTAATAAAACTAGTGATCAGGGTTTGTTGGGTTTTTCTCCTGTCTGTTAAAAGCGCCAAGAAATAACTGTGTTGTATTTGGTACTATATAAATAAAGTTGAATTGAATTGAATTGAATCAGGGATAAAACTGAGAAATTAGATTAAAAGACACATTTTCATAACGGAAATATGCCTTTGACTTTCGATGGATTTTAAATTGTGTGAAATCTGGATGAATCTTTCAAGCAGATTTTCCTTCTAATAAAAGAAAAGGGCGAATTTCTTTCTCTTAAATCCCTGGGAAGAAATATTATTAAAACTAATTATAAATTGTTAAAAACACACTTTTCAATCTGTGAAAAAATACACTTTTAAACATTGAGTGGAGCATCGGCATCAGATTATATATAAAAATGTAGACACTTCAAACTAAAAGCACCTCCCGTAGCAGGAGAAACGTTACGATAATTTAAGATATCCCAGAGCTACTATAAGTGTTTAAAAATGTCCCAAAAACAAAATTTTACTAAACGTGAAGGGATGAGGCATTCAAAAACAGCTCTGCGTGAATATATTGTTAACAGTAAAAACCAAGTCCGCGAGAGCACGCTTTTATTTTGACAGCGCGTGTTCCGGAAGTGAGCTGCCTGTGTGCAGCTTGCAGCGCAGCGCTGGGATAGGCCACAACAACCACCCAACAAGGCGTTATGGGGAAACACCGAACCGAGCCTAGAACCAAACCCGCCTCGCTTTTAGTTCATACTCGAGTTTAAAAGCTGGGAAATAAAAAGTAC
Source organism: Blennius ocellaris (assembly GCF_963422515.1). Taxonomy (NCBI): domain Eukaryota; kingdom Metazoa; phylum Chordata; class Actinopteri; order Blenniiformes; family Blenniidae; genus Blennius; species Blennius ocellaris. Next base: position 17,674,408 of record NC_137666.1, on the reverse strand, counting down.
CCCCGGGGAAAAGTCGACGCGAGTGTGAATTCCCTGCGTTATTTTTTTTTTTTTTGGAGTGGGGGGGGGAACCGGATGGTGGACGTTGACGTCGAGCCGTGCGTAATGAGCAGAGTTGGAAAAAGAAGGTGTTGAGCTGCAGTTTTTTTTTTCTTCTTCTTCTTCTCCCTTCTGCCACAGACAAGTTGGTTCGGAGTACAGCTCAAACTACGAGGGGGGAATAATGCCCATGAAGCCCCTCGCTTCCAGGTGAGTGTGTGTGTGTGTGCGTGTGTTTTTTTAGGAGCCGCTGGCTTTTTCAACAGTTGAATCCTGGAAGTGTTAATAAAAAATAAAAAAATGTGTCGTTTGGGGAAAGTGGAAGCGACGCGGTGGAGGTAGCTAGCCTCTCTGGATATGCTACTAATTACAGGGCTGTGCTCGATACGACTCCCCCCTCCTCTTCGAGCCTGGCCGCTGCGATTTGGACTTTACGCCGCGGTTTTGAAATGTATAATCCGGGGGACACACACACGATCGGCTGGATTTCCGTCGCTTTGCGGTGACTTGAGTGAGGCATCTCGGTAGCCGGAGAGCAACAATAGCTCGGCGATAACGACGGTGGCTAACAAAGCCGTCGCCGGTGATTGATTCCCGGGTGACACACGGGAGGGGGGGAGAAGCCTCGGGGGGGGGGGATGAGGGGGGGATCGGAGAGGTCAGATCGATGGAAAAGTTCAGGACAGGTGTGGATCGTCACTTTGCCGATCGACCGACGTGTTGCTGGGGATCTGCCCCGGTGTGGAGACAGTTGTTGATGGGCTGTGCTATGGCAACAATACAGACTTGTCACTGCAATCGGTGCCATCCACACACACACACGTCACGTCAATCTGGACGCTTCCCGGTGCAGGGTACCTCGTTTTAAGATTGTTTGACACGTCTGACATTGCCGTGTGCGTGTATGCCGAGGAGCCATACGCGGGCTGTTGGTAATCCTGAGGTAATCTCACTCAAACTGTGTGTGGACTCAGCATTCCCGTCACCCCGTCCTCCTCGGAGCAGCAGACTTCGAGACCATCCCGTCCTGTCATTACCAACAAGGTGTGTATTCACACACGCTCCTCCACTGTCTCATTTTCACCACGTTAAGTATTTGTGTGGGTGCTCCTTGGCCTGGCAAATGACATGCAATTATCTGAGTTGCAATGCTCACAAGTTCACTGCTAGCTAAAAAACAAACAAAAAGGAGTGAAGGAGGGGAGCTGGACTTTGGCCTGGCTGCTGATTGGTTGACTGGAGAGCTGATCAAGGAACATAGGTCTTTTGCTTTATCCTCACGTGCACATGCTGTTCCCCTGTTACAGCTGGGTGAAAGACACGCTTCTATTTGTGACCAGTTTTTCGAAAGAAACTCAACGTGCACCGTGAAAGCTGGCAGGAACGGAGAGGAAGCCTGGGGAGACCATGCAAACTCCAAATGGGGAAACCTCCCAGATGTGCGGTGGCAAGTGCAGCAGATGCCTGTAAGCAGTCTTCGCCTTACTAGGGAATGATTAAACCGATCCGTAATGGAAAAATTGCCGGCTTGCAGACGAAGGCGACGCATCATCTTCATTCAACCCGGTGTGTTAACCACAACGTGAACCCTGATGAAACAGTATCCAGGATGTTAATGGGTGTTTTTGTGTGTTTGGAGCCGAGCGTAATGAGCTGACAACACAGTTGGTAAAATGTCAAACACGCGGCACCGCACTTCATATTGTTGGTTGACACAGGCTAATCCAGAGACTGCTCACCATGAGTCATCAACTGTGGGCACTTTTGTTCCCTCCACGCGTTTTTTTTTTTTTTTTTGTTTATTTTTTTTTTTGTGTGTGTGTCGTCTGTTTTCCAGCCTGTTCCGATCCCTCTCCCTGCAGCGTCTTGTGATCACCTGATGTTTATGATACACCGGTTTATCTGATCGGTCAAACGCTGCAGAGGTAAACACGCCACCCTGCCTTCGAACGTCTCCCTCGTCGGCAGTTTCTGAGGGATTGATGCTGGTTCCCATCGCACCTGCGGTCTGTTTCTGTTCCTGGTGCTGGTCCGGGCCGAGCGGTGGCCACTTTAGCTCTGTGGAGGTCACTCCGTGCTGGAAAGTTCTGGTTTCTGCCCACCGCAGCATTCCTCTTTATGACCCCTTTTTAGAGCACCTCCGATTGTATCGCATATCCAGAGTCAAACAGTCTGTAATTACCGACTGAAAGCCAACCTTCATCACAGGTCATTCAACAGATTTTGTGACAGCGAAGCCCTTTTTTCTTCTTCTTTTTCTTTTTATTGTATGCATGTCGCGAAAAGTAAACTGTCTGTTTCTTCTCTTGGTCACTTTGACGAAACTCCACACCAAAGCAGCACTAGACTAATAAAAGTCCCCATTTGGAACCAATAAATTGAAGAGCTGTGTCTATGACAGCTCGGAGACATAATGAGCGCCGTGGAGGAGCTGCTGTGTAATTGCAGACGCCAATGTGTGTTTGAGGAAAGTATTTCAGTGTTTTTGTGGCTGTTGGTGTCGTTTGATGCGGGCCTGCCTTTCTCTGGCTGATTGCTCTCCTTCAGGAGATTAGGGCCTGTGCCATGAGCCCGACAATGATGTCGGATCAAGATGTGAGCACAATTTAAAATTCGCCGGGTTCACAGCGGGACCAGGGGAGTTCAGTCGGTGCACAGCAGCGCGTGTCGTTTTTTCTCGAAATGATCAACTTATTGTGTACATACCAGACGGCAGAGAAATGGAAGCGTCTTAATCATCTCCAGCGCCGCCTCAGCAGTTCCTTCACCATCACTTTCTATCGTCAAGCCGTCCCAGCTGCTGGTCGGATGTTTCTGACAGCTGAGCTCTGTCTTGGCTGAAGTGCAGTTTTAATTAGGGCGACATGCCTTCATGCTGCCTTGTTTGACAAACACTTGTTTTTCTGGTGCCGACGAGTTGCGATGGAAGTTTAGACGCTTAACCAACAAGTTGCATCAGTCAAGGAAGCGTTAATGCGGCTTGTTGCCGGAGCTTCTCCGAACCTCTTACTTTTGTCCGACAAAGACGGTTGTAGAGCTGCTAACTGAGCAATTTTAGCTGTCAGCGAGCTCATAGAGCATCTTCCTCACACTGACGTCGAGATTGCGGAGGCTCCTACTCCTACTGCCATACAGCTAATCTTCTGCACACCAATATCAAGTTTATAGATCATGTTTCTCCCACGGACATCCAGATAATAGAAGATCTTACTCTTACCAACATCCAGGTTATAGAGCATCTTCCTCACACTAACATCCTGATAATAGAGCATCTTCCTCCCACTGACATCCTGATAATAGAGCATCTTCCTCACACTGACATCCAGGTTATAGAGCATCTTCCTAACACTAACATCCAGGTTATAGAGCATCTTCCTCACACTGACATCCAGGTTATAGAGCATCTTCCTCACACTAACATCCTGATAATAGAGCATCTTCCTCCCACTAACACCCAGGTTATAGATCATCTTCCTCCCACTAACATCCAGGTTATAGAGCATCTTCCTCACACTAACATCCTGATAATAGAGCATCTTCCTCCCACTAACATCCAGGTTATAGATCATCTTCCTCCCACTAACATCCAGGTTATAGAGCATCTTCCTCACACTAACATCCTGATAATAGAGCATCTTCCTCACACTAACATCCAGGTTATAGAGCATCTTCCTCACACTAACATCCTGATAATAGAGCATCTTCCTCACACTAACATCCAGGTTATAGAGCATCTTCCTCACACTAACATCCAGGTTATAGAGCATCTTCCTCCCACTAACATCCAGGTTATAGATCATCTTCCTCCCACTAACATTCTGATAATAGAACATCTTCCTCCCACTAACATCCAGATTATAGAGCATCTTCCTCCCACTAACATCCTGATAATAGAACATCTTCCTCCCACTAACATCCTGATAATAGAACATCTTCCTCCCACTAACATCCAGATTATAGAGCATCTTCCTCCCACTAACATCCAGATTATAGAGCATCTTCCTCCCACTAACATCCAGATTATAGAGCATCTTCCTCCCACTAACATCCTGATAATAGAGCATCTTCCTCCCACTAACATCCTGATAATAGATCATCTTCCTTCCACTAACATCCTGATAATAGAGCATCTTCCTCACACTAACATCCTGATAATAGATAATCTTCCTCCCACTAACATCCAGATTATAGAGCATCTTCCTCCCACTAACATCCAGATTATAGAGCATCTTCCTCACACTAACATCCTGATAATAGAGCATCTTCCTCCCACTAACATCCAGGTTATAGAGCATCTTCCTCCCACTAACATCCAGGTTATAGATCATCTTCCTCCCACTCACATCCAGGTTATAGATCATCTTCCTCCCACTAATATCCTGATAATAGATCATCTTCCTCACACTAACATCCAGATTATAGAGCGTCTTCCGCCCACTAACATCCAGATTATAGAGCATCTTCCTCCCACTAACATCCTGATAATAGAGCATCTTCCTCCCACTGACATCCAGATTATAGAGCATCTTCCTCCCACTAACATCCTGATTATAGAGCATCTTCCTCCCACTAACATCCAGATTATAGAGCATCTTCCTCACACTAACATCCTGATAATAGAGCATCTTCCTCCCACTAACATCCAGGTTATAGATCGTCTTCCTCACACTAACATCCTGATAATAGAGCATCTTCCTCCCACTGACATCCAGGTTATAGAGCATCTTCCTCACACTAACATCCTGATAATAGAGCATCTTCCTCCCACTAACATCCAGGTTATAGATCATCTTCCTCACACTAACATCCTGATAATAGAGCATCTTCCTCCCACTGACATCCAGGTTATAGAGCATCTTCCTCACACTAACATCCTGATAATAGAGCATCTTCCTCCCACTGACGTCCAGGTTATAGAGTATCTTCCTCACACTGACATCCAGGTTATAGAGCATCTTCCTCACACTGACATCCAGGTTATAGAGCATCTTCCTCACACTGACATCCAGGTTATAGAGCATCTTCCTCACACTGACATCCAGGTTATAGAGCATCTTCCTCACACTAACATCCTGATAATGGAGCATCTTCCTCCCACTGACATCCTGATAATAGAGCATCTTCCTCCCACTGACATCCTGATAATAGAGCATCTTCCTCCCACTGACATCCAGGTTATAGAGCATCTTCCTCCCACTAACATCCAGGTTATAGAGCACCTTCCTCCCACTAACATCCAGGTTATAGAGCATCTTCCTCCCACTGCCTGGTGTAATGAACGTACAGATAAACCGGTCATTAAACTGACCCACACAGAGTCGACACCTCAGCTAATGTGTGACAGCAATATTACAATAACACAACAACTTTGTGCTCAATATAAAAGACAAATCAGAATTGAGTGGGAAAATGAAGTAAAAAATTTTTAGCAGCTACTTAGTTTTATATTAAAAAATCAGCAGGCAAACAACACTTTCATCCTAAAATAACCAGGTCGTTTCAGATTTATTTCTATTTTCATGGCAGGGGAATTGCCAAAGAAATGTACAGTGACTAGGCTCTTTTGGCCATTTTTCAAGATAAACACAGTCTGTTTATGATGATACCGAGAAGCTTATGTTACACATGTGACACACTGACGAATCTTGTGATTGGACAGTTGTATTTAAAAGTCCTGAGTGGGGTATTTTGGGCACGAAGCTTTATTTCACATCTTCACAGAAGCTTTTAGGTTTTCAAATCTAGTAAACCATGTGAAAGTTTTTGATTCATAGAAGTCTGCAGGACAAATGTCTGGGGCACGAGGGTAGGAATTGAAGGGTTAAACAATATGAAACTCGCAGGAGTAATGGGAGTACACTTTTCACCTGGAAGTGTTTGGGTTTCGCGGCAGGGCTTTGGTGAACAGGTTAAAACCAGCAAGAGGTTGAACTGAAATCACCTGAAATTGGGGGGATTGTAGAAAGCAGCGAGGCTCCGCCACCGGCCGTCATGAGGAAATCCACATGAATGATTGATAAAGTGCCCCGGCTGCAATTTGAATAATACATCGGTCCTGCTCTTGTGCCACCTATTTTTTTTTTTTTTTTTTTGGTGTGGTGATGTTGAGCGGGAGGCCGGGCTCAGGTCTTACAAACCTCTGCAAGTGGCAGATTTAAATAAAACAAAAAAGAGCCACATGGCTGAGGTGAGGTAGGCGGTTTGATTGTGTGTGTGTGTGTGTGTGTGTGTGTGTGTGTGTGTGTGTGTGTGTGTGTGTGTGTGTGTGTGTGTGTGTGTGTGTGTGTGTGTGTGTGTGTGTGTGTGTGTGTGTGTGTGTGTGTGTGTGTGTGTGTGTGTGTGTGTGTGTGTGTGTGTGTGTGTGTGTGTGTGTGTGTGTGTGTGTGTGTGTGTGTGTGTGTGTGTGTGTGTGTGTGAGCGAGCAGAGAGATAGGTGGGGGGCAGGGAGTGTCTGCTGTCACCTCTCATTAGGGACGCATAGTCCAGCTCGGCCAGCGTCTACCCCCCCCTCCATCCCTCCTCCTCCTCCTCTTTCCTCCCTCCGTCTGTGGCACTGCCCGAGCCCAGCGGAGCAGCACACCGTTTCAGTCTTAACTGCAGAGAAGTGTCCTAATGGCCGGCCATCAGAGAGATTATGGCCGAGATGCCTCCTATTGAACAGTGCGAGTCGGGTCTCAGGGAAATAGCTGTCCTAAATTATGCTTTTAGAATCCTGCATTGCAGCTGAAGTTAAATTTGGTTCGCGCTTTTCCACGGAGTCAAAGCCGCCTGGCTTTGGAAGTCAGCGTGTCGTTCAATGAATGTTTTGGGTTGCTTTTTCTCTCTCTTTTTTTTTTAATTTTCCCTCTGCTGTACTCCTTTGAGGACCCCCCAAACACCCCACCACCACCACCACCACCACTGCTGCCTTTTGTATACACAACAGTATATATCTCAAGGGCTTTTCTCTCTCTCTCTCTCTATCTCCATCATATTCGAATTCAATTTCTAATTTTGTCCAAATGAATTCCCTGTGAAGATGGGGGGGGCCTATTTAAAGCCGCCTAATGAAATAAAGATCAACCAATATTTTTATTGGAGTGCTCCAGCGCCACTACTTGGTGACTGTTTGTCTGTGTGGAGTAAGAGGCTGTGGTTTTCCATTGAACCCTTGGGAGGCTGCGGAGTGCTGCTCTACAGGGGCAGACACAATGATTTATTAGTATGGTAGGCAAGGAGGAGAGAAAAAACTAGCAGGCTGAGATAAAACAGATCTACCATCAACACTCCAGTTCTCAGTCTGGCCGTGCAGAAAAAAGAAAAAAAAAAGAAAAATACACGTGTATGTATACATTGGGACTATTTTTATGTCGGCTGCTTAAAAGGTAAATAAAGTGGTAAATATGTATAAATATCATGCGAGATGGTAAGACCGTGAGGCCATGGAAAATCAAGAAGCCGCCCCCTTTTTGCTTTTAAAAATAGACACGAATCTGTCATAACATGATGACTGTGCTTAATATTGTATAGTTCCCTCTCTTTCTTTCTTCTTTTTTTTTTTTTTCCTCCTGCCAGTAGTGGACTCCATAAGCCACCTGATGTGCTTGTCTGACACTGAGGATTATGGCAGCGGGTCCATTTGTGTCCGGTTTAATGTTGAAGGGAGTCGTTTTCTTCCTCGTTTATTTATTTATTCATTTATTTCCCAACCAAATCTGGGGTAAAACATGCAGCAAGTGACACAGCAGGCAGCTTTTCTGACCCCCCACTCTGTGACTTGGACTTTTGCCCACCGTGATCCACTCAAGGAGGGAAAAAGCAACCCCTCACAGAGACTCTGGTAATGGTTACGGGAAAAAGTTAATCTATAATATCTTGCGGGTGATCCTTGTATCCGAGCTTTCTGTTGCTTCCCACTGACGACGTAAACAACAGAGCACTGTGTTGAGATTGACGTGATCACAGATTCAACAGTTTAATCTTTTCAAAGTGATGAATTGTTTCACCCTTTAAACCTTTAAAATGGTAGAAGATGATGCAAAGTATTGGTCACTTCAATCTTGTGGAGTCTCAACGTCCTGTTATTATAATGATGGTCCACAAGTCAAGAGATATTAAGTATGAGTTGATCATGTATTGATTTCCACATAAATATTCATGAAGCTGGAATCTGAGAGTTTTGGCTTTTAAAAGAATAAAACTTGAGACCTATATTGATTATCAATGTTAATGCTGGTATATTTATAGACTTGATAAACTCTCTGGAGGCTGTGGGCATTTTTTATAGCTGAAATTTCACTCTGTGGGAAAAACACAAGTAACAATACAATGACTATTTTTTTTTTTTTTTTCCCCCAGTAAGTCGGGACACAGAGTAACTGAAGCGGCCAAGTAGAGTGCAGCCTTGTTTTATTTTATGATTTCACTCATGGAGAAAATTGACTCAAAAAAAAAAAAAAAGTGTTGAGTTGATCTATAGATCCGTCCATCAATCTTCTCTTTCCAGACTGGGGTCAGGGGCGCTGAGCCAACAGCTCCTGCAGACTGTGTCCGATTGTGGAACTTTATGAGCCGCCACACTCTAGGACACGGATTTCTCAAACTTAGGGCGAGAGTCTTAAGTGAGAATCCCGACGATATCCCCCGCTGGGATTCTTCAAGAATATTTTTTGGATGTGGTGCCGGTGTCGCGTTGATCGGCGTGGAAATTTCTAATGAGTGCAGATTGAGAAGCGCAGCGTGACGGCAGTCTTTAGGTTTCTCACACCGTCACAAGATTATCTCAGGATATTTGTGGTTACACAGTTTGATCCACCCGATTTGAAGTTACTCTCCCAGATTCACACAGGAAAAATGTAGGACCCAGTTTAAGTTGTTGATGTTCATCCCTCTTACTCTGTCAATACCTTTTCTGAAGGAAATTCATCATTACACTCGTACAAACATGCATTTCCAGCATTCAAATTCCGCAGAACGTCCCCAAGGTTTGTTGACACCTTGTCCTCACGGAAACTCCAGCAGATTCCTGAGACGTAGTGTCTTAGGATCCTGTTTGTACACTCCGGAAAAACGATTACCGATCATTTTCACAACATTTAAGACTGCTGTCATGGCTTGAATACGCTTTTCTTTGAGAAACTTTGGCTTTTTTCAGGCTGAATCGGTCAAATGTTGATCGTTTCGCTGGAGTTGCCGCAACACCGTTTGGATCGCCCAGGAACTCCTTGTGCGCAAGTTTCCGAAGACGACGTCGGTTAACGAAAGAAACACAGTTTGATGGCGACAAATTCCGGTTTATTTCTAAACATATCAACTTTGGTGTGATTGCTTTAGAGCAAACTGTGGGCTGGAAATTAGTGGAAATGTGTGGCGATTGTCTTGTTTTCATGTGTTGGTTTATTCCATGTGCAGAAGTGATACATTTTAGAGTAACTTTAAACAATCGTTTAAAAAAAAAGATCTTAATATGGCCTTGAATAGCAATAATAAAATGGAATTTTACCAAATAAAAAGGGTTCTATTTGGCTTCTCTCAGTGTACGACAAGTCTTAGAATCACCGTTAACCTGCATGTCTTTGGATTGTGAGTCGAAGCTGCAGCTGCCAAAAAAAACAACTTCTGTGCTGTGATGCAACACCGATTCCTAAGTTAAAATTTTCCATCTCATTGATGTGAGAATAATTCGAATAAAAAAAATTACAAAAAAACCCGCTCTGCCTGTCTAATAACTCCCTGAAGCTCCACGGATCGTTTCTGCATCTCCCACATGACTGATGGCTCCCAGAAATATTGAACACGGAGCCTCTGCTGTCCATCACAGCCGCTGATGGAAGATGGATTTTTTTTTTTTTTTTTTTTTATTGTCTCGTGTTGTATATCGATTTCAATGTGACACTCTGGGCTGGAGTTTTTAAATTAACACTGCTGTTGAGGCTGAAATGAGTTTTCATTGAAGAGTGCGAGCGTGTTAACCTGAAACTAAAATTCATTAACGGGGAAAAGTTATACAATCGGGTCTCGCGTCTACTTGATATGGATGAGCGGTTTTCACTTTGAACCGCGCGTCCAAAATCGCCCGCCACCAGACTGTTTAACCTGGTGGAATGCACAGAAGCGGCCTGTTGCGCCGTGTTCCGAGGCTCTTCCTACATCTGCCTTCGATTTGCAGATGACTGCCAGGCGGCTTCCTGAGGGGAGGAAGAGGAAGTCTCTGTTAACCAAAGTCGCTGTCGGAAGATTACAGATAGAAGCCCGAACACACAGTGTCCAGATGAAGAGCCTCCAACTAAAAAAAAAAAACGTCATCACTTTCTCAGCCTCACGGGCCTGTAGGACAGCTGCGACAGCCCGCCATTCATCACCACGCCGAAATCAATGTGGCTCAAACAGTGTGATGGATGGGGAATATACGTCCCCTCTGTTCGGGGTCCTTAACACTGAGCCCCCCCCCCTCGCTCATTTGTAATCTTTTACAGAGTGCTACTAGTCCAAATGCATTCTGTAATCTGCATAAGATGTTAAGTCAGCTACGTTTCAAGCCCGATAACTCGTAAATGTCTCACTCTGCGTGTGCTCTCTCTCTCTCTTTCTCTCTCTCTCTCTCTCTCTGTCACCTTTCATCCCGTCTCTCCCTCCAGGCATGGCAGCCGGGGCCTGCGGCGCTGAGACTCCTTCGCAGGGTCCTCGCCTGACCCGCGCCTGAGGATCCAGAGGACGACGCTGCCTGAGCAGAATGACTCAGCAAGAGGGGGGACCCCCGAATAGCAAGTGAAGAGACGCGAGGATGGGTGCCAATGGGTCCAGCTATCCACACTCGTGCTCCCCGCGCATCGGGGGAAGTGCCCAGCCGCAGCAGACTTTCATAGGTGGGTAACTTAACCGCGTTGCGCCCAATCGCACAGCCACCCCCCCCCCCCCGATCGATGGTTTTGCATTTTCACTTGACGTACCGTTCGGTATCTCTACCTCACATGAACCTTTAGTTGAACACATGACTTCCCCACACACAGTCGGTGTCGAAGCTGAAGTGTGCAGCCTCATTTATTATCCACCTCTGCTGCAAACAAATGCATTATATGGTTTCAAACACGGTCAAACTCGCACTTTAGACTACATTAACCTGCTTCCATGGCAACTAATGGCGCAGGAGGTGACTGTTTTTCTGCGTGAGTGCTCTTGAACTGTGTCGTTGACTTGTACTATGATACAGTTTCTTTCTCTCTTTTTTCTTTTAAAACAACCCATATAGAATTATGAACCAGTGTAAATTGTAGAAACGACGAGGGACTCTGATGTGACAGTTTTGGTCCCTGTGAGCACGTACAGGTTGCTGCTGCAGTCTGGGTCTTTCATGTGGAGATGTTTTATGCACTTCTGTTCCAGCTGATGTCTGCACTGTTGGAAAAACAAGAGAATAGCTGTCTCCGCACAGTATAAAGGCCAATTCATACTCCATAGGAACAAGAAGAAAGTTCGACACTCCAGGGTCTGGCCGAACTAAATTCCGTCATTTCCTTCGGCCAGTTTGTCATATTTTAATCGTATGTAGCTTGTAACCTCGCTGCAGTGCGAGCCCCGCAGCTCTTTCACGTGTCGGAGGAGGGGGGGTTTACGTGATGCACCTGAACGCATCCCTCAAAGCTCTCTGCTCCTGCAGTTAAAACCGGACCAACAAAACCTTAAAAAACGGAGCGTGCAGGGGCCTTAAGGCTACATGACAATATTTTAAATAAACATGCATCGATTTTGCATTTTCGTTTCAGAGAAGTTTTGTTGTTTTTGTAATAAAACCGCAAGAGAGAACAATACGCTATAAACACGCTGTTATGTGTGATTATAGTCCCAGGAGACTGTGGACTGGGAGTCATGACGCTTGAGGCCGCCGTTGTTGTTGTTGTCCATCTACGTGCTCATGTGTCACGTGCAGAACTGTTTACTATGGCCCAGTTCACACCAGCAGTAGCAGTGTTCCCAACAGAGACGGGGTCCAAGCACGTTTCAAAAAGTTCCACCTTGGGAGCCGTTGTCACAAAGTCACTGAGCACTGTTGTCATGTAAACGGGCTATCAAAACTCAAAAGTTTTCCGTTTTCCCTTGAAACAAAAGTTGTGAAAACAGGGGCCATAGTTGTGCGAGTTTATATGTCGACGATCTTTTCCAGAGCTTTTTCAATTGGCTGTGAGAGAGCAGGACAGTTTATGTTGAAATCGTTCACTGCTTGTTTACAGTGACAAAGTTTGAAAACCTGTCTGAAAAGGGCCGAATTTATTCAAATTGATCTTTCAGTCTCAAGAGGACTTTTTTCCTCTGCCCTTTATTTCAAAGTACCAGCATCGTTCCAGGAGCCAGACTCTCCCGAGTCGCTCCTGAGACCTTCTGGGTCCGCTCCGAGGTCTGTTGCTGCATGGCTGAGCTGGCCGGGCCCGCAGATGATTCACACTATTAGAATGATTACTATTTGGGTCACTCTGATGGATGCTGTGGGGGGGAGAGAGAGAGAGAGAGAGAGAGAGAGAGAGAGGATCTCCTTGGCAGGGCTTCCTCTGACGTACACTCAAGCCAAAGATAACTGCCATTTACAGTAATTGATTGGGTCTAAATATGTGAATGGGCAGAAGCTCACAGAGGGGAACAAAGTAGTACAAAGTTCTAATTGGTTCTGAGTCTGCGGTAGACTGGTTTGTACTCAAACAAACATAATGGAGGACGCCGTCTGCGCTTTCTGCTCTTGAACTGGATCCAGATGTCCCGCTAGCTGGGTCAGGGGAGCGTGTATTTAGTCTGGAAGAGCTGGACGCTGGCGTCGAGCCTCCAGAAATCTGGCCTGCCACGGCAAACTCGATCTTGGATTGGGAAATATGATTTTTCTTTCCAAAAATAAGTACATTTCAAAAAAAAAAAATTTAATCCATTGCTTTGCAGCAAATTTGCTTTTTGTACATCTTGGATATCTGTTTATTGAACTTTTATACATTTGTTACTCCCCTTGTAAAATACTTATGATTTTTTTCAGGCAATTTGAAAATGTCGTTCCCTTTAAAACCTTAATTTTGTATAAACGGAAACAGGAAGTCTTGATGTAATTGTTAAATTTATGAGATTTGTCAGCTTTGGTCTCTGTGACTGTAAAGTGATGGTTTTGATGTAACCCTGAAACACTCACAACAAAACTGCTGATGAGGTGATGATGATGATGATGATGTGCGGATGATGAAGGAATCTTTGTTTATATGACAGCTTTTCAAGTGAAAACGCAAAACTTGTGTTTTGGGGCTCTAGTTGCACAACAGTGCTCGGAGCCACTGAAAGCACTACTTTTTTTAAAAACTGCTCCCAAGGTGGAACTTCTACTTCCGTAGCAAAAGCTTGTTCTCTCCGCATTTGTATGGTTAAATTACATAGTAGCATAACATGAAAACTCCATAATTTTTGAAATATTGTAGTTCTTTTCCCAAAAAAAACCACAGAAACGATGCGTTTTAACTCAAGGCGCTGTCGCGTAAACAGATCCTATATGTGAATCTCTGTGAGGTCGACTTTCCCTCTCTGTTGCTCCGGCTCCTCCGTCATCCGTCGCGGTTTCAAACAAAGTAGCCAGCCAGTTGTCGTTTGTTACTTCCCACCTCGAGGATCTGAGAACGACACAAACCGCCGTCCCGATTAGTCAGACGGAGGCTATAAAGAGACATCGGCGCGCTCATTGCTTCCAGATTTCGCCACCCAGGCTGGAATTAAAAGAGTTGGCTGCGAAGAGGAACTGCGAAAAAGTCACGGCGAGGTCTGGAGGACGACGTGAACCTCCTGCTTAAAACTACATGTTACGCTGTGCAGAAAGTCGGGAGTGAAACCGATCCGGCTGCAGAAGAGCTGCATGAGGGCTTTGGCTCTATTAGCTGGCTGCAGAAAAGGTGTTTACAAGCTGTGATATCTGCTGAATGGGGGCTCCTTTGTCGGGTACCTCGACTTTAATACATGCTCCACGTACAGTTTTCTTTTTCTTTTTCACAGCAATACATAAATAACAGGAAAGTCCCCTTCAGTCATGTTCAGATTGAGTTTAAACATGATTTAATCATTTTTTTTTTTTATAACCTCAAACTGGATTTTATTTGAGGCTCACTTGCATGTTTTTGTTTTGTTTTTTCCTCTTAATTCCAGGGACGTCCTCGTACTCCCAGCAAGGCTATGGCTGGGAGTCGAAGCTGTACAGCCTGGAGCACAGCCATGAGCGGCCCGCCGACAGGAAGAAGAAGAGCCTCGGCCTGGCCACGCTCAAGCGGCGGTTCATCAAGCGGCGGAAATCCAGCCGCTCGGCGGATCACGCGCGGCAGATGCGGGAGCTCCTGTCCGGGTGGGACGTGCGCGACACCAACGCCCTGGTGGAGGAGTACGAGGGCACGGCGGCCCTGAAGGAGCTGAGCTTCCAGGCCAGCCTGGCGAGGGCGGAGGCCCCCAGCCTGCAGCGCGACCTGGCCGCCCTCTACCAACACAAGTACTGCACCGACGTGGACCTCATCTTCCAGGGGACGTGTTTCCCGGCCCACCGGGCCGTCCTGGCCGCCCGCTGCCCCTTCTTCAAGAGCCTGCTGTCCTCGTCCCCCGGCTACGGCGCCGAGGTCCTCATGGACATCGAGACGGCCGGCATCGACGTGCCCATGTTCTCCGCGCTGCTGCACTACCTGTACACGGGGGAGTTCGGCGTGGGCGGGGCCGAGGACGCCCGGCTGCAAAACGTGGACGTGCTGGTGCAGCTGAGCGAGGAGTTCGGCACGCCCAACTCCCTGGAGGCGGACATGAAGGGCCTGTTCGACTACATGTGCTACTACGACGCCCTGCTCAGCTTCTCCTCCGACACCGAGATGATCGAGAGCTGTAACGAGCGGGGGGCCGCCGCCGCCGCCGCGACGGCGGGCCCGGGGGTCGGCGGAGGCCCGGCCACCCCGGACGAGGACCTGAGGGCGCACAAGGCCATCCTGTCGGCGCGCTCGCCTTTCTTTAGGAACCTCCTGCAGAGGCGCATTCGCACGGGGGAGGAAATGACGGAGCGCACGCTCCAGACACCCACCCGCATCGTGCTGGACGAGTCCATCATCCCCCGGAAGTACGTGCAGGTCATCCTCCACTGCATGTACACGGACGCGGTGGAGCTCGGGCTGGTGCTGCGGGGCAGCCCGTCGGTAGGCAGCCTCGGGGAGGTGCAGGCCCTGGTGTCGGGGGGCCGCGGGGCCAGCACGCGCACCGAGGAGGCCATGGAGCTGTACCACATCGCTCTGTTCCTGGAGTTCAGCATGCTGGCTCAAGGTAGATCCACACCACACTGGAGATGAGTGAAAATGCTAAACTTTGGTTGCTTTTCAGTTGGGGGGGGGGGGGGTTGGTTCAGGTTAACATGCAGTGTTGTGTCGGCTTGATGTGTGCAATGCAAAACTCGGGTCATGAAAACGGTGTAAAAGCACAGTTGCATCATTGTTGAGACAATTATTAAATGTGTTATTTTGCGACCACATCACAATCACAGCCCCACTTTCAATTTGATTGCTTCCACTTCCTCTTTCTTTTCAGTCCGCCACACAATGCCTAATGCCTCTTCCACAAATGACCCAAAAAGCCCCCCCCCCCCCCCCCCCCCCCCCCCGAGTACCTGCTGTGATAATGAAGTTAAACAGCCACAATCATCAATTTGCAAGTCCACTCTGTCCTGAAAACTGTGCGTTTCAATGGCTTGAATAAGATGAGCAAGATTTTGTAATAACTACTTTATTCTCTTTGTGAATGGATGAAAGAAATCGAGTCTACTCCCCCACCCCCCTTCGAGCATTTATGTCATTTGCGTCTCTGTGTGAGACGTGATGTGTGCTGCAGGCGTGACGCTGCAGATCAGGCTGCAGTTAAACAGCTCCTCCGACTTGCCGTGACTGTTGGAACTGTGGCTGGCACCGGCAGATTGATAAAGGGCCGGAGGGCTCGTCTGTGTCTCCGGGGCCAGACGGCTCACCGTCTTGATGCACGCAGTCGCGTCGGGGGTTCCCGTCACCGCTTCATCACTGCCGTCATCCATGTTGACTCAGATCACACCATCTCTTGGACTCGCTGCTGCTTCAGACTGACCCCCACTAACATGCCGGAAATTCGATTCAGGCTTAATTATAGCGTAATAGCTCAGTTAAATATAACATAGCATTAACCCTGTTTTGACTAAATATACTACGATGCTTTTCTGAAATGGCTAAATGAAGCATATTGATTATTTCAGTTGGAATAATTAGTTACTGAAGTGGCTAAAGTTGTCATGATGATGACATCACATGGCTAATAGCATAATATTTTGCCCTGTAACTAATTATATCATGGTATAGTATAACGTGCTGTATTTGGCTACTGAATAAACTCTTAACAACCTCTGTGATTATGGTGAAAGGCCATGTACTCACTGTTGTTGATGTTTATAGCACATTGTTCTCTGGGCACATGTTTGTAGTTTCATTACAAAAACAAACGGCACTCCCTAATGTTCCGACAGGAAAGCTGCATTTTCAGTTTCCATGTCAACCGACATTGTTTACTGAACTGCGTAAATGTGAAACTCAACAGAAAGGGAAAACGGTGCGGTTTTTTTAAAAACTTGGAATCGTCGTCGTGTAAACGGGGCTTAAAACTGCTTCACCAACAAAACTGGGCAGAATAAATGTCATTAAGTCAAACACATGCTGGAATATCAGCAGGAGCGTCCGATTTTCAAAGAGATTTTGTTGTTTTCCCAGAACTTGCGTGACCTTCACATCCTTCCTGACACCCCAACCCCGATTAAAGTTGCGCACAGTCGTTTTTTTTTTTTAAATAACACCACCATCGTATCCCGTGACGGGTGTCATCTTCCGTCGAGCCGCCGCGATGCCATTTAATTTGCCAAATATTGAAACGGTGATACGAGACGCATTAAGCGATCGGAGCACGCAGTTCCACCGTTTCGTGCCGCCTCATGCAATTAAATCCAAATGATATTCAATTTGAGAACCCGAGTTGCAGCTTCACTTCGGCCGATCTTAAAGTGCTCTCGATGATACTTCATCGCACACGTCATTTCTCAGCGTCGAATATTTTGGAGTATGTTTCCAGCACAGTGATTGACTGGCTCACAGCGTGGAGTTAGTGGGTCAGCTTCAGTGTGACATCTATACATATATAAACAATAAATTCATTTGACGCATTTAAAATCATAGAACGTCGCTGGGTTTATTTCTGCTCTCTGGCTCCTTCCTTTTGCAGCTCGGTAAAGTTTTGGCCCATCGACCTTTCGAGGAGAGCTCTCCGTCATTCCTCCCTATTAATTTTGGAGATGTGCATCATTTTACGGCTTCCTCGCACTCAAATGCTAACCAGTATTAAAAGCCTTATTAATTTTTCAAGTGGCCGGTTTGGTGCGGTTCGAGAGTGCAGCACAGTTTCTCCGCCTCCAGGTCCACGCGCTCGTCTTCCACCGCGCCGACCTTTGGATTTGATTGAAAGGGATTGCGAAAGACCGGCCCGATCACAAGGAGGAGAAGAAATGTCTCCGTATTCTTCCATTTCGTACTGGTCGGCGACATTTGACCTTTGGGAAGGAGTTCTGGGCTTCTGCCGTCACATCGTTTCTATTTAAAGGCTTGAAAACGATGATACTCGCTGTGATTTATGAGGCTGTGGTGTTTCCAAGAGGGACGACTGATCGCCCAGCTTGTGAAG
>NC_137666.1:17608711-17656469 GCF_963422515.1 Blennius ocellaris | reverse complement strand
CGACAATTTGTGGCTCATGCTGTTCATCGTTTACACCACCTTGGCCAATAACTGCTCTCATTTCATTTGTGTGATTGTATCTCCCAGAAAAAAAAAGAAAAAAAAGAAATCAATAAACAAAAAAGTACGCATTAAAAAAAAAAACTACGACTATTTTGTACGCTGCTCTATAGCGATTCCCTGGAGTTGGACGATGGGAGGAGACTGCATCATCTTTTACTGCTGTTATAACAATCATGGTTCTACATATCGATGCATGTTTGTGCAGGGTTTCATGTGTCAGCGCTGCCGTTTGTCAAATTTCACAGTTATTTTTATTCTACGAACTTCTTTTCAGACGTACCTGGTCCTCGGTGTCTGGGTAGGGCCGATCACATGTGCAGTAGCAGCCTCTGAAGTTGTGATTGTAGTGATTTTTGACATTCCGTTCATCCTTGACCTTTGTGGGACACAGGAGACTGGGTGATTACAGGCGCCAGGATACGATCAGTAAACAAAGTAAAAGGAGTACCTACCAGGTTTAACTGGCACTGGAAACCAGCAAACTTCTCATTCCCACAGTCGCAGCGGAAGTTCCTTTGTGGAGAGAGAGAGATCGGGGCGTTCAGCGGACGCTTGCAGAGGATAAGAGTGAAGCCGTGCGGTCGGCGTGTTCTTTTTTACCTTTTGGTGTAGAGCTCGAAGATGTCGTGGCCGTCGTGACACTTGTTGGCGCAGGCCAGGCAGACGCCGGCGGGCTCGGCGCCACCCGGAGTGCAGGTGCTGCAGGCGAACACCGCCTGTCTCTTCACGTATCCCTGCAGGCGACAGGAGGGGGTGGGTGGGGGGGGGGGGGCAGGGAGACCACGCTCTTTACTGCTGGGGTTTGTTTTATGAGGCGAAAACTGAAGTGAACGAGTGAAACGAGTCTGAGGTGCAACAGAAGAATCAGTCTGTTGTTAAAACCACACTTTGCACTGAGTAAATGAAATATAATGTCAACATGATGAAACACTGAGATCCACACCTTCTCTACTCACTAACATGTAAAACACAGAGAGGGGTATCAGACAGAGGAGAGGGGCATCAGATGGAGGACGGGCATCAGAAAGACTAGAGGAGTATTAGATAGAGGAGAGGAGTATTAGATAGAGGAGAGGGGTATTAGACAGACTAGAAGGGTATCAGACAGACTAGAGGGGCATCAGACAGACTAGAGGGGTATCAGACAGACTAGAGGGGCAATAGATAGAGGAGAGGGGCATTAGACAGACTAGAGGGGGTATTAGACAGAGGAGAGGGGTATTAGACAGACTAGAGGGGTATCAGACAGACTAGAGGGGCATTAGATAGAAGAGAGGGGCATTAGATGGAGGACAGGGGCATCAGAAAGACTAGAGGGGTATTAGATAGAGGAGAGGGGGCACTAGATAAAAGAGAGGGGCATTAGATGGAAAACCGGGGCATCAGACAGACTGGAGGGGGTATTAGAC
This sequence comes from Blennius ocellaris, assembly GCF_963422515.1. Taxonomy (NCBI): domain Eukaryota; kingdom Metazoa; phylum Chordata; class Actinopteri; order Blenniiformes; family Blenniidae; genus Blennius; species Blennius ocellaris. Next base: position 17,654,997 of record NC_137666.1, on the reverse strand, counting down.
AGAGGAGAGGGGCATTCGATAGAAGAGAGGGGCATTCGATTGAAGAGAGGGGCATTAGATAGAATAGAGGGGCATTTGATGGAGGACCAGGGCATCAGATAGACTGGAGGCTGGAGGGGCATTACACAGAGGAGAGGGGAATTATATAAAAGAGAGGGGTATTAGGTAGAAGAGAGGGGTATTAGATGGAGGACCAGGGCATCAAACAGACTAAAGTGGTATTAAACAGAAGAGAGGGGCAACACAGTGAGGACCGGGGCATCAGGCCGGCCCGGAGCCGCAGCTCGCAGCTCACCTGCGGGTAGGAGCAGTTCTCCGCGTCGCTCCCCGCCAGCACGCTCAGAGCTCGCTGCAGCTCCTCCTCGCTCACCGCCGCCTCGTCACGAGGAGCTGCAGACATGGTGGACACGGAGGAAGACGATGCGGAGGAGGATGAAGAGGAGACGGGAAAATAAGCACACTGCAGCCGGGAATGGGCCCGGGCTGAAACACTCTGTTGATGAATGACTGTTTCCGGGCGGGAATTTGGATGGAGACCACGTGGAGGAAGTGACGACACACAACTACGTCACACACAACAATAAACAACAGTAAAAGCAACCGTAAGATGACCTTTCCCCCCAAACCTCCAACTAAAATCATCCTTACATTTCATGTACCTTTATGTTATATTTTACTTTTTTTTTAACATGCTTTTTTTTTCTAAATGTGTTTTAAGATTTTATATCGTTGTTTAAGGGGAAACATTGCAAATTAAAGTAAATGTATATGTTATGTATATGATATACAATGTTACTATAAAATAAATAAAAACTAAGTTAATAGAAAACTATTTTTATTATATTTTTAAACTCTAGTAGCAGTCATGTAAACAAGATAAACTTGACTCGACAAGATCCAGCTGAAGTATAGGAGGGAAAGAAATGAACTCACAATATGGATGTAAAACTAATGTAGAATTCACAGGATCTTATGGAAGCTATTTATTTCAACTATACAGTTCAACTATGTACGCTAAACTGATCATATTTTATTCCTTTGGGGATATTTCAGTATTGATCCATCCTACTTCGATGACGTGGTTACATTTAGGCACAGTGGGGAGCTTATACCAGTCAAATTTTATTGCAAAAAAAGACGGCAGTCAGACTAATTAATGTTTTTTTTACAACATCATAAAAAAAGCTAATGAAAATCTGTACTGAACTACTTTCACGTTCTTTAATTTTATTATCCACTAGATGGCGCGACTGCAGCATGTTTTCCTCCCTCTCCTCTCCTGCTAAAGCCAGTCAACCTTCCACTTAAACTGTAACTTGAGTCGTGAATAATTCCTAAAAGCATTCCTCTTTCCAAAGCAGCCATTGACCCATGTGTAGTTTTCAAAGTGGGGGTTGAGCTCCTCCTGGGGGGCTCCACAGAGCTTCAGGGAGGCCAAAGCAGCAGAAACACACAAGAGGATCAGGAGAAATGTTTTTTATCCCCTGAGAGAGAGAGACAGTGAACCACACACACTCACATCTCACATTAGCTATTTAGAGCCACCAATTAATCTTAAATACATGTTTTATCACACGCACGCACACACACAAGGAAAACATGCAAGCTCCACACAGAAAGACCGGTATTTGAACCCATGACCTTCTCACTGTGATGCAAATGCACTAACCTAACATATGAAGAATTACTAGATAATTAAAAACAAACTTTTGTGATTCTTTGTTGAACTTGTCATTTCCGAATCGAGATTGAGGTTTGTGTGTGTGTGTGTGTGTGTGTGTGTGTGTGTGTGTGTGTGTGTGTGTGTGTGTGTGTGTACTGTAGATGAACCCAGGACAAAACACACACACACAAACAATTGTACCATATTTAGAATGTTATGACGTCAAACAAAACAGGACACGTAGATCAATAGATAAGGAAAATTAAAATGTTACTTGGTGTAAATTTACACTTTACAAATTTACCAATGCTTATAGTTTTAAGTATACTTAACACACACACACACACACACACACACACACACACACACACACACACACACACACACACACACACACACACACACACACACACACACACACACACACACAGAGTGGGGAGTACAGTGTTTTCCGAGGCGCCCTGAACGCCGCGGCGCTCCGCTGGCTCCTGGGTGTGTGCTCGCGCTCCCTCCCTCCGCGCAGTCAGTCAAGTCAGTCAGTCAGTCAGTCCAGCTCGGTGTCTGAGGGGGGAAGCCAGCAAAGAACATCTCAGCTCTGCCTGCCTGTCATCTGTCACCCTCTCCCCGTCTGCTTTCCTCCCCCGGACCGACCCCAGGATGGGAAACTACCCGAGCTAGTCTCCGAGGAGGACGCGCATTGAAGAGAGAGGGAGCGAGAGAGAGAGGCACTGTGCTACAAAAACTACCAGGTTAGTTAGCCTGTCATTCTGCCAGTTGCTTCATCTCCGAGCTAACTCGTGTCTGCTCGCCCCGCGCTCGCGCCACACGTTGGACGTGTTCCTCTACCGCTAACGGCTGACAGCCTCGCGAGCGCGCTAGCTCCCGCTCCAGGAGTGCACGGCTTTGGGGCTGGCCGTGCACACTGTCAGTACACAGCTAGCAGGCTAACGTTAGCAGCTGAGATTAGCAAGAGACACTGACTCTCTAACGTGTGTGTGTGCGCGCGTGTACGTGCGTGCGTGTGTGTGTTTTGCTGATGCTGAACCACACAGTGTAACTCTCCATCAGGCTGTGTATAAGACCCAGGAGGGATCCAGGCTTGTGACTGGGGCGGATCATCGCCTGTTGCCTCCTCTGTTTTGCCCCCCCCCTCCCTCCCCCGTGTTTGCTGATGAGACTCTCCCATGTTTTTGTGTGTCCAGGTGGAGCCTTCAGTCCTCAGCTCTTGTGCCTCCAGCAAGGGGAAGAGGGACACGGTGGAGATGCAGACCTTCCTGAAGGGCCGGAGAGTCGGCTACTGGCTCAGCGAGAAGAAGATGAAGAAGCTGAATTTCCAGGCCTTTGCCGATCTGTGCAGGTATGTGACGTGATCGCAGGACACCCTGACATGCATCCACCACTGTAAGGCCGACATAGTTAACCCTTCTGAGGGCAATTATTGAAATACAACCCCAATGTGGAGGAGACCTTCCCCACACCTGTAATAACCCATGCTGTGCATCGCTCTGACAGCTGTGTTCATCTGTCAAAATGTCATTATCACCATGTTACAGGCAGTGATAATTACCAGCTACTTAAATATCTCTCTCCCTCTTTGTGCTCTTAGTTTGAATTGTTCCAAGGTGTGAATGCGAGTGTGTGTGTGTCTCTGTTTGCCCTGTGATGAACTGCTGATCTGTACAGGATGGGTCCCGGCTTTAACCCTCACGCTCACTAAAATCACAAAAAAGGTGTTGGAATTTCTCGTGACGCTGCACAATGCATCTTACGTTTCACAATAGACGTTTATAAAAGAAGAAATCACTGAACAATGGTCAGTTGTGTTCTTACATGTTGTGCTATTTTAAAAAGTGAACAGTGTGATTCAATCACAATAAAATGTGAGATGAACGATTCAAATGGACGGAATTATTGTGATTTAATTCCTAGAGGCCACAGTCATGAAGGAAAGAAATATAATGAACGATTTTGCTTCTGAAACTATTTTTCTGTATTGTTACTCTTAATATTATTTATAGTTCACCTGGTAATTCATAGTTAGAAATAAAAAATAAAAAAAAGTTTTGATCAATCAAATCCAGTACTTTGTGTTATTTTCCAGAAAGTGACCTTGTTATGATCTAAGCGATAACCCTTTTGCATGCTATCTAATCTGAGTATTTACATTTTTTTCCCCTTCGTTCGGGCAAAGCACAGCCGCGTTTTGTGTGATTATGAGAAATTTTAAAGCAGAAGTGGTTCTAATTTTCATGAGTTCTGAAGCGGCACTGATCGTTGAGGAAGTGAACATGTTATAGCGCTATAAATGGTTAAGAATTAAGGTAAAGGTGGATCCAGAGCTGCTCTGTTGGGCGGTAAATTCCCCCCTGTGGCGCTCGCCGACGGCCTTGACGGAGAGAGCCGCTCCTCTCAATCCGAGCCGCTGCAGCCTGCCTGCTCCGTCTGCACAGACCCTCTTCTGAAGCGGTCTCCGCTGTACGTACCATCGCCCCAGAGGGGAAGGTGGCACACATACAGCATGTCCTCTTTGTTACGTCTTGCCTGGGTGCTTGTCGAGACTTGGTTCTGAAGGGGGGGGGGGTGTAGGCAGGAGAGTGTTGATAGTGGCCCGAAAGAGCTCGAGCAGCCGCAACTGGTACTGCAATCGTTCAATCCCTACAAACATGAACCTGCACACAGTGCGTTATCTCATGCAAGTCACAATAATGGTGTACCACAAATACCAATGGGAGTTAATATTAATTCCTCAGAGTCTTATACAGTATGTCATACGATCTTCATGTTTTTATCGTTATTGCGTAGTCACAACACAGATTTGTCGGAGCGTTTTATTTTAACTGCAGCACTCGGAGGGCAGGTCGGTGCGTCTGGCCTGCCCACGTCCTGCCGGGTGAAGTGTTCCGTCATGTGCGCCGAAGACAAGGCACGCGATTTCTCAGCAGATGTAAATTCTAGACGTGTAAACTCTCTCTGACTGGCTTCGCGGCGTGACAGCGGGTTTATCTTCCTCCGTTTGTCACGGGGTGTTTTTTTTTTTTGTGTGTGTGTGGCATGAGACACATTGACGTGAACCAATAGTTTTGTTTCAGACGGAATCCAATCAGTCAGGTGTGACAAGCGCTGTGCTTTGAAAAGGGGTTTTCCCCTTTACGGAACACACTGACCTGATCGAGCCAGGACAGATTAGCATGCAGTAATCCACAAAACATTTTTAATCTCTTCATAAACTCCCCCCCCCCACACACACACCTCCTCCTCCTCCTCCCCCCCTCGGAGCTCGACTCAGGAAAACCTTGGAGGTGACAACTGTTGAGTTGGTGGCACACATCAGCACTCTTTACGAATAACAGCAGGAGATTCAAATAAAAAATGGATCCCCAGAGATTGAAGGAGTTTTTCATGTAAATCAAAGACGATCGCGTCACATAGACCCTTTTGCAGATTGAAACATCTATTATGTTCCTGTCGTTTAAACCTGCTGGAGGGGATCAGAAATGTATTTTTCTATTTTTGAGAACTTCAGCAGCAACACTGTTACAAGATAATCAAGGTTGTTTTCCATTTTAATAAAACCAATAATGAAAAATAATGGGATGAAATGGTAAGCGAACGTTATGAAAACTGCAAAAGAAATGTTTTACTTGTTCATGGATGCGAGTGATACAGTTTCAAAAGATATTTTCTTACTTCAGTAATTTAATAACCACCTGGTAATGTGAACTTGTTAAATTGGCTCAATTATTTGATTTCATTGTTTGCAACCTATTGGCTTTATTACATTGAAATTGGCCCAAATAGCGGCAGATGTTAGATTTGTTTGGGTTTTTTTTTTATTCATCTATAAAGACTCGCCTGTGTTTTTCCCCCTCCGTCACGACGGGACTGCAGCTGACTGTGAAGAGTCGGAGTCCCGTCTCTTCCAGCTGACTCTCGGAGCTGCTCCCGCTGGTGTGTGTGTGTGTGTGTGTGTGTGTGTGTGTGTGTGTGTGTGTGTGTGTGTGTGTGTGTGTGTGTGTGTGTGTGTGTGTGTGTGTGCGCGCGTCTCATTAGGGTCGCTCTGCGGTCGTCTCGCCTCTTTTTTTTTTTTGATTTCCGTTCGCCTGATTTGGTGGCGACGTGACGCCCTTGAGGAACGACCGGCTCCGGCGACGTCGGATGTTATGAAAACATCGGCGCTTTGCGCCGCCACCTTCTGCGTCGGCCTCTAATGAGATTACACTTTGGCCACAGCTAATGTATGCTCGCACATAATCTTTCACGCCGATGATCTGCTGCTGTGGTGGAGAAACCGATGATTAACCCCTTGCTGCGCGTCGTCCTTTTTAAACAACGAATGCAAACCTCGCACTAAATGTCATGATCACACCTGCATAATAATCACCAACTACTTGAATGTCTCTCTTTGCACTCAATTGTGTTTAATTCTACTAAACAATATAGACACGTCTCGGGGGGGGGGGGGGGGGGGGGGAGAAACACGAGTGTGTGTGGTCGTCTGTCTCTCTGTGTTTTGTCGTGTGAAGGACCGTTTAGTACAAATACTTCATTATTCCCAGGGGGAAATTCCTTGATCCGTCCAGGGTGGAAACCCGACTTCAAACTCCAGTTAGCTGGGATGTTCTGCTGCGCAACGACACCCTGAACAGACAAACAGTAACCAGTAAAAGCTGCAGAAAGTCTCTGTAAATACTTTTTTTTAAATTAAATAAACAAAGCTAAAACGGAACAAGTTTGACCAATTTGTTGCCTTATTTTTGCACGTGTGGTTCAGTCGTAGGGCTGATGTGTCGACCCCCTCCCTCACACCCCCCCATGTTTTGAAGGAATGACACTGAACTCCCACGTTGCCCCGAGGGGTGTGAGTGCAGCCCTGTATATAGATGAGAATGATCACATCAAGCACATCTACTGAAGTGGAAGTCCCTGCTGCAGAGTTGGGTTTCACTGACGTGCGAGGATGTAAAATGGAGTTTATTTGTTTTTTTTGTTGTCGTCAGTGTTTGTCTGTGGATGTTGAGCCGACTTGCGTGAAGTCCTGAAGCCTGTCCGTCCTGCTCACTCTCCTCTCGCCCCGCCGGCCCTGCAACAATACGGCAGACGGCCGCAAGTATCTCAGATTGGGGCGAAACTAAAAGGGCCCCCATTCAACTTGACATGAAACACGCCAGCTGCGGTATTAAATATCCACATTGTTGTTCGGCGGTGAATGGCTGGCGCTGCTGTTACCATGGGGCCGTAACCTCTAAAACAACTGGGTCGGACTGGTTGCTCGGTGGTGTGAGGCTGAGTTTGTTCTCGACGCTCCTCCAAGCGGCTTGTTTTGGCCAATTCCTTGGGTTTATTTTGCTGCAGTTCTGTCTCGGTCCGACTCGTGCAGTTGGTCTACAGTGACCACAAACAAGCCAGAGCTCTTTTCCGATTTCTGTGTGGCCATTTGTTTTTCTCTTGATGAATCGGGACTTGTGTTTTGTTTTTTTTCCGGACATGGGACGGAAACTCTCTGTCGCCTTTGTTAGTGTAGAAGAAACTCAATTTTATGCAAGGATAGTTGAGTCACTGTCAATGTTTTCCCTGTTCAATTCCTCTTTGATGAGAATTATATCAACAGTAAAACAAGAAATCGGTAGTAGACTGAATGGAAATTGTCTTTTTACATTGCTCATATCACAAAAATAGAGGAGAGATTGATTTGCTGTAATAGTATAATCAATTATAATCAATAGGAGTCTGTCATTTTGCTCTCTTCCTGACCATTTTAGAGCTTTCTGACGCTTCATTCTGTTGCAGCCGACAGGATTTGGTTTGCACCATAACCTTTACTTCTATATTTTAAAGCAGGTCTGGGCCAAATACACATACATTGTAGAGAGTTTTACCCCATATGAGCCAATATGCAGCCTTGGGATTCTCACATTTTCCTCCAGATCTGTTGATCCATGTTTTTCATTCATTAATGAGGAGGATGACGGCTGTTGTTTTATTTAATGACTGTTTTTTTAATTTTTTTTTTTTTTGTCTTCTTCTCTTTCAGAAAAAGAGGAATAGAAGTAGTTCAGGTAAGTTGAGCAGTCATTCACTCACTCACTGTTTCAGTTTTGGTGTTTAAACTTCCTCAAACACAAACTCTTTACGGTCCTATTAGTGCTGTAATGTAGATTCTTATTCTCCGCTGTCATTTCTGTACTGCACGTCGGCGTTCTTGCATTTTTTTTTTCCACTCAAACAAAAGTAGAAATGTTGAGTTGTTAAAGGTTTTTTTTAATGCCATTAATTAACGAGGAGCTCTGAGTGACTCCTGAAGTAAAACGAAGCCGTGTTCAGTGTTGCGGCGAGACACAACAACCCTGTATTTCAACACCTTACTTCTTATTATGCACATTTCAAAAGACTCTGGGTGCAAGCAAGAGGGTTTAGTCACCCGTACTTAAATTTTCATAACTTGAAATCACATACAAGCTTTTAAAAAAAATAAAAAAATAAAGAGTGATGGGAAGAGCGGATGAGTCAATAGAAAATGTTTAGTAATTTTTACTGAGCTCCAGGAGAAGGTCCTTGGTAACATGAAGACAAATAGAGGCTCGGGGTGGGGGGGGGGGGGGGGGTAAGGACGGCTGCTTTTAATGAAGATTGCCCACTCAGGAGGTAAACAGTGCGTACAGCAGCATGGTAACTATTGTCTCTAAGCCCTGGAAGCTCTGCGCAGAAAAAAAGTGTCTATCAGGTAAAGTGCTCCGTGCAATTGAGGAGGAAATGATCCTGCTTCTTCTCTCCTAATCTGTGCTGCTTTTCTTTTCTTTTTCTTTTTTTTGTGGGGATGTTTTTTCACGCTTCGACTTTGGGGGTCATTTTCTTTTTTTTTTTTCTTTTTTCCTTCTTTTTTGTCCTCGCACTCACTCTGACGATATCACCCAGAAAGAGCCTCGTCCTGGGAATAGTCCCAAAGTAAGCAGGGGCTTTTGTGTCCCACTATGCATTCAGTCCCTCCTGGGAGACCGCAGATCCTCAGACTCCGATTACCCCCGGAGCTTGGAACCGACTTCCCTGTGCCCGTTTTTTTTTTTTTTTTTTTTCACCCCGGACTACCTGTTATCCGCTGAATTATTCTCTTGGGTTTTTTTTTTTCTCCACAGAAAGAAAGCCTTTACGTTGAGTTGAGAGTTTGGTTCACTCGCACGCCCAGAGAGAGAGAGAGGGGGGGGGGGGGTTCATGGACTCGATGCTAGTCACTGCGTGTCCTGTCGTGACCTCTTCACACACAGATAATGTCAGCCATTATCCACTTGTGGCTTTTTTTTTTTGAGAAAAGAGGTTTTCTCCAATTGTACCACTAAAGCTGTTTTCAGAGTGTGTGGTAGGTTTCTAATGTTGGCTCGGGAGGGGCAACAGCAGAACACCCCCCCCCCCCCCCACACACACACACACACACACACACATTATTTACACATTTGAGTGGAAAATAAACAATATTTAGATCAACTTTATTAACACAACAGTGAACGTAGATTGGATCTGAAAAACACGATCGCTCATGTTCAAAGTGGTAAAAGTAAAACTGTTTCACCCGATGATCATTGTCCCTGTCGTCCAACGGAGCCGCTCTCACCTGGGAGAGGTTGTCTCGCTGGTGTTATATTGGCTCTGTGCCCTGGCAGATCAGGGTTAACGCCATGTTTGTTGAATAACTTGACCCAGTTCTGCATTATACAAGAGCGAGCATTGTTGTCCGAAGCGTGTTTCTGCCACCGACGAATGATTGATGATACTTGGGTAATTAATAAAAGTAAAATCCGGAGTTACACGTTGGGCAACAGTGCAGAAGTTTAGCAGAAGGCAGGTCAAATTGTTAAAATGGCTAAAACAACCAGATGAGCTGAATCGGTTTAAAAGACTAACGAGGTTAAAAGCCGCTAATAAAATGGCTACAAAAGCTGTAACGGCAACATTTATTCCAAATTTTTGTCCTGAACGTACATTCAGCAAAGCTACATAACGTTATATGCGGTGTGATCTGTTATCATGTTTTGTGGCTCCAGAATAATTTTATTTAGTGGAAAGTGAGAGAAAAAAAACATCTCTTTTGAAGGGAAAGGTTTCAGACTGCTGTACGATGTCTTTGTGTCCTGACGTTGGATATCTGCACATTTCTCCTAAGGTGTGAAGTGTAATTTCCTGCCAATAATTTGGCCCATTTCCTACTTCGTGAATCCCCACAGAGCTAAAATAAAGCACCAAACCAACACTATATATATATTTGTGTCTTTTGATGTATGCATGTATACCCATTAAATTGTACACATCAGTAACTGTACAGTACTTTATATGAACTTTACCGTAGTTATACATGCCCAAATCTAAAACCGCTTTATTGTTGTTAAATTTATAAATGAGATGTCTTCCAATGCATTCTGGGTACAGTCCTCACCGTTGAGGCCCCGAGCGGTCGGGAGTGACATGGACAATTTGCAAGCATCTAGCAAACACAGTAAATGTTTGATCAGTTAAAGGATTAATCTGCTGTTTGTTGTTCATTTATTAGCAGGTTTTGTAAACCTTGAGAAAGGGCACAAGTGTGGCTTATTGAGTGTGTTTCCATTCCTTTTGGCCTCCCTTTAGAAGGACGAGGTACAGATTTGTCTCCAGTTTAATCTGGTAACCTTGTCCCCGCCGTGTGACAGAGGAGCTTTAGCCTGGCGATGACAACGTAACCCTGAATATCCAAGGATGAATGAATCTGGAGTAAAGAAAGGATCCGTTTGTGTGGTTTACAGTGTCGTTAGAAAAGGGTTTCGCTGATCAAACAGCGTCGAGACCAGTCAGCTCTTTCGGTTAAGTTTAATCGGAACATTAACTGATTAGAGAAATGCTGCTAGCATTGATGCGTGCTGATATTGAGTTCACAACCGGTGGACCTTGTACTGTTTGTTTTACAGGTCCAGCTAATGATCGGCTGATTCATTGTGTCGCTGTATGAAAATAACCCGAAGGAGCGGCCCTGCTTTGATCAGCGTAGCATCGCGGGCGGCCGATCCCAGCTCGCCGTGGCTGAAAGGCAGGCTTTGGTTGGCGGCGGATTGCCACACGCAACTCTATTCACAACTACAATTATTTGGGAGACAATCATTTGTCTCAGACTCGAAAGGCTTCCGAGTCTGGAAATGAACTCTGCATATTGTAACTGTTGAGATTGAGGCTTCCCACTCCCGTACAGCCTTCCACCGGCTTTATCAGATCTCATTTGAATGATTAATTCCTTATCGAGCTCTGCAGCAGCCCAGTAAAGATGTCCGCTCTCAAACTTGCAGCGACAAGTCTCCCCCGGGTCCAGACCGAGCAGCAAGACATCAAAAATAAATAGGATATTAGCCAGTAATGCGACACGATGGTCAGATTCGGTCACAGTCGGGAATACATTGACACGATGCACCACCATACACTCTAATTACACGTGTGGTTGTGCCCGTACGCAGCCTGTCCCACCCAGTCGTATACAGTATATTCTATTTATCGCAAAAGGGTTGGGATCTCCTCGGGGTCGCCGGTGACGTCACCCTGTGTGAACAGATCGCCGCTAAATCTGGCGGCCCCCGGGGACCTCATTTTATATTTCCATTAGTTGCGTGGGAAAAGGGTCCACATTGTATACCCCTCCGGACAGACGAGCCTGAAAAGGAAGATTCTTTTGTTTGGCTTTCCCGATTCCAGGCGGCCACAACTTTCAACCTCAATTTATTTATTTATTTTTTTTTTTTTTGTTTTCGTCTGTTTGTAAACCGCCCAATGCGCTCACCTTGGTCCCCTGCGTTTTACGACTTCGCCCTGCCTTCTTCTCAACGCGCCGCTCATCAATACCGACCCCCCCCCCCCCTTCGGCGATGAGCTCCCCAAGAGCCGTTGTCCCAGCCCCCCGGACATTAGGCCGTCTATGATCACACAGCTGATGAGATTAACTCGCCCGGCTCGCTCTTGAGGAAGCCGATATTCGCTTTCAGAGGCAGAACTCATCAGCGGCAAATGGTCACTGTTTGAGTGGGCTGTCTGAGGAAAGTTATCGAGTTACCGTTTTTATTATATGCTAAGTGCTTCGAAATTTCAAGTTAATTTCCGGCGTGTCGCTGTGTCTCACCCACGTGCGGAATTTATGGAAGCTGGAAAACCAATTGCCCACTGAAGATATGTATTGATCCCGCGATGCACTGCGATTCGGGGCCTGCTCGTTCGTGGCCATTAAGTTGGATTCACATCCAGCAGCTTTGGCGGAATGAAAAGGGAAATGCATGGCAGGTTCAGCACGGTGCTGTTTGCTTAAGGCTACGGCTCAGATTTATTTAATCAGGATAACGCTGATCCACCGTACGACAAACAATTTCCTATGGCGACCATTCGTCCATCCGTTATCCTCTCCACCACTTTCAGCAGGTTACACCATGGATAGATCTCCAGAAGATGCATGTTTTTGTACCGTGGGGAGGAAAATAAGGGTGCGAAGGAGCATGCAAACTCCACTCAAGACAAACCCCTTAAATTCTGAATATTTTCACAATTAACCGCTACATCACTGTGTGGCCACTATGTTCTCAATGTGACTGTGACACATTGTGACGTTGCATTTAGGTTTGATTTCTATCCACTATTTATTAAAAGTTCTGAAAAATGCTCCTGATCATGTGCTGAAGAATGTGTAAAGTCGTGGTTTTTGTGTCCGGAGAGCCTCAGTTCACGGTGCCTCTGCTCGTGTCACGCAAGGCGTGGCGAGCAGCCACACCGTGTCAGCGACTCATCGTTTCTCTGACACACCGAGGTGTCAGTTGCTTCCTGGTATTCTCAATCAATCATTCATCACATGTCTGTCTGCTCTCTACACACCTGGCGACAAGGGGAAAGACCAGGGGAGAGCAGATCCAACGGAGGCAAACGACAGAGAGACGTGTAATGAAATCTTGACTGGGGGTGGGAAAAAAAAAAAAAAAGTCCTTGCAGTTTATGCATGCTCCGTTTTGTGAAAAATGTATACGCTCCATCTTTGCTGTAATCTGAGCAGGATTACTATTGCAACAACACATCATCAGTAGGGTAAAACTAACCTGTCTCACGACGGTCTAATCCCAGCTCACGTTCCCTATTAGTGGGTGAACAATCCAACGCTTGGTGAATTCTGCTTCACAATGATAGGAAGAGCCGACATCGAAGGATCAAAAAGCGACGTCGCTATGAACGCTTGGCCGCCACACGTCGCCGTTGCTCCCCCCCCCCCCGGGGACTCTGGCTCGGCCCCTACATTCAAAAGCGGGATATATGTGGGCCCTGACCGACCCACTCCCTCCAGGATCCGGCGTGTTTTCTCTGTTGTCCGTCACCACGGCGAGCCCTCTGCTCGCTCCCAGTCCCACGGGGACTCGCAAAGACGTCAGCTGACATTTCTGCTTTTAGCATTTAGTGGGACATCAATGACTTTACTGCTGGATTTTTTTTTTTTTTTTTTTTTTTTTGACGAGCTCTAAAGCTGGGGCCTTGTGTGTGTGTGTGTGGAGAGAGAGCGAGGGGAGTTCATCCCCTGCGATGTGCCTTTGCTCGTGGGGTTTGACCCCCCCCCCTACGACGTAGAGATCTGTTTTGTCATGGCGGGGCCAGGCTGCGGATGGGCCCTCTTGTGTTGTGTAACCAGGAGATTAAAAGCCGTGCCTCGAGAGTTCAGTCCTGACTCCCGACAGAAAAACCACCTCCTGCCACTCTGTCACCGCCGCCACTTCATCCAGCAGTTTGCACGGTCATGACTCTTCGCTTTATGCCTCTTAATACATCAGCTCATTTACACTGGAAGAGTGTGTGCGTGTCACCGAACCACACGATTCCTGACAAACCAGATCAACTGCAAAGACGCCTCTTTCCCCAGCTGAGCTTACATATTCAGATGTCACGGTGAACAAATTAGCATCAGTGGTTCTCGCTTGAATGTTGCATTACAACCTGCTGAAAGCAGTCTGATGAGAAACCCTGAGTCTAATCTAACATTGCATCCTAAGAGGGTTTTTTTTATTGTCCACACTGTTGCAGTTTTCTCAGAAAAGGAGCCATCCACTGAAGCTTCAGCGATTATCCGTGGCCTTATTGTTCAGGGATTTCTTTACCTGTGGGAATTTATCCAGAGTCTTTTTTTAATGTTTTTTTTTTCTTTTCTCCTCCTGTAACAGCGGTGTCAAACGTTGCATGACTCAGCCTTCATCCATGTGTGTTCACGAACAAAAATTGTCAAGGCAACTTCACTTACGTCTCTTCTGCAGCTCTGCTTTAGGAAAAAGCTCAAAACTGTCAATTGGTTATTTTTTTTATTTTTTTTTTTACCGGAAATTCGCAAGAAACATCTGAGCGCGAGGAAAATCACAAAGCTGTGCAACATTTCACAAGTTCTTAAAGAAATGTTTTTTGAGGTCAAATTTCAACGCCGAGTGACTAATCTGCTTAGTTACCTATTACACGCAATAAAACACCCAGTTTATACTGAGGTTTCAACACTAGTACCGTCACTGGATTATTTTTAGCTCGGTATATTGCAAATCTATCTTTACTGCGGTTTCAACATTAGTAATATACATATTACAAATGCACCGACGGTCAAATCTGGCCAATCGGATGGAGTCTGAGTGTACGTATATGAAAAAAAAATCCTGCCGCTGCTTTTGTATACATTTTTGCAGCTCATGTTGGAGCGCCGCTCTGAGCTGGGCTTGTTCCTACAGGCTGGAGGAATGGGAGCGGGCGAGCGAGATCCCACAGCGTTGATGGGCAGAGAAAGAAATGCCATGTTGATGTAGCATAATGAGCTCTTTAGGGAATACAGTCTGACTCCAACATGGCTCAGTGTTTCGCCTTTAAAAACTTTTTTTTTCCCATGTTGGCACACCGTGCAGAGAGTCTATGGCGGGTTATTATAGATTCTGGCTGATAAACATAATAAAACCTCTCGAATTGCATTGCAGGCTGAGATAAGAACATTCACCACGCCTCTGCCCAAGCAGTCTGTTCCTTCACTGACATTTGACAGCCATTAAGGAAAAATAACCAAAAGAAAAAATGTTATTATTCTTAAACACGTGCCAAAAAGCCTGTTTGTTTTCTTTCACCGGTGTATCTATAGTACTGTGATGAAGTGGTTTCCTTCAGTTAGTGTGGGTTTGTCTTCTAATCCACAAAGATGCTGGTTGAGTTCGCTGGTGGTTCTACATCGGCATCAGGTGTAACTGTGTGCAGTTTGGGAGGATTTTCAGTAATCCATGAAAATATGATCATTTGTATCAAAAAGCCTAATGAATTGGCAACACTGGTCACGAACAAGTTTCCCATGGTGGCACAGTTTAGTTAACTCACTGATTGTTATTTGGTTTCTGCTCTTCTGATTAGAGTGATGTGTTTATTTTGTTTACACTCTTTTTTTTTTTTTTTTTTTTTAGTGAAGACTAAGAGCAATGATCGCATTGTTTTGGGCACAGTCATTGAAACTGGAGCTGTGAACTCTTAACTTTGACCAGTTGGACAGTGGACAACATTGTGTTCTTGTTTTTGTCCCCACCCTTGGTTGTTCCCACCATATACTGACTAAAAATAAAAAACAAGAACTGAAGTGAATTTTTTGCACTTTAAAAGTATCATTTGTTTTTTATTGGATTTATTTAGGTTATTTTTCAGGGTCTTCCAGTTATTTTGTATTTAGGTTATTCAATTGTAGAATACTGTAGCTATTATGTTGAAGATATAAATGTATGGAACCAATTGGTTGATAATAAATGGGTCAGTTTTTCCTCATATCTACTGTTGCTGACTATTGTTCTCTGTTTGAGTAACATCACTTGCTCAAGCCTTTTCGAACATTCCACACTACAAAATGAGTCATAAAAGTATGTATGATTCGTGCTGACGTCGTATTGGATCAGTATCGGCCACTACTGCAAACTGCAATATTGGTATCGTATTGAAAGTGGAAAAAGTAGTATCGGGACATCCCCGGGTGGAATGCTCTCCAAAAAGTAAACATGCAGCAGCGTAACTAAGAAAACAGTGCAGTCATCAAACAAGAAGCCTAATTGTAAAGTACGGTCTGAACACAAACTAAAACTGGGAGCTGATTCCCCCTGAGAGGAGTCCGACCGCCGAAAGCTCCACTTTTAAAAGCTCTGGGGTCTTTTCCAATAAGCGGCACTCTAAAAACAATCTTGACGGAGCCTGGTTTTTAAGAGCTTGCACAGAAAATGGATGCCCGGGTGGAGGGAGCCTCGTACGTTGTTCTCGTCTCTTCTTCACTTGAGCAGGAACCACGGCTGAATTTTTACAATCTCTTGTGACGCGACCTTTGCAAAGAGGATCTCTATATCAGCTGATCTTTAACAGATGTCCCACTAATGTTAAAACCGACTCTGCCATGGGCTGCGCCCACGGTTCAGTTAGTCACCTATCTATCACACGCCCCTCGCAATCATTAACCAGGAGAGGCTGGCCGCGGTGGCCGTCCACCTTAAACTGACGGAAAACCGCATAGACTTTTACAGTTCTTGCTGTGATCCTAAGGTGTACCACCCTGTTGACTTAAGGGTCCGCACGGGACAAAGGACCAACGAGGGGCCCTTCGCACCTCATTTATTTGCACAGGTGTCGTCTTTCCTCAGGAATGATAACGTCACCTCAAGTTCGATGGGCGAGTTAATGAGTTAATGCACGTCTGTTCTAGACGGAAGACAAGGCCGCTTTTTGTTTGGGCTCGGTACAACGTCCCCATGTTTGCTCTGCGCTCAAATACAGAGATGATTTGTCCACAAAGTCTCGAGGCGTCAACCTCAATATTAGTTCAGGAACCACTCGCAGATCGGTTTGATCTCAGCGGGGGCCCAGAGCAGGGAAACAAGTGCATGATCACCTAAAAATAACAGCCAACATTTATTTCTTTAGTTCCAGGCCGCGACCACACCAAGGCAAAGTTTCCTGTATACACGAAACCATACGAGCAGATCTGTCTTGTCAACATAGAAAACGGGGAAATGCCAGCCTGTCGTGACACCACGGGAGTACACCTGCAGCATATTCAGGATGTGGGAGCGTCGCCTCTGTCTCCATTGTTGGGTTGTTGGTTCGCGAAAGTGGTTAAAGTATGTTTTATGACATCAGCATTTTTTTAGCTTCAGCCCTCCCTGGAAGCTCTCACTGCTGTTGACTGTCTCTGTGATGCGTTGTGCCCCTCAACCAAGCGAACAAATAGCTTTTCTTTTCTCAACTTGCGAATTCTGTCGTCTTCGTCAATTTAGCACCGAGCCACGTTGGGTGGTGTGGCGGACTGCCTTCAGCCCACGGGCCTCATGTTTGACACCCCCGGTTTCCCTGATCTGCGGATAATTCTCAGCCCGAAGCCTCCTCTTTCACACAGACCCACCTCTCACATTCAAAGGGTTCCTTTGTTTCAAAGCAGCAAACTGTCTAAAATACGGCGACAAGTTTTCAATATAAAACACTTCTCTTCCGCACAGACGCAACTCGGCCTGCTTCGTCAAAACACTCCGAAACACATCCCATCCCTCATTTTCCATACCGGAGGACTCCGTGCTTTCAGCTTCAACATTCATATTCTGTCTTCTGTGTGTGTGTGTGTGTGTGTGTGTGTGTGTGTGTGTGTGTGTGTGTGTGTGTGTGTGTGTGTGTGTGTGTGTGTGTGTGTGTGTGTGTGTGTGTGTGTGTGTGTGTGTGTGTGTGTGTGTGTGTGTGTGTGTGTGTGTGTGTGTGTGTGTGTGTGTGTGTGTGTGTGTGTGTGTGTGTGTGTGTGTGTGCAATCCTGACCCACGCAAGCCTGATCAAACTTGAAGCTCTGGTTTGACGACCTGTGAACCACTTCTCCTATGCAGACAGTCCTCCATTGCTGCCAAAACGTCAAATAAATGCGATTTTTCTCAGAGGCTGTCCAAATGAGCTGAGCCACAGTGAACTCCAGTGGAAGCGTGTGGAACTCGTGGAAAAGGAGGAACAAATTCAAGTAGTTGGATCCAAAACAAATGCAGGTGTAACGACGGACGATGTTGGAGTGGCAGTGATGCAGGTTTATCAGGAAAAGGGCAGAAAACATAGGTTACAGCGTTTTAATCTGCTTTAAAGTATAAATGAGGAGAACGAAGCTTGATAAGTTGTTTCCCCACTGCACTTTAAAGTGGCTTTTGAGTCACGGTGCAATCGGTTTGAAATGGTACGTTTTAGTGACACCTGCAGTTGGCCCGGACAGTTGTTTTGTTTTTAAGAACAGGGCTTTCAGGTGCAGCCAGTATTCACACTCATCCATATGCTAATTGCAGGTTTCTGCAGAGAATTCAGTCCCAGTGCTGCCGCCTACCTGGTCAGTGAACCTGCTGCACGGAGAATTTGAATAATCGACACCCAAACATCTCATACTCTTGTGTCTTTGTGCAAATAAGAAGACAGTGCTGTGAGAATACAGCAGGTTGAACAAAAGCGACGAGCTCAAAGTTCACTTTATAAATAAATGCGAAATGCTTCTAAGCGGCTGCAGGCTGTTAATTACTCGGTAAGACGTTTGGTGCCGGTCGTGTGTTCTTATTGACGTTACATCACACCTCTTCGAAATGAACACCGAACAGGGTTGGATTGTTTCCGTCACCACGTTGACCCTGGCCGTTCCTCCTCTCCTCTCCTCAGCTGGACCTGAGCCAGCCTCTGGAGGACCAGGGTCCGCTGGACGTCATCATCCACAAGCTGACCGACCTCATCCTGGAGGCCGACCAGAACGACTCGCAGGCCGTGCTGCTGGTGCAGAGAGTACAGGTGAGCAACTTCGTTGGTCAGCATGATCTCTGGGAGTGTGTGGAAAAGTGTCATTTGTGCTACGAGAACACTCCATGCTCTGACTTTGCTCTGACATTTTTACTCTCTAAACTGTTCGCCTGTAATGAAGGAATAGTTCTCCTTTCTGAGTCTTTCAAATAAACATTTAAAAGTAGACAAAGGTCTGGTCTGGTGTTAAAAGAGGAAACTATTTCTTTCTTTCTTACTTTCTTTCTTTCTTTGTCTCGCTCTATCTCTCTCTCTCTCTCTCTCTGAAAGACAAACAGGAAGTGGGAGTTAGAATCACTGTACCTGCAGGTCAATAGCAACCACTGATGCCAGTAACACATTGATTAGTAATGCGTTACTGGCATATCACCGCTTTTTTCAGTAACTAGTAATCTAACACGTTACTATTTCAAAACCAGTGATCAGATTAAAGTTACTTGTTACTATTGTCGTGTCTCGCAGGACCAGTTTCTTGTCTGCAAAGCCGCTTTATTATGAAACCGAACCAGCCGCTCCTCTGTTCTCCTCCACTGAGAAAGACACAAGTATCACATGCAGGCAGACACTGCATGGCCCGCCCCCTTCACCACTATCAGCCAATCACAGGCCAACCCGTTCTAAGAGTGCGTTCAGGTAACGCAAAAGAATTGGAACTAACCATTGTCATCCATTAACCTTAACATTGCAATAATCCCCCCCCCTTTTTTTTTTTTAATAAATCAATCAATGAAAGACTTTATTTGTCCAAGAGGCGGGCAAATAAAGTCGCATAGAGCAGGCAGTGTAAATAAATAGTAAAATAAACAGACGACAACTACATCGCTGGGTAAATAAATACCAGTAATTGTAAAAATGTGATGATAAAACCATGAGTCAGATTTAAATACGACAAAGAATGAAGGTTAAATATGTATAAACATGGTGCAGGAGGCAGGGTCAGTTTTTATGTTCAGATGATGGGGGGGCGTTGTTGGCAGCTGCTGAAAGTACCTAAAAAACTAACTTGTAATCTAGCTTACTTTTAAAGCAAGCGAAGTGAAGGTGAAGTAACTAAATTACTTTTTAAAGGAGTAACGAGTAATCAGTCATCGGATTAGTTTTTGAAAGTAACTGTGGCAACACTGATCGCAACACATCAAAATATAAAAACATCAACACTAATAATCAAATGGACTTCTAATTAGTTATTTCTGGAGTTTATTTGACATGTTCTTTTTCAGTGAAACCAGTTGATGTGATAATTACGATCTCCTCCCACTGGGTTGGTTGGTTTCTTTTTTGTTTTTGTTTTTGTTTTACACTCCTTAAATCACCCCACAGAGTTTATCAGGTGATGGTTGAATGAATAACGAGCAGCTCGGCGTCCTGGCTCTGCTCGCCTCGTTCTGGCTGTTTACCTGAACAGACCCGTCGCCTGTGATTACATTTCTGCTGGAATTATAAGCGTCGACACATTAGTAATATCACACAGCCGGGGACCATAAATACCCCTCTGTGTGGCGGAGGGGGACGAGCCTTCGTCTCTACTGCAAACTAAATGTCCTCCCGGGGATGCTGCTCGGTGCTTCAGTGGTCTGAAGCTTGAGGCTATTTAATGGTTTGGGGTTATTTAATGTGGTGTTGCGTGATCTTGCAATTAGACTTCATTTATATTGTTTATAGCAACGTGTCTTCAAGGAGACGATTTGTTTCGCCGACCTTTGCTCAGCACCGATAAGTGTTAAAAGTCGCACATAAATGCTTCCTTGCACTGTGCATTCACGATGTGCAAATTAAAATGACATGTTTTTAATATGAGAAAACTTTAAACCACGACCCTTTGTATTTATCACAATTCACGTCGTTTCAGCTCTTCACAACGTCATCACGTTACGTAATACTGAGAAACCCTCATGGTGAATATATTTGAGACTCAAAAAATCCTAAAGTTCACTGTTATTTCATTAAAAGCATCACATAATCCAAGTTTTCATTGACAGGGCAGGAGGAGTTGATAACAGTTGAGCGGCTCATTTTGCAGTGTTGTCCATTATTTTGCTATGTAGATTTCGTAGACTGTCTCACGCGTTTCTCTGTGACGGAGGTTCGAAGCCTGTAAGCATCACAGACATGTTCTCACAGCCTGTAGAACAGATTAGAGCCCTCGTTGGACCATATTCTCTCTGACACTCCAGACCATTTAATCTCCCGTGGAAACAGATCGGCTCCGTCTTCCTCCCACTCCCGACGTGCGTCTGGCGCTTCCTCCTCCCGGACACCTGCTGTAGAGCGCTGCGCCCCCCCCCCCCCCCCCCCCCCCCCCCATCTCCTCTGAGATGGAGAAAGATTCAGTGTCAGCCCTTATCCTTAAGCTCTAAACTCCTGGAAGACTAGTTTGGATTGATTTTTCTTTTTTCTTTTTTTTTTTGTGGCAACATTGTCCGTCTTACATAACTGCTCAAGTGGCTGTGACATGAGCGCTGCCCATCGGATCCCAGCAGATCATGTAGATGGCTCCTCCGTGTCGTTTGTTTACACGCTTCCTGCGTCACCAAAACCAGTTTCGTGTTTTTGTCCCGCGGGGGCTTCATGCCGTGGTGTCGCGTTACCGCGTGTGACATCACATCGCACAGCCAAGCCCCGCTTTGAAAGGCCGGCGCAGGACGACGCTTCCCCGGGAAGACGGCGGCACTTTGGCAGCGATGTCCGCCGAACGTGGGGAGCGAGGAGGGAGGTGGTTTAGGGACAAGGGACAGAGGCGGAGGAGAGGAGACGGGAGGGGAGGAGAGGAGGGGAGGAGAGGAGGGGAGTGCAGTTATGTAAAAGAGCCGACCCCACGCTGACCTAACAGCCGGCCATGCAGGGATGCAGTGATGTAACCTACATACACCCCCTGGCATACATCTCTGCTGTCTGCAGCTCACGCACACACACACACACACACACACACACACACACACACACACACACACACACACACACACACACACACACACACACACACACTCTGTTTACATCTGCACTTTGCATACGCGTACATGTTTGTTTGACATTAGTGTGACTGTTATGGCAGATCGTTCAACTTTGTGCCCCTTCACACTAATCGGCTCCTTCACCGTTTAAACAACCTGCAGAAACTGTTTTTTTTTTTCAATTAATTGATGAATGTTTGTTTTGTTTAATTGTTTTCTTACTTGTTTAGTACAGAATTAAAACATCTCGATGATATCCCACATTTGTTGTTGTTTTGCAAGTGACACGTCCGGCTGAAGTGAGACAAATTGTTCCCATTGCACTCTTCTTCTCACGTCGACATAATATTTGGGCCAATCGGTCCAACATCTTTTTATGCCTCTTGTGTACCAAAGATGTCTGAAGTCGCAAAGTGTGGACAGGGCGAGCAATGAGTGAATCCAAGTAACGAAGAAATTAAGAATTCACTCAGTCATCGTTGATCATTTTTCTATTTAATGACACATTTGATTAAATTTTAACAAACAATTGCAATTTGATGTTTCAAATTTCACTGAAAAACATCAGAAAAATGTTTTGAAAAAGAAGAGAAAGAAAAACCATCTGTACAATCAGTCTAGACGTGACCTGATTGAGTCTCGCGGTCACTGCTTCTAGTTTCTCTTTCACATTAATGGAGGCAAAAAAACACAAAAAACGTCACGATTCCAAAGATGACAAGATAATCAAATGACTTCAAACATTGTGAAAGCTAAAGTAACTGCAGACTGAGCTGAAACAAAGTGCAGAGCTGGCCTCAGATCAGTGTTTCCAGATGGGAAATGAAGAAATATTCAAAGCATTTCACATTGTTGTTCGATCTGTACGGAGCTTTGATCACTTGAGGAAGAAACATACAGGTTAGATGCTAAAACCTTAGTATAACTCTCTTTCTTTTAGTAATTCTCAGTTGTTTTAGTCCAAAATAAATGTTTGCATCTCTGCTTCAGGTGCCTTCTGAGATCGTCTCCTCTTCAGTGAATATTTTCACACTTTTGTTGTTTCTTGCAGCCTTAACCTTGCCCCCACGCTAAGCTAATTTAAAGGTGTGTGTGTGTGTGTGTGTGTGTCTGCGTTTGAAGGACTACATCGACGCCCACCCGGAGACGATAGTCCTGGACCCCCTTCCTGCCATCCGCACCCTGCTGGACCGCTGCAAGTCCTACCAGCTCATCCACAGAATAGAAAGCTGCATGCAAGGTGAGACGTGGCGGAATGGCAGCCGGCCAACACTGACTCACAGAAACATTTTCCCTCTGAGTCAGCGAGTCGGTGGACTTGCTCACGAGGTTGACGTGGGTTCGCGGGGAGGTCACTTTGAGTCAACTCTGTCACACGGACTGGGACATTGTCCTGAAGGTGCGCGTTGACCCCCCCCCCCCCACACACACACACAGCGAGCTGCAGGCCCATCTTGAAGGAAACGTCTCCATCCGAGAGAAACACCACTGGTGGCGTGGGCATTATGTAAAGCAGAGTTTGTCCAAACTAATGAAGTAACTGTTGATTCTGTGCAGTGTTGTTGAGAGGATGGAGCGAAGGCGAGTGCAGGATCTGTCTTT
Organism: Blennius ocellaris; assembly: GCF_963422515.1. NCBI lineage: Eukaryota > Metazoa > Chordata > Actinopteri > Blenniiformes > Blenniidae > Blennius > Blennius ocellaris. The sequence continues at coordinate 17,631,966 of NC_137666.1, read as the reverse complement.
GCTCTTCACACGGGGAACTGAAGACAGCTCTGTCACTCCTCACTTGAATTATATCAGTTCGCGCTTCCAAAGCAGATGTTTAGTTCCTGCAGGTTCGACTTATATCTGATTCACGAGCAACGCCTCCCGTTTCAGCCCCAGTTGGACCGTATATCCAGGTGTAAGACGAGTTCAAACTGTTATCGAGTGATTATTTTCCGTGTTTCTCCGGTACTCACAATCGCCTCAGCAGGAGGTTCAGGATTAGAAACTTCTGAGTAAAAAGAAAAGCAATGGCTCGAAGCCGAAAATCTGCAGGAAACGACGAAAACCGTTTTCTCGCATTTACCACAGGCGTAAGGTGTAATATGAAGAGAAACTGTGAAGCCTGTCTAATTTTTCCTCCAAAAATGCTACATATATATGATCATTTAAGACAATTATGAGATTTAAAAGCCAGTTTAGACCTTTGTTAGGAAGATTTACCATCTTTAAGTGACTGTTAGTGCTGAGCAGCTGTTATTAAACATATTAAAACTCAGAACAAGAGCAAGACGGAGACCACACTGCTAAATATTTGGTTCTTATAGTAACTACGGAGCCGACTGACTTGTTTCCCATATTGTTGCCACCCCGTCTTTACAATACCTCCATTCCAATGGAATGGGATGCCCCCCGCATGACCACGACTTTCCACATCGGTGGCCTAAAAGCGCCTTGACCTGTCGTTAAATGTGCGTCATGTGTTTTTTTTTTTGTTTGTTTTTTTATCTGGGAGGAGTGACGACACGGACGCCGCCCCAGCTGGCAAAACCTGTCAAACACCTGTGACTCATCCGCGTTCCCCCTCGCCCACGGCCGAGGCCCGGGGAATGTAAACCTTTTTTTTTTTAATTGTTCCTCCACATGAAGGAGCGACGGTGTCACAGCCGCACATCCGAAGCGCGGGTCGGGGCCCGGCTCTGAAAATAGAACCGCCGGGAAGCGTCTTTTTTATCCAAACAGACATGACGAGTGTTACGTAACGGCGAGTGGAAGCCGCGTCACTCAGCCTCCCGGCGAGGGGGGGGGGGGGGTCGGGGGGTCGGTCCTGAAGAGGAACATGGCTCACTGGCTGCATTTACTGGAAGCTGAAGCCCCCGGTTCTCTTTTTACTACCCCGCTTTCCATTAATGCAAAGTACTCCTCTCTGCCACACACACACATTTTAACCCTGAAATCCAGTCGGCGTTTAATAGGAACGCACACGAGGCCGAGGATATTTCCGTCCGTCTGCCCGATATTGAAAACACAACTGGGTTAAGGTGGAGTTGGAGGAGCAGATAAAATAGGAGAGCGGTTAGAGTCTCCCTCGCGTTTCTTGGGGCACGGCCGCTTCCTCCCGCTTATCAGCATCAACCAAGCGAGTCCTGGAGCAGCTGCCAAGGCAACCCGGCTCTGAAAGGCCGTGGAGAGGCTGCCATGTTTCACAGTCTGCATGAGTCAGAGCGGCGCTCAATAGGAGGAAGCACTCCAGGTCGCGCTCGTGCTTCTCTCCCGCAGAAGAGCTGGTTTCAACCACCCAAAGTGGTCTCCTGCCGTTCAGCCATCCCGCTGCAAACTTTGTTTGAATTAATCCCAGAGTAATTGCAAGATTTAGCTCATCTTAAACGTTGTGTTTAAAAAGGAAAAGTGCCGCACGTGAGCGCTAATGGCTCAGTGCACGATGATTCATGGCGGCGTTTGTTGGATCTTTGGCTCCGCTCACTTTCCGTTCTGGAGCCAGAACGAGGCGACTGTTTATGGAATCCACTGCTTCTCGTGTTTACGCCACTTTTTTTTTTTTTTTTTTTTTTTGATATCTCGGATTGTTTTTATCGACAGAAACCGTCGTCAAGTCAACGCCTCCATAAAAGTTGAGCCTCTTTCCGTGTCTTTTAAGCTCAGGCCCTTGATTCCCCCCCCAAAAAAACAGACCGGATCAAAGGGAAAATCTTCCTGGAATATTTAGTATATTCATCAGGTTGTCTCCAGGTTCCCAGTGTGGGTTTTCATTGAACACAACCAGTCTTCTGTTCTGTGCAGGGGATCAATATCCAATCACAGCTCGGGCCTGAGACAAACACTGAGACGCATTAACGTTTGTGTTTTTTTTGTGTTTTTTTTGTTGGGAGTTTTTCCACACCTCCCAGTGCAAACCAAATGTAAATTTAACACATTCCACACCTATTTTTTTTACTGCTCTGGTAATTTTTCCATGACATCACGAGGATGGTTATGTGTTTCCCCCCCAAGTTTTCTGTGCAGTCATTTCAACCACGCTTCCCCTTTGATATGTTCTGCAAGAAGTTTTTTGGGGTTTTTTTTATTGACCAGTTTCACATAGAAATTGAAACTCTTTCCACGAGGCATTTACTGAAAAATGTACTGTGTTGACTCGTCTAAGAAGAAGAAGAGGAAAACACTCACACAATGTATTGACAGGACATATTATGTATATTAAGAGCCATTTGAAACCTTTAATCACAACCTATTAAATGTCTGTCGGCCCCGCAGCTCCGACTAGTGGTGGGAGGGTGCATGACAGCTGAGCTGTCTCCTACTTTTGCGTTTTAGCTGTTTAGATTTCCAGATCTCCCGCCTCGCCTTCACCTGCCCGGTCATCCTGTGTCATTAGTTAATGAGGCATTTGCTCAATGGAGATTTACACAATCACATTTCCTCTCCAGCTGAATGACTCATAATTATAATTACAGCTTAAGCCTCTGAGAAGCGCGACATTGAGAAATGCAGAGCCCCCGTCAGGACGCGGCCCGCGTTCAGCGTTCAATTTGAAATATTGGAAATCCTGCTGCTTCGCCTCGGGAGGATTGCTTTGGAGCGCAGAAAGAGAGGATGCTGGGGTTTCTAGGAAACAAGCTCTAAATAGCAACAAGAGCTTGAGGCTCTCCACCTAAACAGCGCCACAGTTTCAGTCCCTGTTGTTCTGCGTCTCACTCCTCCGACCGGAGGGAGCAGGCCGCTGGGGGGGGGGGGGGATTCGTTCTCTGCAGATTCTCACTTTTGGGTTTATTTAGTTGCGTGAATGTGGTGTCATGGAGAGGATGAATGAGGAAATGAAGCCGGATGTTCTGAAAAGATAAAAGAAATAAGTTTCAGAAAGGGGAAAAAAAAAAGAGGAAGTGGGGGGGGAGAAAAAGAAGCATCTCATTGTCAGGTCCCGTAAACGTCGTCCTCGGCTCCGCCGGGTCTACTGCAAGCATGCAGTGTTTAGACAGAGCCAGAGATTGATCCCCCCCCCCAACCCCCTTATTCCGAAAAAAAAAACCTCCGCCAGAGCCAAGCATGCACGCTATTGCAAACTTGGCCGCACGCTTTCATCCACTAAACCCAGCTGTCTTTATCATAAATCCTCGACGCGGAGCTTCCAGTGTCTCCCGTTTGACGAGGCTCGGGCTCTTTTGGTGGGGGTTTTTTTTTTTGGGTTGCTCATATTGAACTCCATCAGTCTTTGGGAACCCGGTGATGTAACAGCCCCCCTCCACCCCCACCACATCAGACTGTTTTTCTGAGCTACATTAAGCCTGCTATTCTGGTCCTTGTAAAATACCATCAGTTTGAGCAACGCTGTCGCAGCGATGACTGATGGGTAACCCTCGGAGCTTCCTGGTTACGGAGCATCGCGCTGGCGCCGGCCCAGCAGAAGGTTCCAGAGCACCCGACAACAAGTATCTCTCCCTGTGAAACAGAAGAGCAGGATTTCTGTCCCCGTTCGTCACGTAACGGCGGAAAGCGTTTTAACCGTGACCGATCTGTTTTGGCCCGCTCTATTAAATAAATGAAAACCTTCTGCTTGTTTGTAAATAGCGTGGAAGCACATGTTCGGTAGCAGAGGGGCTGCGGGCCATCTCATTTCTCATTTACAGACGCAGTATTGACCGAACTCATCGGAGGGCGACGGAAACAGTCATAGGAATCACACGGCCTGTAAACACGCCCGCGTTACATAAACCACTTTATTCGGAGGTAAAAGTCGCCATCGAACTATAGACACTTACATAACGGGGTCAAAGTTAAATCCGGATGGAAAAGTTTTTTCCCCGCATGTTTACAACATACAGTTTTGGTTTTATTCATCCCCGAGGAGTTTGTTTCGCCAACTGTACGCACTTTACGTCAAAACGCCTTCCGGAGGCTTCCTGAGCTATTGCACACACGTTTGCGCGAAAACCAAGATCGACTGCTTCAGTGTGAAGAGGCAAACATCAGACGTCTCAACAAAACATCCAGCTGTTGAGTCACGTCACATGGAACTCTGCACAGGCTCTGACTTTAGACTAAAGACTTCTTCCCTCTTTGATCCATCACAAATGAAAATCCTGGTTTTTTTTGCTGTCCTTGTTAAGAAATCTGGTTGAATGACAGAAAAGAAGTTCTGTTCACGTCGCAGTGTAAATTGATTTGTGCTTGATTTTTCCCACAAAGGGACTTAAATGTATCTCAGGACGATTCAAGTTCCCCCGCCAGAAAACTGTCAATCTAATATCTTTTAGTATCAAAGTTAAGAATAATCGTACTTCATCGTGTGGGTTTAAAAGAATTAGTGTGATGTTCGCTCACGTTTGTTCAATATTCATCTTTATAATAAACACTATTGATATCAGGCTATATTGATTAATATGATATTGACGGCTTACAGTTATTGTTTTGCTTGACTTATTATTTCATACATAGTCTTACTTTTCTTACTCCTTTAGCTTTTAGCTCCTTTTTTAATAAATCTTAAAGATAATCAACCACAGCAGGTGAAGGGTGCCACGTAAGGGACTCCAACCGACAACCCACTCGACATTTTGACCTCAGCTATGTACGTGTAGAAACTTTCATCGTTCTCTTATCATTGTAATTTGTCTTTATTTCACGACACACACTAAATTCTAAAATCCCCCAAAAAATAAATAATAAAATTACAATTTCTCCAAAGAAAGAAATGCATGCTGGGACAGTTTTTTTGCAGAGCAACACAACGTTACCCAATGTTTCCTTCTTTTTTTTTTTAGAAATGTGCCGTTGTGTGCAGTCAGTGCTGTAGTTAATGTCGTCTAATGAGATTCTGCTGACCTCAGCAGTCGCCACACAGAGTCCCTCCAGTGTGCGAGGCCCCCACGGCGCACAAAGCCCGCCGTGTTTCCATTGTGTTTTTGTCATCAGCAATTTGCCCGCTCTGGCTTCGGGGGGCCCCCCATCCTCCATCCCCCCCTTTGCCGATTTCCTGCGGCGATCTCTCCGACCGGCGGCCTTATCGCCGCCGCCGTACCTCCAGCAGTGGGGGGGGATGACACGGCATTAATGAGACTGGTCCGGCGCGGCGGCGAGCTGAAGCAGGATGTGGCTTCCTCTCTCTCGGTCTTATCTGACGCCGCCACTGAGCGCCGGGATGCAGAACACGCCAACGCTGTGAAATGACGACGCACCTGTTGGTGGACGGCTGATGACATGTTGGTCAGGCGATCGAGCCCATGACTCTTTGATGTAACGTTCCTCGTCACGCCACTTCCTGTATTTCTTTATTGTGTGTGTGGGTGTGGGTGTGGGTGTGTGTCGAACATGATACAATGTGGAAATCAGTACAAAGTGCACACTAAAGTAATGTGTGTGTGTGTGTGTGTGTGTGTGTGTGTGTGTGTGTGTGTGTGCGTGTGTGCGTGTGTGCGTGTGTGCGTGCGTGCGTGCGTGCGTGCGTGACCAAGTACAAAGACATTTTTTTTTTCATAAATAAAAGGGTTTTAAGGTCAACAATTGATGAAGAATCTAATATGAAAAAAATTGCGTTACACATTTATGTAATGCCTTTAAAGTACAACATGTGTTTATTTAATATTTTGTTAAATAAGCCCGTGAGATTCTTCCTCTAGCGGTGCGTATAGGAACATCTTTTATTTTTCTTCATATTATTTGAATTCATTTTCATTTGACAGTTGATAGAGATATCTCTATAAATACTATCTGACACTTATTTGACTCAAAACAGCTTTTTTTTCAGGCCACATTTACACAGCAAGTGGCGACTGAGTACGTCCGTTGCATGTTGTGTTTCCGTTTACAGTGAAAAGATGAAGAACTACTGATAACATGACTTAAACCTCCTACGAGGACAGCGACTCGGTGCAGCTTTTTAAAGAGTTTCTCTCTGGACGTGTGTTTTCAGACGAGAGGATCTGCTCTCCTCCCTTCATGGTCCTGAACAGCGAGTGCACCCCAGACGTGCTGGAGCAGATCCGGAGGCAAGGACTCACATTCCCCTTCAGTGAGTCTCCACCCGGGGGGGGGGGGGGGGGCGGGGGACACACTCCCCAAACCTTCGCCGTCCACTTCCGCTCCGTCGTGGCCGGCCCAATTCGCCGTCTTCTGTCCTCCGTCACCTCACCCAAGTGTCTCTTTTCTCCCGCAGTTTGCAAAACACGAGTGGCTCACGGCACCAACTCCCACGAGGTAAGAGCCCCCCCCCACCCGCCCCCGCCCACACCCCACCTGCAGGGATCAGATAAAATGCTGCACCTTCACGACCCGCTCAGATCGATACTCACAATCACTCTTCATTCCTCGGCGCCAACGCCAGCGGGCCCAAGTTAAGCTTTAGCCAGACTCACAAAGGTCGCATTGTGACTCTGAAGAGTACTACACTGCTTTCATTATGTTTTACCCTTTAAAAAGATAAGACATCTCTAAGAAAGCCTCCAACCTTGGTAATTGCAGTGTTCTACCGTTGATCATAGTTGCTAGATGTCATGAATTCATCACCTCTATGAGCTCTGGGTGTTTTCATTAAGAGGGAAATATTAACAATCTTAATGGTTTCTCCCTCACACACCTGATTTATCCCGACTCCCCGCCTCCTTAATGGCATTTACAACGTCCTTTCTTGTCAAGTAGCGCCTTCAAAGTCAACTTATTTCGCTGTGTCCACAGATGGCCATTATCTTCAGTGAAGAGGACCTGAAGGAGGTCAGGCCTCCGTGTGTGATCCAGAGCTTCATCAACCACAACGCCGTGCTCTACAAGGTGTTCGTGGTGGGCGACTCCCACACCGTGGTGGAGAGACCCTCCCTGAAGAACTTCCCCGCCGGGCCTGCAGGTGAGACCGGCGCGCCTTTTACGGCCTTTCCTCTGATTGGACCGTTCGCCCCTCGTTAAAAGGGCGCGGCGGTGGCGGCGGCGTGCGATCGGTGCGGCCGGCTCACGTGGCTGGAAGCAAACCAGACGTGTTGTTTTGTGCGCTCGGACCGTGACCTGGCTTTGAATGTGTGGGGGGGGGGTGTATTTGCATGCGATGCAGCGCTCATGCAAAGCATACCCCCCCCAGGCTTTGTGTAACGGCGCGGAGGGAACAGTTGCTTTCAGCCGGGAATGCTGAGTGGCGGGACGGGACAGACGGGGAAAAGACACAGAAAGCAGCAAATACAAACCACGGCGAGTCATTGTCATTGTCATTGTCCTGCACGGCCGCCGCGCAGAGCAAGGTGGCAAATATGTCATGAGAGCAACCCTCTGAAAGCCCGGGGGATTATTTATTCACAATCTACTGTCCCTCCGCCCCCAGTCCCCCCCCTCCTCCCACACTCACTGATGGTAATCATTACAGTGAGAACAAACGGAGGGAAGTGTGTGTCACGATTCCTCCTGTGACGCGCTGGGTCACGCTCTGGACTCCACATGGTTCACTTTCGGGTGAGATCAGCCATGCTGGTCTGTTCGGAGCTCTACTGCCCCCCAGTGGCCACAATATGGAACAAACACTGGTGGTTTTACTCATCCCCCCCCCCCCCCCCCACCCTACCAACTCAGTCTAGTTACTGTAATACTGAGTGTTTTTAAAGGTGGCCACTGAAAGTGATTATTTCTCGATGAGATATAATTTATGAGTTATTAGTCGTCGACAGTTTGTTTTGATGAATCTCTGTTAGTACCGGATGTTTCCGCGTACCGTGCAGCTGCGTCAGTGGAGGGCGGGACTCCAAATGATCCTGCGTTCCTATTGGACGCAGTGTTAGGACACAAGACAAGGGAGCCGGACGTCAGACGACGTCTCCGGGACGAGAAAAAAAACCCATCTCTGACGTCTCTTCTCCTCTGTTCCAGACAGGAAAGCCATTTTCTTCAACAGCCACAACGTTTCCAAACCCGAGTCCTCCTCCGACTTGACCTCGGTACGTTCAAAACCGCCGCCCGGCATCAACGCCAACGTCTTTACCTTTTCCCCTCCGAGTGACTCTTCTATCGCGCTCTCCTCCAGAGGGAGAACGTGGAGGGCGTGTCCCCGCCGCCCAGCGAGGACGTGATCAGAGAGCTGTCCAGGCTGCTGCGGCGGGAGCTCAACGTGTCGCTGTTCGGCATCGACGTCATCATCAACAACCAGACGGGCCAGCACGCCGTCATCGACATCAACGCATTCCCCGGTAGGCGCCAGTCCACCTCGTGTCTTATTTTCCCCTCTGTAGTTTATTAAAGTCCCAGCTGTAAGAACCTTTATTCTGGCGGGTCACGCCCTGGCTAGTGGCCCCCCCTTGTAAAGCGCGGCGTCCCTCCTCCCTCTGTGTGTGTTTCAGGCTACGAGGGCGTCCCGGAGTTCTTCGACGACCTCCTGAGCCACATCAGCAGCGTGCTGCAGAGCCACGGCGCCGACGCGGCGCCGGCACCGCCCCCCACCCCCGGCGGCGGCGGCGGCGGCGGTGAGCAGCAGCAGCAGCAGCAGCAGCAGCCCCGCGGCCTGCCGGCCAGCGCCGGCTGCAGCCTGCGAGGGAAGGAGCTGCAGAGACTGGGCTGCAACTCGGCCATGTCCCCCAACTTCCAGCAGCACTGCGTGTCCACGATAGCCACCAAGGCCTCGTCCCAGTGACTGACCCCTCCCCCTCCCCCGCGCCGTCCCACCCCCGAACAAAACCAACGGATGACAATAATAAATAATAATAATCATAGTAAATATGATGTTAATGATAATATATCTAATCAGAAATCTTTTCCTATATAGTTATTTTGGGGGGGGGAAAAACGATGGTGATTGGGTGTAAAAGCTGTTTTTTTTTTTCTCTCTCTGCCTTTTTTTGTATTTTTTTTTGGGGGGGGGGTTTTCGTCTAATGAGACTTAACGAGTACTGTAATGTGAACGTTTGGGAACTTTCGCTGATTTGATTTCTCCACCTCTCCCCCCCCCCCCCCCCCCCCCCCCGTGTGAGGTGGATGTGCTGAACGGGTCCAGACGAGGGAGGAAACGTGCCACTTAGATGTGCAATGTATGAAGGCACACACACACGCACACACACATGTGCTCACACACGTGTGCGTGTGAGCACGTGTGTGTGTGTGTGTGTGCGTGCGTGCGTGCGTGCGTGCGTGTGTGTGTGTGTGTGTATTCTGGTCGAAACCACTGACTCGTCTGCACAAAGTCAGGTGGACATTTGAACACTAACTGTTGTGAAAACCAACAACGTCGGATGTTTTTTTTTTTTTTTTTTCCTGAGTGCCATCAAGTGTCTCTGATTGTAGGACGGACGGGAGAAAAAAACGTTTAAAAGAAAGAAGAATCTATATGAACGTGTGACCAATTCTTTTCATTCCCCCCTCGAAGCCATTGTTGCCGCGGCGACGCGCAGCAAGACGGACCCTCACATTCCCGCCGCGTGGACGTTTTCCGAGAAAACTCCAGAACCGTTCAGAATTCCTCCCCCCCCTTTTTTTTTTTCTCCCTTCTCCTTGTCGGCCGCTCGGCCCGGCGGGTCTCAACGTGTGGGGGGGGAGGGGCGGCGATGAAGACGTGGTTGTCATGTCAGATTCGTGGTCGACGTGACGGAAATGATCCAGATTCACTAGAATTACATTAGAAGTTACTTCTTGTATTGATATTTGAATGTGAGGGGGTGGGGAAATCCAGAATTCAGGATGGGGGGGGGGGGGGGGGACCATGATTACATAATTGTTATTATTTTTTTAAATAATAATGTTCCTCCCTCACGTGTAAACCTCCACTATCAAGTACAAACTTGAGTTGTTTATTGAGTTTGTGTCTCGATCCTTCCCACACGTCGAGAAGCCCGGAAGAGTGTTTCTTCTTCTTTCCCAACGTCGATCCCGTCACGTTCCGTTCGTCGGGAAGTGTGTGTGTGTGTGTGTATGAACGAATGTGTGTGGAGCCGCCGGCCCGCTGCGTCGGGTTTTAATCCAATGGGAGGCGGCCAGCTGTTGATCCCAGTGTTCACTGTGAGATTACTTTTTTTTTTGTTTTCTTTTCTTCAAACTCCAACTTTGTTAATATCTTTGTCCTGACATCTACTAAGAGCAACTTTATTTTATTGAGATTTTATGGGGAAAAGTGTTTTTATATAATTGAAGATGAGAGCAACACGTGGGGGGCGGGGGAGGGGGTGGGGCGGGGCGTACAGGTGTTTTCCCTCTAGCATCTAGTGGGAACACGTGGCCGCGTACGGATCAGTCAGGGAGGAGCAGGAGGGGCGGTTCCTGGCCTCCACCCCCCTTCCCCCTCCCCCCACCTCCACCACCCCCACGGCCGTCACCCGCCTCAGTGTTTACGTCTTTGGGTGTCTTGTACAGTCCGTGTATCCGCGCTGACGCTTTACATCCGTACAGTGTTGTTTTGTATCAGTTCTGTAATCGAGAAGAATTTCTTTTCTTTCTTTTTCTTTTTTTAAATTAAAGGGCCAATTCAAACGGGGCGAAATAAACATGTGAAATCGAAACCCGTCTGCTTGTCACTCGGCTCGTCCTCCGTGAAGGAGAGGAGCTCAATCACCACTTTGAATTAGACTGAAACATCCCTTCATTTAAGGACTCGGGGAGGTCAAAGGTCAAACCTGGATGTTTCATCTTTCTCTGATATAAAAAAAAAAAACAGCATGAGCTTAGAAACTGTCAAACCCTCGTGGGTCATACTATTCTCCTGTCACACCCTTTCTACATGAAAATGTTTATATTCTATTTGGAGTTAAATAAGGATTTTTTTTTTTCCCCTCCCACTTTTATGGAATCTGACCTCTGAAATCATAAATTGCCGAGTAATCCCAAATGATAAAATACTCAAACTTGTCTACAATTCTTGATTCATCACCTCTTTTTTTTTTTTTTTTTTAATACATTTGAGGTTTTCTGTACTGTGGAGTAAAGAAAGTCGGCAGACAGAAGTTTCTCCACCCGGCCTCCAGTTTATTGCTTGGGCGCTGGGCGGCGGGACACATCTCATGGACACAGAAACAGCACAGACTATTTCACACTCTATACACAGGAAGTAGCTTATTAAAATAACAAAAATATCTTCTCATAATCTCAAGTTTTCTGTACAAGTAAAAACAACCCAGATAGAAAGTATTTACAGGAGGAGGAGGAGGATCAGCAGTGGGGTGGAGTGTGGAGCTGGCGAGCCGCCGGGTTGGCCAACAGGCCCAAGATGGTGGACAGACAGTGGAGCTTCTCCTTGACGAGCTCCGGGAGCTTCTCGTTCTCCTTGTACCTGCAGGCGACAGCGACGTGAGACGTTTGGAGATGGACGACCTTCAAATCGGAGGGAGGAGGGAGGGGGGAGGGGTGGTTTGTGCTGCTACCTGGTGATTCTGCCGTCCGGAGACGTGTAGCTGATGCAGGAAACTCCGGCCTGGACCACCAGCTGAGAGCCGTCGTTAAACTGCACCCACACTTCTCCGCTGGTCAGCTGCACACACGCACACACACACACATACAGAATTTAACCACGGTCGATCTACTTCCTGTCGACGCTGCTCCTCGCCGCGTTGCGCTACCTGAGAGGCCCAGCCCACGTTGGGCACGAATATGGATTTGACCACCTTCCCCGAGCTTTGCAGCGGCGAGTTCTTCTTGCTCAGACTGGCCGACGTGAAGTCGGAGCCGTCGTAGGAAATCATCTGGAAGGAGGAGCGGAGCGAAGGGTCGGGTCACATTTTCATCAAAACGCTGAGTCGGGACGCGGAGCCGGAGTGTGTGAGGGGGGGTGTGTGTGTGTGTGTGAGGCTGGAGAAGCAGTTTGAGCTTTAAAGCAGATCAGCGGTTCGCCACTGTTTCACACAAATTGAAACATTTCTATCGTTTATTTTGTCCAAATCATTCTGGTGTTAAATGGATTACTCTCCGAGGAGAGTATTGTGAGAGGCAAACAAGATTTCATCAAAAATTTGAGTTTTAAAAAAAAAGAAAACCGCCACAAGCGCACAACGTTGCATCTGAGAGGTTCTACTTCCTCACAGGACTTCGTTGTGACACTTCCTGTGTTTGCTCCGTGAGAGAAGAGTGGGCGTGTCCGACCAGCGGAGGCTTCTGGGTAAACTTACTGACGGAGTGATGTGAGGAGGTTTGGGTGGTGACGCCGTGTCGGGAGGCGCCGGGTGGGGGTGGAGAGACGGCGGGGGGTCCGAGCCGGCCGGCCTCCTGCAGACGAAACGCAAACGGGGGGGGGTGGTTAGCGACGGCGTGCGTCTCGCGCGTGATCCCGCCGCGGCCCGACCCTCACCTGCCGATGGTGACGGGGAAGAAGTGGACCGTGGTGCCGCTGCGCCGCTCCTCGGCGGCGATGGCGGCCTCCAGCGACAGGCACACGCCGTGGCCCTCGTCGGACAGCTCGGCGTAGCGCCGGCTCTCGGCGCTCAGGCCGCTCAGGCCCGCCTCGCCCTTCACCGTGTACGACTTGCCGCTCCTCTCCACCACCCGCAGCAGCTCCGAGGACTTGTGCGTCTTCGCTCCTGCGGGACGGAGCGGCGCCGCGTCAGCGCTCGCACACGAGACAAAAAAAAGCGGCGCCGGCCTGCCGGCTGCTCGGGCGTCGAGACTCACCGTCGTAGAAGCAGACCTCCAGGTCGGCGCTGGGAGAATTCTCCATCAGCATCACTTTGGCCAGCTTGGTGTAGAGGGTCACTTTGGGGGTTTTGGACTTCACAAGCTGGACAAACTTGGAGGCGTACTGGTACTTCCTCCAGTACTTCTCTGTGAAAGAAAAACTGCGTTATGAAGTGCAAACTGGCGGAAATGTGGAGGCCGCGAGGAGGAAACATGAATACCTGGAAGGTCGTCGTAGCTACAGATGAGAATGTCTTCAGGAGGAGCCGGGGGACAGTCCAGCAGCGGGAAGCCTTTCCCGTCGTTCGGCTGGTAGATGGTCACCTGCGCCAGGCGGCGGGAGAAGACGGGTGTGAGAGTGGCGGCGGTCGACTCGAGCGATGCTCGCGGGAGCGGCGGCGATCGTTACCGTCGATCCGTCGCAGGAGATGCGGAGAACCTCCTTGACCCTCTCCTGACCGCTCACCGACTTCAGCAGCTCCATGCACACGTCGCCCGAGTCCAGGATGCTCACCTGCCGCCGAGAGAGAGAGAAACCAGCGGAGCTTTTAGTTCTTCCCGCTCCGCGGACGAGGAGGGAGAACCCGGGGAAACGCGAGCGACGTCTTACGACGGCGTTCTTGGTCTTCTGTCTGATGGGCTTCAGCCTGGAGGCGCCCAGCGGCGGGACCACGTCTCTCAGGGTCTTCTTCAGCTCCCGGCCCTGCAGGGGGTGGAAGTCGTCTCCGGGCGCGTTCTCCCTGTAGGGGTCCTGGCCGGAGGGCGGCTGCGGGTGCTGGAGGTGCTGGATGGCGCCGCGGCTCGCCGGCCGGTCCGTCCAGGAGTTGTGGACGCCTAAAGGTGCCCGGCTGCTGTGGAAGCTGCCGGCGCTGCTGTGGGCGCTGCCGTCGGCCGGCCGTGCTCCCGAACCTGGGGAAAAAAAAAAAAAAAAACACATTTGATCATTTCCTCTTTTTGGGAGAATGAATAGAATCAGTGAATATAGATAAACCTTTGATTTGATTTAAAGTCATAAAAAAAAAAAAAAAAAGACTTTTACCTTATGGATTAAAACGATAAATTAAATGTGAAAAGAAATAGTTCAAATCAAAAGAAATCGGGGGTGGCGGTGATAAAATGTGAAAAATTAAAAAATGTAAGAAAAACAAACAAAACCTTAAAAGTGAGCTCAAATGGCTAAAAGGCTCCTTCCTGTCACAATAAGACCAACTCGTCCCTGTAAACACTGTTTTAATGTCTTTTAATTGATTTCATTTCTTTCTGTTCTTATATTAGTCGCCGTCATATCTTATTTGACATTTAATTCTCTTTCTAGGAATTCTGATGTGGAGCTTAAAGGAATTCTCCTCTTCTCTTCACCTTGTCTAATTTATAATGTCAAAATTGTCAAAAAAAAAAAAAGAGGAAAAAAAAAATCACACCTCAAATATTTGTACTTTGTTCCCAACGACGGAGATGTTTTTGTAAAAAAAGATGAAGTTTGTTGTGGTTTTGAACGCTGTGCTGACTGAAAGAAAAAAACAGTGGCTTTACCTTCGTTATTGAGCCAATTCGAGACGCCATCAAGATCTGGAAACGGCAAGTTTGGTGGAGGCGGCGTGTCGGCGGAGAAATAACCCGGACTGAGAGAGTGAGAGAGAGAGAGAGAGAGAGAGAAGAAAGTGTTGGTCTCAAGTCTTCTTGAAATCTCCGGTGACGAAGAGTTTGGCGACTCACTTTGCCGACTGTTTGACTGGAGGTGACGGGAGCCTCCCGTGTTCTAAAAACGGACGCTGGTTCCTGAGGGAGAGCGGATGTCCCGCGGCGGCCAGACTCTCCTCTGAGTGGCACCTGCTCAGCTCGCCGTGTCCCGGGCCCGGACCCGGCGCCGGGCCGGAGCGGTCCGAGGAGTGCGCCCTCCGCGGGCACCGGGACCGCGGCAGCCCGCCGTGATGGGGCCCGCCGCCCCGAGGCTCTCTGGGGCACCTGTCGGCCGGGTGCCGGTGCCGCCACTGGTCGCCGTCCTCGAAGCGGACGCCGCCGGGCTGCCGCGGGTCCGCCGCCATGCGGCTGGGCAGGGTGGAGCCGATCACGTGGCGGGCTCGCCGCTGCAGGCGGCTGCCGCTGCCGGCCGACGTGGACGAGGTGCACGCCGTGGAGGTGGCGGCGATGCCGCTGTCCATGGAGCCCTCGTCCCCGAGACCCGCCTCCTTGGCCCGGCTCCGCGTCATGAAGGGGTGGTCCAGGACGGCGGACAGGCTGGGCCGCTGCGCCGGGTCTTTCCGCAGCAGCTGGTGGATCAGGTCCCGGGCCTCCGGCGACACGTGGGCCGGCATCTCGTACTCGCCCAGGACCACCTTGGACAGCGTGTGCTTCACCGTGTCCGTGTCGAACGGCGGGCGGCCCGTCAGGAAGGCGTAGAACATGCAGCCCAGCGACCACACGTCCGACTCCAGGCCGTGGGCGCTGCGCGTGGCCACCTCGGGCGAGATGTAGTTGGGCGTCCCGCACATGGTGAAGTGCTTCTCGTCCGGGAGCTTGAGCTGCGTGGCCAGGCCGAAGTCGGCGATCTTGATGTTCACGTTGGCGGTCAGCAGGAGGTTGGACAGGGTCAGGTCTCGGTGCAGGATCCCGTGGGTGTGCAAGTACAACATCCCTTTCACGATCTGATGCATGAAGTGTCTCGCTGTGGAACGACGGCACGGTTAAAAAAAAAAAAATCACACGCGGGTCAGAAAAAAAATAAAAACGGGAACGTCACATTCAGGCCGGAGAAACTCTGGACCCCTGACCTTCTTCTTCTGAGAAAGGCGTCTTCCGTTCCTTCAGGTAGCGACTCATCTCTCCATTGTGGCACATCTCCAACACCAGGTACACGTAGTTGCTGTCTTCAAAGTAGTTATAAAGCTTTGAAGAAGCACAAGATCAAAGATGAATTCATTAATATTCACGATCAAGGCAAGTCCAGCAAACTCTCACCCACATGTGGTTGAACTGTTAAAGTGAACCTCGACAAACTCAAGTTCAATATCTGTTCATTGGTATTTTGACACTAAAATAAATGAATTTGACAATTATGGTCTTCAGAGGGATATATCATGTAACAATAGACTATTTTGAAACACTATTTTTGATGATTCAGGTCACAAAAAAAGTGTTTATGTGTAATAAATATAAGATATTGGAAGTTTTACTGTTTAGATTCAATTACAACTTTTTTCCACTATGATTATTTTTTTTCCCCATTCTTCAAGATGCCGCCGTTAATCTGCCCAAACGGCGAACAAAGCACTGGCAGTGGAAGGCATCGCCGTTAACGCTTTGCATCACCATGACAACGATACAGAAAGCGGATACATGAAGACTCAAAACGCACACGTCTGAGAAAGGCTCTGCGGTAACGTATCTCTAATAGCTGTGAATTTGCACACTTGACCGACTCACATGCACCAGGAGACAGAAAGGAGGAATATTCTAAAGTCTTAAAAAAAAAAAATAAATAAACAAAACTGTACCTCCAGTATTGAAGGATGCTTCAGCCGGCACTGGATCTCCACCTCGTTCGTCACACGCTGGACCATGCCAGCTTTGTGCATTGCTTTTTTGTCAATCTGCAGGTGGGAACAACAAGGGATAATTACACACCTCAAACAATCTGTCAGCCACGAAGACAAGTCAAACGACCAGCGTCCCACCGGTGAGGAGCCGAGGGACCACCAGCGGCCCCAGTGGGAGGCCACCGGGGGTCCAATCATCCAGCCAAACCAGGAGCGGGCTTTAACTGTCAGTCTGGTGACAGCTTGTGACTCATGTGTGAATCGCAACTGAAGCTCTGCTTTAATTGTGCCGCGTTACTGAGAAAGGGGCAGAAATCGGTCTTACCGTTTTGATGGCAACCTCCAGTCCAGTCTTCACCGACTTCGCTCTGTAGACACATGCAAACGAGCCTTTGCCAAGGAGGGTGAGGACTTTAAAATCCTACATGCAGACAAATAAAAAAAAAGGTTTTTGTGTGTGTTAAAAAATATGCGTTTTGACTTCACCTTCTCAGTCCGGATCTTTTAAAAGCAAAGTTACCTCGATGCTCAGCTCCTGGGTATAACATAAACTCCCACCACTGTCACTCTCCGCAGACAGATTTAGAAAGAAATGCTGGATAACTTGATCAAACACCATCCCTCTGGCCTGCGACATGCTGGATGCCGAGTGGAAACGGACAATCCGACCACTGGCAACGCGAAATCCTCCCAGAAGCAAGAGTGTTTAACTGTCAGACAAGCCAGCAACACCTGACACTGCGTGGGGAGGGAGGGGGGGGCAACCACAACCTCTCATTATCCCGGCTCTCTTCCCGCTGCCGCTGTTTCCAGGCAGCCTGTTGGCTTTCCAAACTGAAGCAGTGAGGAGGGACAACACGGTCCCAGGAGGACAGATCCCCCCCAGGAGAGGACAGCTCCCCGAGGACAACACTGACTGACTCTGTATCAACACTGGCGGACTCATGACTAAACAATGGAACACTACGACTATACACATTGAAACTAAACAAAAAATTAAAGTCCTATAAGCTTACTATCTTGGTTTCACCAGCACGGTACCACCTATAATATGACGTTTATGACGAAAAATCCAACACGCAGGCAACAAACTACGTGTTTAATTCACTTCCAGCCCGTTATTGTGTGTAAACAGCTAAAGCTAAGATGCTAGCGTCGCGCGCACGCGTCGCCCACAACGACTCACCTCGATTTTGTCGCCGATTGAAAGACTCATCGTCGGAGGCTCTGCCCTCGCGGACGCACGCGGGCTTGTGGAATTGTCCTTCGGTTCGTGACGGGAGCCGTCAGAGCTCGGAGAAATGTCGCCCCGTTGTTCCCCTCCAAAACTTTGCCATTTCTTCCATTTTGAAAATATCCGCCCGTTACTACGCGCTGACGTCATACGACAACAAAAGACGTGGCCACGCCCCCCCCCACACGCACACAACGTGCGCATGCGCACGCATCGACTCTCGCAGAGCGGCTTCAGCGGCGGTCATGAATGAAAAAGCTCGTTTACAACTTTAGCGTGTGTTGATTCATATATTGGAGATTTATAGAGGATCTTTCAAGGAAAAGGGTTTAATAAAGTCAAGGAAACGTCTTTTTAACTTGTCCGTACAACTGATCCCACAAAAACGTCTATAAAAGATTATAAAAGACGACGTAAAATGAAACTTTTGTAATAAATGGTTTTGTATTTTTGGTGGTGTTTGTTATATTTTGTCCTCGAGTATGTAATAAAGTTGAATTGAATTGAAATTTTTAATTGAATGAAGTGAAACATTCATTTCACAGTCAAATTGTTTGATATAATTCATAATGATATGATTTGGACTATTTGATAAGCAGCTGGCTAGAACAGCCACAGAACAACACAATAAGGTTTAAAATGCTTCGAGAAACCACCACAAAAGAACAAAATAGCTTTAAAACATAATATTTTCTATTTAAGTTTTTAAACTATGAAATCAATTTCACAGCAAGAAGGTTGTGGGTTCAAATATGGCCTTGGGCCTTCGTGTTTTCATGTTTTCCCGTCTGTGTGGGTTTTCTCCCACATTCCCAAAAACATCAGTTTTTTTTTAAAGTGTAAATATAATGTATTGTTTTTTCTCGTGCACATTCAGTACAGATTTCATTTCTGAGTTTATCGTCAAAGTAAACAAATAATTTCACACTTTTACAAATAAATTGTCTTCCAGACAAGGATTTATTTATTTTTGCCAACTTCAAATGTCTTAATTAAAGATGAGAAAGAAAGAAAAAGAAAAGAAAGGGAAACAGGCAATGGATCACTTATCAAAATAAATTGATCTATCAAGCATCTCTATAGTAACACTGGGAATGTGTTGTTTATGTACAGATATGCTGGCTGCTGCTTTTTAATAAAACAATATTTACAGGTTCTGACATGGGGGGGGGGGGGGGGGGGGACTCCTTTTTGTAGCTTAACAAACTAAAGACTTCTGCAGAGGTCTGGACAGGACTTGTATCTTAGGGCGAGATGGTTTCCTGCAGACACGTGGAACACAGAGTGGACGTCCCCGCGCGGTACAAAGGAAAGAGTTTTAATCTACTGCAGCATTCGTGAGTTTATTCACGTTGTCAAACCTTTTGAGAGTCAAAGCACATCACTGTCACACACGGGGATGAAAGCGCGAGAACCGAAACCTCCAAAGTTGAAGTCCAGTGGGATGAAACACGCACACATACAAAAAAAAAAAAAAAAAATGAGAGAGAGAGAAATGTTTCCAGGGACTAAATGGGAAACTCGGAGATGCAGCAGAGATTCCATCAGATGCTGTTTTCAGTCCACCTCCATCTCTTTGGTGCCGGACTTGTTCTGCTGGTTTCCTTTGGCCTCCGCCTTCCCGTCCGCCGCCGCCGCCGCCGGGCCGTTGTGAGCTCCGGCGCTCTGATCGTTGGCCTCAGGGTTTTCCTCCAGCGAGGGCTTTGGCCTGCTGGCTACTGGGTTACACACATTCTCCAACTCCTGGCAAAAAAAAAAAAAAAAAAAGAGAGGAAATCAACAATAAGTAAGCAGAAATAATTTGTACTTATCGATTATGAACTATATAAGAACATGGATGGAAGTACTTCTGTTCTGTGTGATAAAAAAAATATTTAAGCCTGCAAACTTTGATCACGGCTTTAAAGCGACGGGCTGCAGGAGGAGCGACGGCTCGGGTGGAGCTTCACGAAAGAGCAGCGGGACAGTTTTCAAAGTTTAAGACGGGGGAAAACTTGATTTCGTATCGTCAACCAAGTGAGTATTTTAGGAAAGAAATCAAGCAGGTAGTTCAATGGTGCGATTTCAAATGATAAGAAAGCTGAAGTGACACGACAGACGACGACAAAGCCTCCCGTCATACCTGGATCTTGACGATGATGTCTGCTACTTTAACCACCGGATCCTGAGTCATGGCCACTTTGCTCTGGGCGTTCATCTTGGCGTTCATCCAGCCATGCTTTCGCTCACACACTTCTCCACGGTGTTCATGTCCTCTGCGCTCAGATGGGCGAAGCGCTCGTCCTGCCGGGACGTTTTGTTCGGACGGAGAAAGAGAAAAAGTCATCCAACGACTCAAGATTCCTACAATTGGTTCACTTTTCTTTCTTTTTTTTAGAATTGACGGATCAGCAGTTATGATGTTATGGCCGATCTATGAATCTATCTTTGGAAAGCATTGGAGCTACTTTAAGAAACACTTCTCAATGCCGTTTCCATTTAGAAAAGGAGCGGCGACTCCATGTGTCTTGGCGTGGCGTTTACCTTCTGTTTGTACGACTCTACAAACTTCATGTAGAGCTGCAGCTTCTTTCCCAGCTCCTCAAAAGCGCGCGGCCGGTCCTCGTGCTCTCTGTGCCGCTCATGAATGGGCTGACCCAGTCTCTATATAGAAATACAATCAATCTCAACAACAACACAAAAAACCCAGCTCATTCTGCTCTGGAATCTCTAAAACAGTGTTTTTCAACCACTGTGCCGCGGCACACTGGTGTTCCGCAAGATCTAGTCAGGTGTGCCGTGGGAAATTATCCAATTTCACATTTTTTTTCTAAAAATAATTTGCTCTCACAGCCGCTGTCAGCTGTTGAAGAGTAATCATGTATAATTACTCTTCGCCAATAGATGGCAATACAGAACTTTGCCGTTGAAATCGAAACCGAAAGACGTCAGTCTGGTTAGTCTCCACCACCTCCCATCTTGTATCAAAGTGTGTCAGTGACAGTGATGGAGAAGTTTTTGAAAAGGAAGAATGTTAACCAGGATCTCAGCTCTGTGTTCATCCATCAGGTCCAGGTTTCACACAGTGAAGAAAAATAAAAAAAAAGAAATTGGGAAATACTTTTTTTTCTGTATTTATTTGATTCTGTTGATAAAACTTTGATGAGAATTACTTTATATTGTTAATACAGGCTACAGCGTTTCAAATTTTTACATTTTCGGGTGGTGGTGTGCCTCCAGATTTTTCCAAGCAAAAAAGTGTGCCTTGGCTCAAAAAAGGTTGAAAAACACTGCTCTAAAATGTCCTTGTCATAATTAAAAATAACAAACCTTAAGTGCCTCCAGCTTCTCTTCGTACACTTGTTTGGGTTGGTCCTCGCCGTCCTCGTAAAGCCAGTTCTCCGTGTCCTCCAGCATCAGCGTCAGCCGGTTACCGTCTGTCCAGTCACACACAAAACATTACGTAGATGTGAAACGTGAAGACGGATCTCGTCGCTTCACGAGCACGCCGTTACGCGGCGATTGTGTTGCTGGGGGGGGGGGCGAGCGAGGAGTGGGCGGTGCTCACATCCTCCGTGATGTACTTCTCGTACAACCCGCACAGTTTGTCCCGCAGGTCGTAAACGTACTCCTCCACGGCGTTTTTGGCGTCGTTCAGCTCCTTCACCAGTTTGTCCTGAATGATCATCTGACGCTGCGGGAGAGGAAACACAAAACCACACCACAGAGGAGATGCATGATGGCAACAGTAACTTAAAAAAAAAAAAAAGCAAAACAACTAATGAGCCTCTGCATGAAACAAGTGGAACACAACCAACCTGATTTATCGGAAGCATTTTTTTTTTTTTAAATCAATGTGTTGCTTTTTGTGGAGTTCCAGTTTTTTTTTTACTTTATTACTTAAACTGTCGGTGAAAATCAAATCTGGTCTGAAGTGGCTCATTAATCTTCAAAATATACCCTGAAAGCAGAGCGTGAGAGTGAAGAGCACTGATGAAAGAACATTACGCCTGTTTTTTTTGGTTTTTATCTCCAGAGAGGTTTTTTTCTGCCGGCACTATTTGAACCAGTTGGCAATCGTGAAACAAACATTGTGTGTCTGTGTCAGTCTGTTGAGGAAAAGCCTCAGTGGGTGAAAAATAAAACAGGTTTCAGTTGCACATGTTGCTTCACAGCCGATTCCACAGCGCCTCACCTCGTACTCCACGAAGTGTGTGAGGACGTCACCGTCCAGCTGCCGAAGGTTGTTGATGACGATTGGGAGCTCCACGCTCTTCACTTTGACTTGGGCTTGCTGCCTCCGGCCGCCGCCTCCTGCTTCTCCCCCCGCTGCAGCCTCCTGCTGGAGATACACCACAATGAAACCCAGAAACACTTTGTTTTGCTAAACGTGGTGCACGTGCATTACCTCGTTTAATGTTTTTTTTTTTTTTAAGAGTAAATATTTCATCATTGTTACACGGATGCATCAATGGATATGAGTGTGTTTACATCAATTGATATCATCTGAACCATAGAGTCAACATTTGTTTAGTATCCGAGTCATTGTTGTCTAGATGCAAGTATGAAACGGAAAAATACATGTTAAGTGAAAAAAAAAAAAAAAAAAGAGAAATGTCAGGAGGCAGTGCTAAAGTAAAGCTGATCTCACCTTACTGCCGAGCTGTTCTCCTCATTCTGCTGCTCCTGCTGGCTCTGGCCTTCTGGGTCCACCTGCATCTTATTCTGAGCCACAACACACACACACACACACACACACACACACACACACACACAACACACACACACACACACACACACACACGTTAAATTTTGGAAGAGAAGATTTTAGCGGCGTGGTAAAGCTCTTAACAAATACACTCAATCACATCTTAAAGAGCTGTCGAGTCCTGTATCACCCCAGAAGAACACCAGGACACCCGGGACCATTTTCTAGAGAAGCTGACAAACTAGAACTCCCCACTACCTGGGAGTTTATCATTTCTCTGCCCCCCCCCCCTCCCCTTGAGGTCACTCAGATCGAAGCTTAAAACCCAAAACATCAGCGATCGTACCTGATCCTCTCCCCTGCCTTCATTCTGCACCACTGGCTCAGACTCGATCTGCATGTCGTCTCCTTCCCCCTTCTGCTTCTCGATCAGCGAGGCGCCCGACACGCTGAAGATGCCGTGGACGTTGACGCGCACTTTGACCTTGACTTTGGAGCTGTCGCCGTCCGGCTGAGGAACACGTTCTGCACCGAGTAGCAGCCTGGCGGCACAACAGAGCCGGCAGGTCGTCAACGCGGTCCCCCCCCCACCCCCTCAGAGCAGACTTTTAGTGTGCTCCGGAGGATGACGCAGCAAAACGGATAATACATAACACACACAGTTAATGATGCCGTTTGGCTGAGTCACTAGAAGCCGTCTCTGGATGGCTGGGCCTCGTTCCTAATTACCATCGAGTTACAACCCCGGGGACCCGGGACACGAGCGGGTCAGACGCTTTCATGCAGTATCTGGTATTTCTGAATAAATAAACTTCGACAGTCAATACGCGAGTCAAGGGATTTTCATGGGATTGTTTTGGAAGCATGGCTACTGAAGCGGGCGAGATTAAAACGCTCGTCGGTACATTTTTCTTTTTTTGTTTGTTCAAGCAGAATCAGCAGCCTCACCTATCCGGTGGTCGGGGTACGGGAGCTCTTGAGGGCTGCT
>NC_137666.1:17400871-17608511 GCF_963422515.1 Blennius ocellaris | reverse complement strand
ACACTGGTGTTCCGCAAGATCTAGTCAGGTGTGCCGTGGGAATTATCCAATTTCACATTTTTTTTCTAAAAATAATTTGCTCTCACAGCCGCTGTCAGCTGTTGAAGAGTAATCATGTATAATTACTCTTCGCCAATAGATGGCAATACAGAACTTTGCCGTTGAAATCGAAACCGAAAGACGTCAGTCTGGTTAGTCTCCACCACTCCCATCTTGTATCAAAGTGTGTCAGTGACAGTGATGGAGAAGTTTTTGAAAAGGAAGAATGTTAACCAGGATCTCAGCTCTGTGTTCATCCATCAGGTCCAGGTTTCACACAGTGAAGAAAAATTTAAAAAAAAGAAATTGGGAAATACTTTTTTTTCTGTATTTATTTGATTCCTGTTGATAAAACTTTGATGAGAATGACTTTATATTGTTAATACAGGCTACAGCGTTTCAAATTTTTACATTTTCGGGTGGTGGTGTGCCTCCAGATTTTTCCAAGCAAAAAAAGTGTGCCTTGGCTCAAAAAAGGTTGAAAAACACTGCTCTAAAATGTCCTTGTCATAATTAAAAATAACAAACCTTAAGTGCCTCCAGCTTCTCTTCGTACACTTGTTTGGGTTGGTCCTCGCCGTCCTCGTAAAGCCAGTTCTCCGTGTCCTCCAGCATCAGCGTCAGCCGGTTACCGTCCTGTCCAGTCACACACAAAACATTACGTAGATGTGAAACGTGAAGACGGATCTCGTCGCTTCACGAGCACGCCGTTACGCGGCGATTGTGTTGCTGGGGGGGGGGGCGAGCGAGGAGTGGGCGGTGCTCACATCCTCCGTGATGTACTTCTCGTACAACCCGCACAGTTTGTCCCGCAGGTCGTAAACGTACTCCTCCACGGCGTTTTTGGCGTCGTTCAGCTCCTTCACCAGTTTGTCCTGAATGATCATCTGACGCTGCGGGAGAGGAAACACAAAACCACACCACAGAGGAGATGCATGATGGCAACAGTAAATAAAAAAAAAAAAAAAAGCAAAACAACTAATGAGCATGAAACAAGTGGAACACAACCAACCTGATTTATCGGGAGCATTTTTTTTTTTTTTTTTTAAATCAATGTGTTGCTTTTTGTGGAGTTCCAGTTTTTTTTTTACTTTATTACTTAAACTGTCGGTGAAAATCAAATCTGGTCTGAAGTGGCTCATTAATCTTCAAAATATACCCTGAAAGCAGAGCGTGAGAGTGAAGAGCACTGATGAAAGAACATTACGCCTGTTTTTTTGGTTTTTATCTCCAGAGAGGTTTTTTTCTGCCGGCACTATTTGAACCAGTTGGCAATCGTGAAACAAACATTGTGTGTCTGTGTCAGTCTGCTGAGGAAAAGCCTCAGTGGGTGAAAAATAAAACAGGTTTCAGTTGCACATGTTGCTTCACAGCCGATTCCACAGCGCCTCACCTCGTACTCCACGAAGTGTGTGAGGACGTCACCGTCCAGCTGCCGAAGGTTGTTGATGACGATTGGGAGCTCCACGCTCTTCACTTTGACTTTGGGCTTGCTGCCTCCGGCCGCCGCCTCCTGCTTCTCCCCCGCTGCAGCCTCCTGCTGGAGATACACCACAATGAAACCCAGAAACACTTTGTTTTGCTAAACGTGGTGCACGTGCATTACCTCGTTTAATGTTTTTTTTTTTTTAAGAGTAAATATTTCATAATTGTTACACGGATGCATCAATGGATATGAGTGTGTTTACATCAATTGATATCATCTGAACCATAGAGTCAACATTTGTTTTGTATCCGAGTCATTGTTGTCTAGATGCAAGTATGAAACGGAAAAATACATGTTAAGTGAAAAAAAAAAAAAAAAAGAGAAATGTCAGGAGGCAGTGCTAAAGTAAAGCTGATCTCACCTTACTGCCGGAGCTGTTCTCCTCATTCTGCTGCTCCTGCTGGCTCTGGCCTTCTGGGTCCACCTGCATCTTATTCTGAGCCATAACACACACACACACACACACACACACACACACACACACACACACACACACACACACACACACACACACACACACACACACACACACACACACACACACACACACACACACACACACACACACACACACACACACACACACACACACACACACACACACACACACACACACACACACACACACACACACACACACACACACACACACACACGTTAAATTTTGGAATAGAAGATTTTAGCGGCGTGGTAAAGCTCTTAACAAATACACTCAATCACATCTTAAAGAGCTGTCGAGTCCTGTATCACCCCAGAAGAACACCAGGACACCCGGGACCATTTTCTAGAGAAGCTGACAAACTAGAACTCCCCACTACCTGGGAGTTTATCATTTCTCTGCCCCCCCCCCTCCCCTTGAGGTCACTCAGATCGAAGCTTAAAACCCAAAACATCAGCGATCGTACCTGATCCTCTCCCCTGCCTTCATTCTGCACCACTGGCTCAGACTCGATCTGCATGTCGTCTCCTTCCCCCTTCTGCTTCTCGATCAGCGAGGCGCCCGACACGCTGAAGATGCCGTGGACGTTGACGCGCACTTTGACCTTGACTTTGGAGCTGTCGCCGTCCGGCTGAGGAACCACGTTCTGCACCGAGTAGCAGCCTGGCGGCACAACAGAGCCGGCAGGTCGTCAACGCGGTCCCCCCCCCACCCCCTCAGAGCAGACTTTTAGTGTGCTCCGGAGGATGACGCAGCAAAACGGATAATACATAACACACACAGTTAATGATGCCGTTTGGCTGAGTCACTAGAAGCCGTCTCTGGATGGCTGGGCCTCGTTCCTAATTACCATCGAGTTACAACCCCGGGGACCCGGGACACGAGCGGGTCAGACGCTTTCATGCAGTATCTGGTATTTCTGAATAAATAAACTTCGACAGTCAATACGCGAGTCAAGGGATTTTCATGGGATTGTTTTGGAAGCATGGCTACTGAAGCGGGCGAGATTAAAACGCTCGTCCGGTACATTTTTCTTTTTTTGTTTGTTCAAGCAGAATCAGCAGCCTCACCTATCCGGTGGTCGGGGTACGGGAGCTCTTGAGGGCTGCTGTAGAAGGCTTCAAGGTCGAAGGGCTCCTTCTTGTGAAAAGTGATCACTTTGGAAAACGGGGCAGCGTGCATCTTCGTGAACACCTCGCACTCCCTGGTGGGGGGGGGGGTGTAGTAGCAAAGTGAGGTCATAGAGAGTCAACGCCGTCAGCACAAGATGCAGGCTGCAGAGACATTTACCCCAAGCCGTCCTCTGTGGGCGACTTCCAGCGCAGAGTAATGGGGAAAGGAACCACGTCGGTGATGGAGAACTCCCGAACTTTACAGGCTGGAGACAAAATCGCACACTGCAACACACAACACACACAACATACAGAGGCGCACACACATACACACACAAGTGGAATTATATCCAGAACGGAGAATTGTTGCAGAGAACACCGGGGAAGTCGATGAGATCGTCGCAACCTGCAGGG
Organism: Blennius ocellaris; assembly: GCF_963422515.1. Taxonomy (NCBI): domain Eukaryota; kingdom Metazoa; phylum Chordata; class Actinopteri; order Blenniiformes; family Blenniidae; genus Blennius; species Blennius ocellaris. Next base: position 17,605,021 of record NC_137666.1, on the reverse strand, counting down.
CGCAGCCTCTCGCCACGGCCTCGTCGGCGTTGAGCGTCGTGCTGACGTCCTTGCCGAAAAACTTGGCGATGCGCTCTTTGATCGCCGGGATCCTCGTGGCCCCGCCCACGACCTCCACCGCGTAGACGTCGTCCCGGCTCAACTCTGCCACAAGACAACCCTTCGTTACTTCCTGTTCCGGCAACATAACCGACGGATAATTGCTTGAGCGGCGTACTTGACTGCTCCAGCGCCGCTCTCAGGGGCGTTTCCACCCTCGCCAGATACTGAGCGGACATTTCCTCAAAGTGGCCCCTGCGGATCACAAACCGCATTTACCGGAGTGCCGTTTTCCACAATACAGACGCGCGACGCAGGAGAAGCGAAGCGCGGTTCCTACCGGTTCATCCTGCTGGAGACGTCGATGTCGTTCATGAAGCACTCGATGTTCAGCGGCAGGTCCGAGGAGTTGGCGCTCATGAGCTTCTTCAGCTTCTCGCACTCCTGGTGCAGCCGCAGCACGGCCCTCGGGTTGTCCCTCACGTTCAGCTTGTACTTGCCCTTGAACTCCTCGCAGAAGTAGTCGACCAGGGCCTCGTCAAAATGGCGGCCCCCCAGGTGGGGGTCGAACGCCGTGGAGAGAACCTGACGGGAGGGTTGAGCTGGGACGTTAAAACACACGGGGTGGAGCGGGGGGAAATTACAAAAAGGAAGGCGCTCCGGACGAACCTTGAGTTTGCCTTTGTTGAAAGCGGTGATGGCGACCTGGAATGAAGAATGTCCCATGTCGACAAAAACCACATTTCTTGGTCTCTCTTCTGGCGTAGGAAGGTCTTGTTTATAGATCCCGTAGGCCAACGCCACTGTTCATACAAAAAAAACATTATTGACATGGTATTGCGACGACACAAATCGTCACGGCCATGTTTCTGACACACGGCTATAATGAAGCGCCTGACCTGCGGTGGTGTCGGTGATCAAGCGGAGGCAGTTCAGCCCCGCGATCTGACTCGCGTCAAACACCGACCGTCTCTCGGCGTCGGTGAAAAAACTCGGGACCTGCGGAGACGGGGGGGGGGGAATAAAGACATTTTCTCCCTCTTGTTTAAAATTACTGCAAGCAGGCGTCTCACGTCCACCACCCACCGAGATGACGCAGTCCACCACCGGCTTCTTCAGGGCGCTCTCCGACGTCTCCTTCAGCTTGGTGAGCAGCATCCCGGTGATCTGCTCACACGTGAACACTTTGTCCTCCTCCAAATAGCGCACCTGAGACATCAGGACAAGTTACGGTCCGAGACACGGAGCCATTATGGTTGCTCGGAGGCGAATGATAGGAATATATACATCTTTGACACGAACTTGTTTGTTCGTAAGTTGTACATGGTTTTACCTTGATGCCGGTGTTTCCATTCTCCAGTTTATGTAAGCTGTAAGGCAGTTTGGGTTTCTCCGCTTGGACGAACGGGTCATCAAACGCTCGGCCGTGGAACTTTTTGAAGCCATGCACTGTGTTCTTGAAGTTTGTTATGACCTGCAAAAAAAAAAAAAAAAAAAAAGGAAAATGCTCTTGCTGTAAGGTGACAATCAACAACTACAGTTCAGCTAATCAGGTTACTGTCCGATGATCTTACTTGACTCTTGGCTGCGTTTCCAATCATGCGATTTTTGGTGGCCAAAGACACGCACGCCCTTTAGCGGAGGACAAACACATCAGTTATCTTTTCATAACAGAAGCAATAGTGGCAGCGGATGTGACAAAGCAGGAGTGGAAGTGAGGGAGTGCTGAAGATGGGGGGGAACAAGACAAATTAGGGCAGATCACTTTCACAGGGGGATTTTTAAAAAAATGAATCAATATTGTTTACAGACATGGGATGAATGTTTCTGTCCCCAAACGGGTGAGAAATCTATTTCACAGTGGCTGACAGTGAGAAGTCACTCCCTACTTTCACCTTGCCACAAATGTACCCCCCCCCCTTAAAGGTGCACTGCTCAGCCTCCTCTCCAGCTGCACGTTCTTTTTTCTTTTTTTTTTAGCAGGATGCTGCAGCAGATACAGTCTGCACGTTTTTTTGTATGATTGACTTTAAGTGATTATTGTCTGCACTGATCTTTGAAGGGGAAATCCCACACGTCGGGGTTAAGTTACCTCACTCATTCAACTTTGTCGGGCACACTGAAAGCGTCCTTTTAAAAACCCGCACACAAGCGACATTTTGACCTGCCACAGTTGGACTGTGACGGAGAAAGAACCAACAGCCACAGGCCGCAACATCATCATCACCATCATCACCATCACCATCATCACCAGCCGCCGCCGGTGTGCACACATTGCGTAACAACCCGGCGGCGATGTGACGGTATCGATACTCACGGTGTGCATCTGTCACTGTAGTCGTTGGCGATGGTCTCGATGCCGCCGCTCCGGGCCACGGCGATGTAGCAGTTCTGGAAACCCACGTCGATGCCGACCACAGACATGGTGAGCGCTCTCACGGTTCACCTCTTCCCCCCGTGTTGTCCTCCAACCACCCCCCACCCCCACCCCACCCCACCCCCCTCCAGAGACGACCTCACCTCCGAAGAAAGAATTAAAGACGAAGAACCAACCGGCGGCTCTCGTGTCTGAATGAAACGTGCCCGCGCGTGCGTCCCACTCCAGAAATATCCAGAGCAGCTAGCCGTGGGGCGTACTGACTGTATTACTCGCTGTTATGTAAGTGGAGCTGTTTATAGCCGACTCGTAGAGAGTAATCCCGGAGCGCGGTGATGTCCAGAGCGGATTCTCCCCACTCCTCCGCACGGCTGCCCAGACATCACCCAGCAGCGGCGCTCACGGACCGATGCTCCCAAGAGCCCGCCCCCGCAGCCTCGTGATTGGTGGAATCACAGCCGCTGTCCTGACGTGATTGGTCAATCCACCAATCGATAACAGAAGCATCTAGAATCCCCTGGTCTGGTGGTGGTGGGGGTGGTACGTCATCAGTAAGAACAGCGATTCCCTCTAAGGTAGTTTCCCCTGATTTTAACCTGACAGGTACACGTTCCACATTTAAACCCTCACCAAGTTCAAGCGATAGCGATGTGTCAGGCTGGAACAAACGTGATGAATGTTGAAATAATATCTATATCTGACAAGATGCGATAATCGCTTTAGAAGCAGGTGCTGCCTATAAGTACCTAACCAGGGTTTACAATCTCCTCCCTCAATCAATTGACGACCTGAGGGCCTGTACTGTACACTATAAACCAAAATATAAACAAAGGTTTATTCGATAGAAAAAGATAAGAACCACTTAATTATCAAAAAATATTTAACACATTTATTCAGATATTCTTTAAAATCTGAATTATGAATCCCCCCATCCAAAACCTGATTATTCACCAATAGTACAGCATTTAAATAGCTTTTCCTCTCCATGATACCTGTCAGTGTTTTGTAGTGTTTTTAAGGAAGGCTTACATTTTAATTTTTTAAACATATCTGCCAATTCGCAGCACTGATGGTGGGGGGATCAGGTGTGTTTGAGCGGGGGAAGAATCTAAAACATGTAGGGCTGCGGCCCTCGGGAACTGGAATTGTCCGCCCCTGCTCTAAGACACCTGATTGGTCAGGAGGCAGAGTTTTCATGTCCATTGCTCTCTTATCCAGAACATAACCTGGTCCAGAGCAGGTTAGAGATTCTGCAAAAGTTACCAGAGTGAACCAACAACACAGTACAGGAAACCTCGATAAGAGAAAATCCTGCTTCGTAGTGTAGGCCTCGGGACAGTGTTATCAAACCGTGTTTCTGTAAGCACGAGCACACAGCAGGTCCTCATGTCACATTGTGTGGCTCTCAAAAGGCAATTTTGCTTGTGCTTCCTCTCGCACCACCTGCATTGTGTTTGCTGAGCGGCGGGCAGAAGGTAAGGTCGGTGATGGATTGTTCCGGAGGCCTATATACCACGCAGTTCTTTGGAACCAGCGAGCCAGTCTTGACCAGTGTTATTGGACATTTTCCTGATGTCCAATAAAAGTCTTTGGCTGTAGACAGGGCGGACGAATTACATTTAACACACTTCAATACCATTGTGTTGGACAGAGCTGGAGTCGCCGTGCATACATTACGTTGTCCAAAAGCTTACACTATGGGGGTAAATTATTGTGATTAAAATAATAGTCGTACCACAATTCAATATGTCCATGTTGCCGTGAGCCAAATTTCATCTGAGACTTATAAAACCTTCCATCTATGTTCTGTCCCACATCTGCAAACATTATACTTTATTATACTAACCCCTTTCCATCTGGCTTGGTCAGGACATAAATCTCAACTATCACACATCTTACCACCGCCACGATCTATCAAACATTTTACATTACTGCACTATGTCCTTGGGTGTGTGTGAGCGGGTCTGTGTGAGAGCTGAATGTGTGTGTGAATGTTTAGGTTATTCTGTATATATGGTGTGTCTGCTGAGATGAATGCAATGCTGAATGTGAGAATGGCTGCCTGTGTTTATTGTATGTCAACTGTGTGTTTTTAGCTATACCGCAATTTCGTTGTGCAATTTTATTGTACAATGACAATAAAAGCTTCTAATCTAAATTCTAATCTAATCAGTGTCTCCAGTCTTGTTTTTCTATTTACTGATATTCAATTGTCACACTTTCACTTTTGACTTTTCCTTTTTAAATAAGATATAACTTTACTTGACTGATAACATAGAGGTGAGATTTGAGTGCTCAGATCCTGATATTGGGTTTTCTATCCAGAGATATGTTGGACTTTGGATTGTAGCCCTGATCTGGGGTTTGTGATTCGGCAAGGTTTTAATTAGGATGTTGTACTGTATTATTAGTGTTTACTGTTGTGCGCTTCCACAATCTGGGACCAGAAACAAAATTAACTATGGAAGTCATTTTTTTATTTCATGATTGCACCAGAAAAAGAAGACGTATCAACACATAGAGGCCAGATCATTTGACAGTTTTGGTACGACTCTTTGACTCTTTCTCCACAGGTTTCCTTGGTTTCTTCTTCTTCCCTCTCCTGGTCTTGCCTTTCCCATGTGGCTGCTTGGCATTGAGAGCCGGTCTGGACCTGGTCAGGCTGTTGGCTGTGGGGCTGAGCTTGCTGTGGCCCATCTCTGGATCGGAGTGGACGCCATGAGCTGAGATGGACTTGCCCGGAGGAGAGTGAGGAGAGTCGGAGAGCAGGTTGGGTTGGGAGTAAGAGCGCATTGCGGGGGAACTGGTGGGGCGGTACGGCGTGGAGCCTCCGATCATGGGCAGGTGGACGTGCTCGCTGCTGAGGTTGGTGACGGAGTAGCGGCTGCTGTTGGACATGACGATGTGGTGCCAGGAGCTGAGAGGGGTGGCAGAGAAGTGCTGGGGGCCTCTTGAGTCTTCTTTGGCCCCTCCGGGAGACATGACCATGGAGTCGCGTGGCGTGACGGCCTCCACGGCGCTCTGGAAGGTCTTCAGGATGCGGTCACTCTTCTGCTTCTCTTTCTTCTGTCGAGACTCAACCTTCCTGAGCTGACGACGGTGATCTTTCATCATCTGCTTCCTCGTGTCAGCCAGTCCCCTGGACAGAGACGCCACGCTTGGTCAGAAATCTCTGGAGAAACTGCGTAGAAGTAACTTCTATTAGTGAAATAAGAGGAATAATCACCTGTAGTCCACCATTCCTGTCCTGTCGCGATCAAGTCTCTGAATCAGCTCCTCGATCTGGTATCGATCCAAAGGAATACTCGATTGCTGAGTTTCATAGCAGAATGGGGAAAAAACGCATCAGGTTCAGTTCCTCTTCAGTTTAAAATGAACAAAGGAAGGAAACTAACCAGCCATGACATTATGACCATCAGAGGAGCTGCAAAGCCGCAGAAGTTTGAGTTACTGCTAAATTCTAAAAGGGAAGGGGGAAAAAAAGACAAGAAAAAGAGAATGGGTGAAAAAAAACAGGCAGAAAAAGAAAATAGGGAGAAAGGGAAAAATAAGAAAAGGATATATGTTAAAGAAAAAAGGGAAAAATAAAAAAAATATTGTGATTTGATAGAAAGGTGTCAGAATACGCAGTGAGCTGCAGTTTGTTGTGCATGGGGCTGCAAAAGGAGACATTTAAAGGAATTAGGCAGGCTGTCATAATGCTATGGCTGATTGTTTTATATATATATAGTTTGGTAGAAAACCTGAACAGCCTTCCTGAAGTCAGAAACTGGGACTCGCATGGTTCCGTCTTTGTCGATGTTCCGGAAGAAATCCCACAGACGAAGTTTGCGATGATCCAGATAATCCTTCAGAGACAGTGGTTCAATTGATTTTGACAACATATAATGATGAAAATACAGACAAATCTATGCATAAAACAAGACATTACTCTCGTTTGATCAACCTTAAGATATCACTTTTAATAAAGTCATTAAAAGGAGTCAACACACCTGGATAACTTTCATTGGATCAACGCGTTTTGGCGGTTTTTTGGCGATGAAGCCTCCAACTCCTCCGTACTGCACCTCCAGGCCTGGATGCTCCTGACAGGTCAGATCCAACAGGTGCACAAAGTTCTCATTCACCAGCACATTCTGTTCAGGGAAGACGTGCAGAACACACACGTTGAGCTACGAAACACTTCCTTCAGGTGGGTGTAAATGCAAACATGACTGAAGAATAAAGATTTCAGGCCAATGCCAGCCACTCACACATATGTTGATCTCCTCCAGGGCAGTTTTGGGTGAGTTTTTCACCAGGTTGACCAGGGCGAGAGCGCCCTCTACTGTTAGGGAGTTATAAGCCAGCTGGAGAGGGAAAGAACAACGTGACACGCCTCTCTGGTGTTCATGTGGTTCTGACTCTGTATGCGACCTGGTGGTGGACTCACCAGCAGGACTCGCAGCGTATCGTTGCTCTCCAGACCCCTGCACAGCATGCCCACTCCCTCGTTGGTCAGCCGGTTGTTGCCGAGGTTGAGACTCACCAGCGTGTTGTTGAACTTCAGAGCCTCTCCCAGAGCCAGGGCCCCCTCGTTCCCGAAGCCGTTCCACGACAAGTCCAGATGTTTTAACATCACGTTCACCTGGGCGCAGAGGCGAGCGTCAGAGGTCGGATACCAAGTCGGTGATGAAAGGAGCGGTGCAAGGCAGCCACACCTTCAACCCGGCACAGAAAGCCACGGCTCCCTTCATCCGGAGACGATTCCAGCTGAGGTCCAGCACCTCCAGACCTTCATTGTTGGCTGTGGAAAGTGGAGACTCGAGTAAGAGTGAAGACAAGTCATTTAAAACAGAGGATAAGAATTGTGCAATACCTAACAGCTGGCCCAAGTGTTGCCCTCCTCTTCCACAAAACTCATTATTGCTCAGGTCCAACTCCTTTATCCTGGAATTAGTCTGACACGCATTAAAGAAACATTATTCCCTTGCTTTAAGTTGGCTCACGATATTTTCTGATGTTCATTCTTTTAACTTTGTTCTAAAGTTGGCTTTGAAACCTCTCTTTTTAAGGTTGTTTTTTTATATCTTAAAGTTAAATGAAGTCATATCCTTAATTTTGCGCATTTGACATTGACCTTGTCATTAATGGAATACAACGGCCACAGATGCTGGAGCACTAATGCAAACTTCAGACATGATGACCTGGACATACGTGTATTTCAATATGTATTCCTAGATAGGTGTGTGTACTTGGATATAGATTATCTTTTATATATGTATTTTTGTAAAATATAAAGAAATATAGAAAGACACAAATGAGTATCATGTTTCTTATGTAGATATATGAAGTTCATATTGGAATCTTTGTTTTCACAAATGTAAAATGAATTAATGGTAAGAAATACTATTGAAATTGAGTTGCTTTACTAGTAGCAGGTAAGACGCCATTATTTATTTTAAATACCAGCATGGTATTTAAAATAGTTACTGACAATTACGTCATTACTGTCATAGTTACAATGTTCCACTTTCAATAACGTAGTAGTGGAGTTACTTTAATATGAACTGACTTTGTATTTGACTTGATTTTTAAACTATAATACTTCAGTAGTTGTTACTTTACTAAAATGTAGTGGTTATTTAAACCACAGAGGAAGTATTTTACCAATAGTTGCAATTTGTATTTGATTAGATTTACTGATATGCTGTAGATGTGAAGTAACTAAAGATTAGTACTTGATTCAATGATTGTTTTAAATACTGCAGAAGTTACTCTACCGACTGAAAAATAGTACTTCTTTGCAGTTATAACTAGGAGTAATTCTATGAATAACTAAATTAATTACACTAAGTTACTGATTACAACCTTGAATAGTGTAGTGAATAATTTATTTCATGAAAAATAAGTAGTTTCTTTTTTCTCCTCCAAAACTCTTCTCGAGTCATGTATTATTTAATAAAAGTGTCCAGCATGTATTCTCTGTAAGGGGAGGGATCTTCCTGTTCTGAATATATGTATTTCAGGAGTTTATTAATAACTTACCGACAAGGCATCTCCAAAATATTTAGCATCATCATCATTGAATCCATTGCCTGTGGGAGAACAACTTAAGTAGAGTAAATATTGTGATTACCACTAAAAACCTGCAGAAAATCCACCTGGATCCTGATCGAATCACATCCCTCCTTCTTAAAATTATATTAAAATGAGTATTACCTGAAAGTTTAATCGACTTTAACGCGATGTTGTCCAGCAGCACTTTGGTCACATGCTCAGCTCCTGCAGATTTCAGATGGTTATTGGATAAATCCTGAGAAAACAAAGCGGGGTTGTTGATCTGTGCCGTGGAGGACTCTGGTGGTCGATCTCCAGCACCGACGTACCAGATTCTGAAGGGTGAAATTCACCCTCAGCATCTCTGCCAGGTATTTGGCTCCTTCAGCCTGGATGTGATTGTCTGCCAGCTCTAGAGTGCTGATGGTCATATCGGTCTGAAGACACAGAACCGTCACCAGAAATGTCCCCCCCCACTCTCACTGGATACACTTGGATTATAAACTCACCACCAGAGCGATGGCCAGGGCCTTGCAGCCCAGAGGTCCCAGGCCGTGGTGGGTGAGGATCATCACTGGGGAGTCCAGATTCCGAAGGAAGTACGACACAGGCACTACACCCACCAGCTTACAGGCCTCCAGGTATACCTGAGACGTGGACATCTCCTTCTTGTTCGTCTCACCGTCTGCAGACAGCCAGCGGTGGAGAGGACAGACACTGCACTCGAGGACAACTTCTGAGACAGTGTTGAAATACTGAAGTAGTCGACGCAGTTTTGAGTTTGAATTGGTCTTCAAAACAAGATTCTCTGAATAAAAGTCTATGTAGGTGCTGTATCCTGCAAGGGTTACATTTACCAATGAAGTAGGTCCTCTTTTACACCATCTCTTAACACCCCCAACTGCCTTTCATTGAGGAAACGGAAGCTGAATGTGTACACTCACCGTCCGACTCCAGGTCTGAATCAAACTCATCGTACAAGTCTTGAGATGGAGTCGGGGAAGGACAGTCGTCGTCGTTTAAGCAGAGTGACTCAAAAGACAGCGTCGACATTCCTGTCTATTGGTTCATCTTCTCCCCGAAGAAATTCCCCGACACACTCCTGCAGGGACGACGCCAGCTTCTATTGTCTGCTCAGGTATTCAGCCGCTTCGTGTGAGCCGAACCTGTGATGTGCAGCAGGTAACTGTAACCCCCCGTCTCATGTATGGCAGCATTAATAATCAATGCCTCGGTAAGGTTTAGGGTGACCACATTCTGAAAAAAAAGCCAAAAGACGACACATTTAGAGATACTGCAAAAATCCCGAAGATGTTTAAAGATGAGAAAGTAGCTCTATAAACCATGTGTATATTTAAACGGGCGGGGGTGTAAATAAAATGAAACTCCAGTATCGGCCACACATTACAAATTAATCACAATTCGAATTTTACCTGTAATTCACATCACTACTACAAAAGCAAGTCCCTGGAGATTCTCTTCCCTTCGACAATAATTGAACGTGGGTTCTATTCAAACCAGGTCTCCAACTTCAAATTCATCATCCAACGCCCTCCATTTCATGTCCTCTTTGCCACATTATCCAGGGCGGATCATGCGCTGTATGACCACAACAATTCTGCACGTTTCTCAAAGTGTGACCGTCCCTGGTTTTTGATATATGTGCATGTTGGGAGTTTGCTACAAGACACTTGGGGTCGACATTTTTCTGCCGACTATAATCGAGCAGAAACTCACTTGTATTGGATTGTAGTGGCACTTCTCTTTTAAACTCGCCTGTTTGGCCTGGTAGTGAGGACACAAAGGGACCTGGCAGACAAAAAAAAAAAGATGCAAAGAAAATTTACACACACATTCACAAAATATTGCATACAAGTTATTTGAATAATTGGTTACACATGACACATGTGATGACAGTTTACTTACCCAATGGCAGATGTCAGCTTCCACGCCAGGAACATCCCTCACTAGTGTATTTACATCAGAGAAAGTTCTCACTCTTTTGAGCTTTCAAATACTAAAATGAAGCACATTATCTCTTACTTTCTCACCTGTCTGGTGTGTAAAGGTATGTAGAAGATATTTTACATAAATAAGATCAGCTTCATTGACCTTGGTTATTTGTAGAACCTCTAATGAACCGTTTAAATGTGATTTTTCTGATTTTTAAATCTGCGTGAAGCAATGGCTCCTCACTGCAAATCAAACTTGAAACAGAATTAGGGCCGTATGTTATTTCTCGGCGTGTATGGGACGCTGCGGTATGCACCGAATAAGTGATGGTTGCAATCTGCCAATAAACCAGAAGAAGAAGAAGAAGAAGAAGAAGAAGACGACACTAACGGAGAGCCTGAAAGAGGCAGCTGATGTGAGTGTGTATTTGGTGATAAAACAATAAAAGTGGGGTATTGAGGAGAATTGTGACACTGCCATCTAGTGGCTTCAGAATATTAAGACATCAATAGAGGAGCAGCATATCGGGCTTGAAATACATAAATATATATCAAAGCAATATCCTTTTTAAAAATATGTGCAGTAAATCAACAAGTTTGAGATATTACAAGTATATAGCAAATTTTAACTACATTTCCCCATCCCACCCCCCTTTTCTGCAGGAAAATATTTTTTCTGAAAGACTGACTGCAGCAGACTGGTGCAACGAAGCCAGGTTTAATGGGAGACTTCGACTTCCTCTCGTCCTTTCAATGGACAAAGAGCAGCAAACAGACTGTCCGTGAACTGCAATACTGCAATGCTTAGATGACGATGACGACCCAGCAAAACGTTTCACTTTGGTTTTTCCCAAAAAGAAAAGAGAGAGACTACAAAATGTTCTGCAAAGAAATGGTGGACAAGAAAAACTACAAAGTCTTTGGAAGATTTGAGGAAATTGGGGAAGAAGTTTGAGGACCTCAACAAAAAAGAGTGACCAAAAAATGCTGTTGAGACTGACAATAAACTGGTAGAAACGTTAAGACACACGTACACAGTAAAAAAAATCTCTACTCTAGTTATTATATAGCTGGCTGCAGCTGTGGTGGATGCTATTTTAACCGATTCAGTTATTTTTTATTTTTTATTAGCCATTTTTACTTGTGGACATTTTTTTCTTAGCAGTCATGTTCACTATTTTATCTCCATTCTTGACAGTTTCAAACATTTTGCCTCTTTTTTTTTTGACAATATGGGTTTTTATTAGCCAAACCTTCTTGTAATACTTAGTAAAGCAATAAAGTTGTAATCTTTTTTTTTTTAATATAATATAGTTTAGATTTTGTTTGAATTATATTAACGTAAAAACATGATGTAAAGTAATGTAAATCATGTAGAAACATTGAAACATTCAGTTCAGTGTAGGAACCCTTCCAACGAGCGCGCGCACGCGCTCGAAGTGCACAAGCGTGGACCGGCGTCAGAAAAATGATTGGCAGCCTGTTGTGTTACGTGTGCGCCCCTCTTTCCCGGTTTCTTACCGTCCGGTTTGCAGGTAAATCTCTTAGCTCGTGTTGAGATGTGTGTGCATGGAGTGTGTGTTTAAATTAAGCTGACGCTTGGAAGTGTGTGCACATTCCTCCCGAGCTGCAGCAGCTAGCCAGTGTTTCGGTTCAGCTGGTTACCCTGTTAAGTGGTGATTGGCTTCTTTTAGCGTCTCTTGTTGCTGCCAGTAATGGCAGACGTTAAGAAAAAAAACAGACAGAAATCTGCAATATGTCCTGATAAACGCCGTGCAACCGCATTTACAATAAAGTTTCGACGTGCCGTACCTATTTAACATCTGCCGTTAGCAACAGCGGCGACGGACAATAAGGGAAGTCGGTCACTAGTTAACAGGGAATCCAGCTCATCCATAACACGGGCAGCTAAACGGTCAGTTCAGCTGTCTGCTGACTCGAGCAGGTTTATTTATTGGAGTTACCGGTGCTGATTTCATGAGTGGGATTGTAACATTTGTTCTTCCTACTTCACAATCTCAGCATGACTCTAGTATTGTGAAATTTCACTTTTTGCGTATGTTTGTTTCAACTTGCACCTGTTCAGTGTCATACGCAGCCTCATGACGTCATGACGTTATTGCGTGCGTGTGTTGACTTTTTCTTGAATACGTGTTGGGGTACCAAAAATTGCATACTAACAAGTGGCCTAAAATTATAAGTTCCCACGATGGAAATAATAAATTTTTCAGTTAGTATATGTTATTGTCAGACTATATATGTAACAAGTTATAGTTATAGCTGAGTTTAATATTAAACTCTTGTCAAATCATGCGTATTGTCTCCATAAGCCATAGTAAGTCCTAGAGTTGTAGTACATACTGCCTAACACAGCACCGAGACTTTGAGGGGCTGAGACCGGGATCTTGAAAGTACTACAACATTACTCTACTAATTACTATTTTATATACTGTGGTTGTAGTTTATTTACTAATAACCACTAGTGCACTAGTGTTGAGAAAAAGTAGCACTTTATTCCTGTCTGCTCATGCAGTAGGTAATAATTTGAATATTGTACTCATGGATTTACTTTGCTAATAACTGAAAATTATTAGTTTGTTTCTTTGATAGTTACAGCTAAGCTTGAAATATGTTCTACTGACACTTGATTGCAGGTAGTGGACTAGTCACTGCTAAAATATTACGGGAAATCGATACGAGGCACTCGCCTTGGGTGCTTTTGTATGATCAGTGCTGCGTTTGTCCATAAATTGAAAACCCTGGTGCCTTGTGGGGCCCATCACCAATTGTGTAGTGGCAATCTTTTTATGTGGATATACCGTGCAATATATATATGATCTTGCTAGATTTGTAATGCACTATCCGGATGCATTTTAGCACCTAAAAGGTTAACTATGAGTTTATCACTGGGTGGATTTCTTCATTCATTGCTCTTATCTTGCAGTAGTCTCAAAGAAGCTCTCCCCTCCTGCTGAGGTTAATGGCTCCGCAGGGTGGGATGGTGCTGCTGTTACACCCGGGACCTTCACCCAGTCTCAGATGGCCTTGCTGGACCGGAGCGTCAGCCCAACCAGGGGTTCCGAGGGGGAAACCGGAGAGCCAAATCAAGAAAAACAAGATAGTACGAGGCTTGGCATGGAGGAAAAGCCGCCAGTCACTTCGTCGAATGAAGATGAAGATACTGTGTCGGGCCCAATGAGTGAAGGTGAAACAGGAAAGCCTCCTGAACACAAGGATGAGGAAATAAATATCCTCCATGAAGTTCTGAAAGTCACAGACAGTGGAAATATGTCTTCGCTTGAGGTCATTAGTCCAGAAGAAACCCTTCAGAAATCAGAAGACACCGTGCAAGCAAATACTAGTCCAGCGCAGGAAGAAATCCACACGTCTGTAGCGGCTGCCACTCCCACTGGAAACACGTCAACTCAAACCCAGATTCCAGTCAAGGAAACGTCGGCGGCTGAAGCCGAGTGCTGGGATGAGCATGTGTTCCCCTACACTGTCGAGACCAGTAAGGACGTAAACTACCTGAAGGTGGCGTTGTCCTCGACTGAGAGCGGCCGCCCAGCGCAGACTGGCTGCAGCTCCCCTGCAGGGCCGGGTCAGGCAGAGGAGGCGCTGTGCCCCCCCTGGGAGTTTCACCCGTCGTTCGAGACGGCGGCACCCGCGGAAGGTGAGAGGACAATAGATCATTGGTGTCAAACGTGCAGTAGAACGACGCCCTCGGATCACCAATGTCGGGAGATGAATGAGATTTTGCTCCCGCCTGGTTAATGAGCACGCTAATGGCTGCAGGACATCCTGTGTTCTGAGGAGCAACTGAAGTTTAACTGCTTAAAATACTCTTGAGAAATATTTGTAATGAAACTTTGGGGCAATTTCAGGTTGTTCATTTCACGTTATTTTCAAAGTGCACAAAATGTGTAAATTTTACGGTGTGCTGGTATGAATCGTCCACCAAAATTGAGGGAAAACCTCGTAGTTTTCAGTATGTAGCGGTGACTTGTGTTTTTATTTTACTTGCATTGGCCAGTCAAGATGTAAGAAGACTAGAACAATCACTTTTTTTTTTTTTTTTTATTATTACTTACTGATCTCAACAACTGTTTTTTCCTCCAGTTTGACAGCCACTGCAATTGATAATAAATTAAAGTCAAACGGATTTTCCCTGCAGTAATCTGGAGAGAGTGGAAGAATCTGGAGGAGGACGCTGCTGCAGCACAACCCACCCCGATGCCACCCCCGTTGGGAAAAGCCTCGGTGGACTTCACCGTCATGTCCTATAACATCCTCGCTCAGCACCTCTTGGAAGTCCACGGCGACCTGTACGCCCACTGTGCCCCGGAGGTGCTGGACTGGAGCTACCGCTTCAACCTGCTCCTGGAGGAAATCCAAAAATGGTTACCAGATGTGAGTCTGGCGTGCATTTTTCTGTTTCGTCTTCACGACACGTGATATCCGACCATGTGTGTTTTATATTTTGGTGTAGATTCTGTGCCTTCAGGAAGTTCAGGAGAACCACTACCTCGAGCAGCTGGAGCCCGTGCTTTATCACATGGGTTCGTTTACCTGACGACTAAATGTGTCGCCGTCCTGTTGGGAGAGATTTCTCCGCTCATCTTGTTCATGTCTTTGGTCCAGGCTACACGTGTGTGTTCAAGCGACGCACGGGCTACAACTCTGACGGCTGTGCCACCTGTTACCGCGCCAGTCGCTTCGTCGACGCGTCCGTCACCCAGCTGGAGTTTTTCCGGCCCGAGACGGGACTCTTGGACCGCCACAACGTGGGCGTCGTCCTGCTCCTTCGGCCGCTGGTCGCCCAGGGGTCCGGCCTGACGGAGAGCGGCCCCGCCCTCTGCGTGGCCAACACCCACCTGGTGTTCAACCCCGGGAGAGGCGACGTGAAGCTGGCTCAGTTGGCCATCGTGCTGGCTGAAATCCACCGTGTGACCAGGTCCTGCAAGTCCAGTGGGGAACATTGTAACGTCGTCCTCTGTGGGGACTTTAACTCCGTCCCACACATGCCTCTGTACCAACTGGTCACCACCGGATTGCTCTTCTACAAGGGGCTGCCCTCGTGGATGGTGAGAGACAAACACTGCCACATGTTCTATTACAGATGGCGCAATTAATAATTTACATTTCTCCTCTAATCCTGACCCCCCCCTTTTTTTTCTAACCACTTCCTGCAGGTGTCTGGTCAGGAGGACCTGTCACACCGGCTCTATTGTCACAGACTGGCTGTTCCTCTGTGGCCCAGCTCTCTGGGGATCAGCAACCGCTGTCAGATGGGACTGGAGAGGCCTGAGCAGAAATCAGGTCGGCTCCAGATCCACTGTCGGAGACGTTCATTATGTCTTATTGTTGTCGTCATTCTCCAGGAAACTGAAAGCAATAGAACACACCAAAACAACGTTTGTGTGGAATGCTGGAATCTTTCTGTGAAAGTAGTTTGCAATCTCATGAAAAGCCAAAGAAAAATCCGTTCTTCTTAAATTCTTTTGCCATGACAGGAGAAAATATCTGGTTGTTTTAAAAAAAAATATTTTTAATGTTTTCTATTCTTTTTAAACCTAAGGGCTCTTTTTTTTTTTAACAACTAAGAAAACATTTGTACTTGTATTTTAGTTTAGATCTATACATGTGGTTACCCAATGAGGAATAAACGGATCTTATGACAGAAACCAGAAAAAAGTATATATATATATATATATATATATTTTATTTTATTTTTTTTATTTTTTTTTCAGTCGAAGTAATAAGGAAATGGCAACTTTG
Source organism: Blennius ocellaris (assembly GCF_963422515.1). Lineage (NCBI taxonomy): Eukaryota > Metazoa > Chordata > Actinopteri > Blenniiformes > Blenniidae > Blennius > Blennius ocellaris. The sequence continues at coordinate 17,588,836 of NC_137666.1, read as the reverse complement.
TTCTCGTGAAGATATAAGATTATTTGTAAATTCAACTCGGAACAATACACTTCACAATGAGCTGAAACAAAAACTATTTAATTCAGAGTTCCAATGGCTTCAATTCACAACGTCAGTTCTCATTGACGTATTTCCTCTATTCCGTCTCTCGTCGCAGGGGAATTTCAGTACGACCACGACTTCATGCTGAGTCTGCGCTTTTGTCCCGCCGCTTGTGTTCGCCCTGAAGGTCTCGAGCTGATTCCAGGAGTGACGGACGGCACACCAGGTGGCACCAACGGACAATTCAGACGCATGCAGTTGTTCTAGCTTTGGCAACAACTGACTAATCTCTGTCTGAAATGTCACTGTGCACAGATCCTCCAAGTGAAAGCCAGTCTTATAAAGAAAGGTCAGTTCATTGTATCTAAAATAGAATCCTTAAGATGGCAAACCCAAGGGGTAAAACGTCCCATATAATCATCAATATGACTTGTTAACAGGAGATCTTTAATCTTTTCTGATCATTGTGAAATTTGGCACACGTCATGTACTTAATTTTATACAACAGACATCGGAAACTTAAGTCGTTTTAAGTGCATTTAAACAAGGAATTAATAGAAACGGTTGTAGTTTACTGTATTATTGAGTTTATTTGAAGGTAAAAATATCAAATGTATGCATGTTGATTAGAATTATAGACATAGAAATAGTGATTTTCATTAAGTTGCAGTGTGCATTAAGTCTGATACATTCTTAAGTCCGCCACAAGGCAAACGTAGCGAAGGCAGATGTCGATCCCTCATCTTCTGTTCTCAGGTTCGGCCCCACCATCAGTCATCAGTTGGACCTGGAGTCGGTCTATAAATTCAGCCCGGGCGGCCCAGACGTCAGCACCCTGCACTCTGGAACCGGCGCCGTCGTCGACTACATCTTCTACTCCCCGAAGCGTGCCAAAGGTCAAAGAATATAACATTGAAGCGGCAGCAAAGCAGCTCTGAAATGAATTATTTGCCGCTGTGAATAAGTTCTGTTTCTTTGAACAGATCATGGAGGCCTGAAGCTCACCGGCTTCCTCCCGCTGCTGTCCGAGGACGTCTTGTGGTCGATGAACGGCATTCCCAATCAGCTTTTCCCCTCGGACCACCTCAGCCTCCTGGCCAAATTCCAGCTGAATGTCAATACAGCATAACAGGAATGTATACATGCAAAGAGGGTAAACATCGAGCTTTGGAGTGTTTTTTAATGTTACGTTTGTTCTGGAAACATTGCTTCAGAATTTCTGAAATGAAGAAAAGTGAATCTTTTTGTTGAAAGTGTTCGGAGAAAAAGCTGTTTTCACTCCACTGTGATAGTTCATTTAAAACCAAAGAAGCAGCGATTACCGTGTTTTAATTGGTGTGATAGTTCACCGATGTGTTTCTTTTGCCGGTTTCTGTTTTGTATTTTTTTTTTACAAACCTCAATTCTGTTTTAAATTTGAAATATTTTTTCAAAAATATTGAATAAATATTTTTCCACAAGCATGTGACTTACTTTGACTCCTAAACTCTGTAATATCAATCCTTATTGTTTACCACTGTATGGATGAAGGAGCTGATACCAGATGACAAGTGGAACCAGATGAAACCCCGTGTCGGTTGAGAGTCTCCAGCTGACTTTGAATCGCATGATTTTGATTGAAGAAACATACTGTTACACTGAAAGGCCAAGTCCAAAATCCAAACAGGTATATTCCCACTCTGAGTCGAGAGTACTAACCATTATACCACTGTTCAGCGCGACTATTTCAGAAGAAATCGTAAGTTAATCAAACTTAAATTGACTTCATGTTAAGATTTGGGGTCATTTCTAGACGTGATTGTTCAGTTTTGCGACAATATAGACATTTTAATCCCATATACTCTGTGCCACAATACTTTAACATTTAAATTTAAAGGTTATTATGGGACTATTTTACTGGTTGAGATGAAACGGAGCTCTATGGTGGCCCCTAAAAATGTGCGCGTCATTAAAATGTGTTGTTTTAACTCATGGCAGAAATCCTACACGTGCCTTCAAATTATAACTCCCAATTTCCTTAGTTTCATCTGGAATTAAATTATCTTCCTTAAATGCATTGATAATGTAATTTTCTGCTGGTATCTGGCTCTTTGTGTGCATCCTGCTGGCCTCGTGCAGAGATTGTGACCTGAATGTTTCTCACTGCACTGAGACTCTCAGCGCAGCAGCGTGCATTGCACGTCTGCGTCTGGTTGATGGAGCAATGAATTATTCATGTTCATAGTTAAGTATGGGAGCGTAGCGGCACTCAGAACGGTAACCTTGTGTACGTATAAGATATTAAACATCCGCAAGCAAGAGACACGAGAATACAGCCATTATGATGCTGGCCAACTTGGATCCTCTGCTTTCTGGTGGAGACCTAAATGTGCTTATACTGGGGGAAAAAACAGAAAATATGAATTCAAGTTAGATGAAGCTGGGTGGAAAAATTGAAGGCTTGAATTAATATCTATTTTTCAATTGAATTGAAACACCTAAGGGGCACGATGAGCCAAATGCGCAATAGAACAATAAAATGCTGTGATAGAGAAGAATGAATTCCAAATGTGCTCGTGTGAAGACAATGAACCAAGCCTGCATGAATCACAAAACAGATTTAATCTCAAAGATTGTAACATATTATGAGTCAGGGGAACTTTGAATAGAAGCAGACTTCCAACTTCACGTCCGTACGGATTGAGAAGCAGAAAAAGCAAGAAAATGAGTAAGACACAGTGTACGTTCACATGTTTAGTGGTACGGAGGGACTTCTTCCAAAAAGGAAACAAAACATTTTTTTAGGGGCCAGGCTGTTTGAACTCATTGATGTGGCTTGTAAATTAACTATCTTGTGGTATGACAGTGTATATACCTATCTGTAAAGTATCTAAGGATAACCATGGATTATAATCATGAGGGAATTTTTTTTTTTTTTTTTTTTTTTTTTAGCGCATCGAGTATATTTACTGGCAAATTAAAAAGCTCTAGGCGTTGATCCCAGAAACATTGTCCTGCTTCCCGAAGCTGAGGACAGTTTCGGTCCCGGAGGAGACGTGAGTCTCCACTATCTCTCCTGACCGCACGGTCTGGAGACTGGAACAGGAAGGGCCAACACAGGTGGAAATAAACTTTTGACTGAAGTGATGGAGACATTTTTCAAATGAAAAAGAGAAGATGAAAGTGACGCCACCCCCTCCTCAAAGGCCAAATATTGTCCGCAGGGTCCCGAGGTCAAAAAGGTTGAGAACCTCTGCTCTGAATCCAGAGGTGTAAACAGCATTACTTCAGCATTTGCCCCAAAGTGCTGTTGTCAAAACGTACTTGAAGTTTTAGTTGCTTCTTAACTGCTTTTGTTAAGACGAGACATTAGATTAGTACAATCTCCATAATAAATATCTTCATGATGTGGTGGCTGGTGATCCGGTCAGCTGAGTTTTGGAGGAGTATGAGTTTGTGGAAGCCTTTCTGAGGCTTCCATGAAAAAAGAGTGGCAATAGTCCAGCCGTGAGGTGACCAAGAACGAACGCATGAGACCTGGAGAAAATGGTACATATTAAAGAATGAGAGCGAGTTTCATTGGTAAAATATAGAATTTTGCAGACTGTTTTTGATTCTCACTGTATTACCGGACACAGTGCGTCCCCTTTCAGCTCAGGACGTGTACTTTTGTTTGCGAATACGGGACGATTCTGTTTTTCAAGGGATGGTTGGTAACCCTAATTTACTCAAATGATCAAATCAAATCAAATCAAATCAATCTTTATTTATATAGCACTTTATACAGTGAAGTAACACAAAGTGCTTTAACAAGAATTAAAAACAGTGCAAAGATAAAATAGATGAATAAAAAGCAAATGAATACACACACACATGCAGACACACACCATAAGTGAAGATATGCCTTGTGATATGAAGACATGGCAACCACTGGAGATACAAATTCAGTTAATAACCGAATAAAAGTAGAAAATTAGATAATTATCTAAAATAGATAAAAGTAGATAAATAAATTGATAAAATACATAAACATATATACATAAATATGTAAAAACATACACATATAAAATCAGTTAAAAGCCTGATTAAAAAGGTGAGTTTTTAACCCTTTTTTAAAAACCTCAACAGACTCTGCAGCCCTGAGGTTCCCTGGCAGGCTGTTCCATAAACGGGGGCCATAGGAGCTGAATGCAGCCTCCCCGTGTGTCTTGGTCCTCGTTTGAGGGACAAATAAAAGGCCAGTGCCGGAGGACTTCAGGGCCAGTGAGGGTTGATATGATAAAAGCAGTTGGATTGATAGGATAAAATGATCTCCAGTTTGGGTTGAATTCGAGGTGTCACATCTTTTTTTCGAGACAGAACCTCCATGCAATGTCCAGGAAAGACATACAAAAAGAACTTTCATTTTGACATAAAAACATCAAAGACATCAAAGGCATCAAATACATCAAAATGAGATCATAACCAGTATGAAAATCCTTTCATCTGGACTACTTAAAAGGGGACTGACAGTCACAGTCACATTTCTACAAAGCCTCAACCAGTGTACAAACGGATATTTAATTTTACGCACTATGAAAAACTGGCGTATTTGGCGGTGGTTTCGTCGTCGCTGCTTCACCTGGAAGACAGCCAACCCTGTGGTCCCTATGGAGACTTCACAGCCAGCTGATGGCTACCTGTTTGAGGAGGTGAAACCAGGACGCATCCTGAGGGTTCGACACATCGTCCCTGACCGGGCGGTAGTTGAAAAGCCCAGCAGCCAGGGCGGGATCGTGAGCTGCAAGCGAAAGATCACGGCCTACCGTACTGGACAGCTGTTCATCGAGAAGCTGTATGACAGGGCGAAATTGGGATTAAAAACTTCGACAAAATCGAGAAAGGTCACGCTGTCAGAGCATAGCAGAAAAGGCAGGCGGAAACGCACTGTGGTGGTCGACTGTGAGAGGACGATATCAGCCTGTAAAGAGACTCATGCAGACGTGGCTCTGTTCTTCATCCACGGCGTTGGAGGCTCTCTGGACATCTGGGGAAACCAGCTGGACTTCTTTTCACGGCTGGGATATGAAGTGATCGCCCCTGACCTGATCGGGCATGGAGAGAGCTCAGCGCCACAGATCACTGCAGCATACAGTTTCTACGCTCTGGCTGAGGACATGAAAATAATCTTCAAGAAATATGCTCGGAAGAGGAATATCCTCATCGGACATTCTTATGGGTAAGTTTAGGGGAAACCTTAACATAAAACACACCAGGACCTCTGTAGATCACTCTGGAAATTTCTGAGACTCTACCTAATATATTAAAGCTCCGTGAAACAATTAAAATCTTATGACATAGAATTTTCAAATCATTTTACAAAGTAAAATGTACAACAACCTACTTGTTTTGGAGATTTTTCAACAGACTTTTCAACAGACCTTTGAACAAAATTGCTCCTAAGACTTTTGAAGGTTACAAGAGTGGAATTGTTGTCATAGCAGCCTGGGTCCCTGTCTGTTGACTTTGTATAAGACAAAACAAAGAGCGGTGTCACAGCAACCTAGGAACTTTGTACGTTGTTCTTATAAGACAAAACAAATCTCTCCTAACACCAGGCCTGCCTACAGTGTTTTTGTAGGAATGAATAGCCGTAAACCTGTTTGTTTAGTTTTTTTCACACCTCTTTCTGATTCGATTTGGTCGCACAAGAAGCTCCAAAATATATAACCTGCATTTTAATTATTCAATATGAAACTTCACAAGGTTCATATTTACTGAACATCCAGATTCTGGGCCATTGTGTAACACTGGTGTTTCATCGATTGGTTATGTACTTTTTTTTTTTTTAACATTTGTTGAAAAATCTGTAGAAGTTTTTTTCAATTGACAGACTATAACATGAAAGGATTCATGACCTTTAGAGCTGACAACAACAACAATATCCACCCATCACAGGCAATTTGGAGCCACTAATTACCTTTAAAGGCATGTTTTTTTCGACTGTGAAAAGAATCTAGGGAGAAAACTTTCATAAACACAGGGATATCATGCAAACTCCACGCAGAATAGTTCCCAAAACCAAACACTATGACAAGATTATTATAATTTATGATTATTATAATCCATATTAATAGTAACATAGTAATCTATATTATTTTTGTCTGGCTGGTAATCATTCCTCTTGTTCTTCCTGTGTAGTGTGTCGCTCTGCACCTTCTTGGCTCATGAGTTCCCACAACAGATTCACAAGATGGTGTTGATTAATGGAGGCGGTCCAACATCTCTGGAGCCAGAAACCTGCTCCATCTTCAACCTGCCCACCTGTGCACTGCACTGCCTCTCACCTCTACTCACCTGGGGCTTTCTGAAGTAAGTCTTGATGGCACATATTAAATAAGTCATCCATAACTGACAGCTGTGTAACCTAACCTATCTGATCTTTAAAATGTTCACCTTGTGAACTAAATAACATGATCAAATTACTTTGAGGAAAAGCTTCGAAGTAGGTAGATGTGATAAAGTCATGGTCGTCCACGTTCTGATTTCGATGGCTTCCTTGACCCTTCCCTTGTCCCAGTCCATCATGTGGTTCTTTCTTTTTCAAGGATCAGTGATGGCTAATTTAGCATTTTCTTCTTCTGCTTTGTCTTGTGAGTCGTCCTGCCTTATAAAATTTTCTTTGCACTGTCCCCCCCACAGGAAGGGCTTCGTGCGACAGGGTGCAAGGGAGAAGCGGCTTTTGAAAGAAAACAATGCCTTCAATGTGTCACCATTTGTGTTACGCGCCATGATGAATGGGCAGTACTGGCCTGAGGGCGATGAAGTTTACCACGCTGAGATCACTGTTCCCACCTTGGTGGTTCATGGGAGGCACGACAAGTTTGTCTCCATTGAAGGGGACAAGTACATGGCAGAGGTGGGTAAATGGAGACACTGTTCAACAGAGTCATAGAGCAAAATGTTGAAAGTGAAGTTTGAATATGACATTTTCGGCTTTTTCTTCTGGGCGCAATTGTAACGTTGACCCTAAGCGTAAAGTTTAGTGGGAAAAGATTTAGGAGATTAAGAGCAGAGTGTGTATGGAAAGCATGAGAAGTAAATACCAAAGCTTTGCATCAGTTGATAATGATATATAAAAACTTAGTAAACAGATGTAACCTGCTGGGTCTTGTTGTATCTGCAGGAAACATCCATTATCGGCATGCTTTAGCTAATATAAATTAATACAGGCAGGCCTTCAACAGGGAAATATCCTTACTGAAGTCAACATAAGCTCAAGTTGTGTTTGGATAACAAATACAACTGAATTGGCTGTGCAAACCCTTTAATTGGATAATTTTCAAAATACATGCAACCTTGATTAAAGAACTGTGAGCAAGATAATCAATTAAAGCGATAATATGTTTCCATACTGGGCACAGGTAGAATGAATATAGCAGTGTTTTGCAGTTCCTGTCATACTCACAATGAAAAACTTTAGTGTCGTTCAATTAGCTTTCTATCTTTGGTAGTAGCTTGTTTTTATTATATGTCACTGCTTGAAAACAGTGCGATGCCAGAATGGAATAGAAACTAACTAACTCACTGACTAACTTTAAAATGTTCAATGTCGTTACGATATCTCTATTCTTCGCTTCATTCTGATTTGGTCAACACCATTGCTCATCAGAAGGAAAAGCTTCAATTACCAAACACAAACAGGAAACTTAGTTATTTGCCGTGTTTGTGACCTTTTCTCAATCCAAATGCCAAAAAATTTGATATTTCATTTGACATGTTTGTTTTTCCCCAGATCCTCTCGATTGCATCCCTGAAGGTCTTGGAGAACGGCAGCCACATGGTTATGCTGGAGTGCCCCGAGGATGTCAACACAGTCCTGCATGAGTACTTCCTCTGGGAACCGGCCACCCTTCCGCGGCCTCAGAAAGAGTCCATGACCGGAGACTGCAAAAGCTCAAATTAATGTTGCACCTGGAATACATGTTCTGTGACGATTCACACACCTCGCTCCGGCACCAGATCCTCACGGACACTCCTGGAGTCAATCAGCTAATTGATTGCTCCACACTCTTAAGCCCTGCAGTGAGGTGGGTCCGGGGCCAGAGGATTGTTTGTCTGTTCTCGACTGCTGTCTACTGCGAATCTGTGTTTGTCCTCCCCGGGGAGTGAGTGTCCTCCCCGGGGTGGGCCAGTCCGAGATGCCCGTGAGTCCCCGGGTCCGTTCCAACGGTTTCAAGATGCCCGAGAGTCCCCGGGTCCCGTTTCGAGATGCCCGTGAGTCCCCGGGTCCGTTCCAACGGTTTCAAGATGCCCGAGAGTCCCCAGGTCCGTTCCGACGGTTTCAAGATGCCCGATAGTCCCTGGGTCCAGTCAAAGATGTCTGTTGTGTATGTCTTCCCTGTGGTGTGGCGAGTCCTTCACGGGTGTGTAGTGTTCTCCGTGGGGTGTGGTGTCCGTTGTGTGTCTCTTGTCTGTGCAGGACTTCCGGCAGCAATCCCCGTGCGCCATCCACACTCCGCCATGGAGTGCAGCGCACCTCCCTGTGGCCGTTCTCCAGTCTGCGCAGCGCTCCCAGCAGCGTCCTTCCACGTGCGCCGTCCGCATTCCTCCCATGGAGTGCAGCGCACCGCCCTGCGGGTCCGTTCCAACGGTTTCAAGATGCCCGAGAGTCCTGATCCCCGTGCGCCGTTCGCATTCCTCCCATGGAGTGCCGCGCACCGTTCCTGCTGCTGGGGTTCCCGCCTGCGCCGCACTGCTGGCTGCGTTCTCCGTGCGCCGTCCGTACCCCCCCACGAGGTGCCGCGCACCTCCCTGCTGCTGTGGTTCTGCCGGCGCAGCACTCCTGGTTCGGGTGCAACGCACCTTCCAGCTCCCCTTTTCCTGTCTGCGCAATAAAAACTGTGACAATTGCATCTATTCTGCCTTGAGGTCTGCTTTTGGGTTCTAGACTTCCACGTATCGGCTCCCAGCCGTGACATGTTCTCTCCTAAGGAAACAGGCTGCAACAACAATGGTGAGACAATAAAATAGCAGAGGGGGGAGGTCTTCACTTCTTCTGTTTCTGTAAAACACAAAGGATTGTAACGGCTTTGTTTAACTATTTACTGTATTCTTCTTTTTGAATGTTCTATTAAAATTCTTCATAAGAGGTTAACTCGTCTGGATTGCACTTACTCCCTTTCGGCTCCTGCACACACATTATCGGCCCACACACTCAAGTGCTTCGTCACTAATCATGGCGTGCAGCAGCCATCGGGCCTGATGGGTGTTTGTTCTCTGCAGTGGCATTGACTTATACAGCCGTCCAGTCTGGGATCCATAAAGGAGCAGGAGTGCTGATCATGAGAAGTGCACACATGCAGTCAGCAAATACTCTGCAGCCATTAGCTGTATGACTGCAACGGGAACTTGTGCTGCTCCACATGATGCCTCTTTGAAATGCGTGTGTTGGCGAAGACATTCCTTCTGTTTAAACCTTGCACATCTGACTTCAGGACACATTGAGCTTGATGAGACTCTCATGAGAACAAAGAACTGGCTCTATTTTCTTTTTCTGCCTCCCACACAACTAATCACAACATCTCCACTCTTTAAATAGAAATAAATGTTTTTTGTGGCCTGTACTTAAAAGACAAAGCAGCTATTGTAATTTCCTCCTGGCAGTAATTGATTACTTTTTTTTTTTAAATATATATATTTTTTGAAAACCACTTCAGAGCCAGACTGTCACAATTAAAGCGACATCTGGATCATATTCTACATCCAGTCATGATTAGAAAAACATAATTAATAAAACAGAAATGTGGCAATGATAGTATTTCAATGTTAAAATGTGTGCACTCCATTTAAACAGTGTAAGACTAGGAAAAATAAATGATAAACGTGTAAATGGGTGTAGCTTGTCTCCGCTGTTTTGTTGCTGCTTCCTGTTGTCATTTTGAATTTGGATCCCCCTCATGGGACTGTGTACACTAAGAATAAGTCATACATGCAGACAGACCAAAATCAAGTGTGTGCACCACTCTTAGACGTTTATTTTTTTTAATGAAGTTCCTGTTTACTACAGGAGCAGCTACACTCATGAGATTGTCTCCACAGTACCTATATGATTTGTTTGTTGGTCCAAAATAGACAATCATTATTTAATAAGTACAGTTTGCATGTCATAAGTTTATATCAGCTATTTAATTTCTTTATTCTCTCATCGTATTAGTCTGTAAATGTATTTCCTTGAAGAACATGGAACATGAAGATTGACTAAAACAGACCCCCCCTCCCCTCAAAATAAAATTTATGTTTCAGAATTTGATTTCCAAATGACTCATGTATCTTCATCTAAACTTGTCTTCCATATAACTAGTGAGTCTTCAGTTACAGTAAAGTTGCTCAAACTAATTGAATTCTTTCTTAAATTGAAGTGCAACTTCTTAACTGTCTCTTGACTGCTCGAGGAAGCTCATGAAGGATTTCTATTTTGGAACAGAAACAGGAAGTTTCTTGGTTAAATTTGTTCCTTTCAGCGTCACTGTGGATACATGTTAAGAGGTTAAGTGGAAAATAAGTGATTTTCATGTCAAGTCATTTTAATACATTTTCATGCTTTGAAACACTTCTCATGTGTATTTTCTGCATAAAAAAAGTGGTTACCATAACTCTCATAATTTCAGGTTAGGAAATTACATGATATGTGATAATACACCAGCTAACAACCGGTCTGGACTTCTTATGCTGCAGCGAGCGTACCGACAGGAACCAGCAGGAGAGATCACATCACTCCGATATTAACTTCTCTTCATTGGCTTCCTATTAAATCTACAATAGATTTTTAAAATCTTTCTTTTAATCTATAAGGCTCTTAACAACCAGGCTCCATCTTAAATTAAAGAAGTGTTAGTCGCATATTATTATGGGAAGCAGACCTTTCAGCTCTCAGACTCCTCTCATGTGGACCCAGCTCCCAGTTTCGGTTAAGGAGGCTGACAGCCTCTACTTTGAAGGTTATTTGTCAGAGTTTTCTGTTTAATAAACCATTTTCTAGTGAAGCTGCTATAGGTTTAGACCACTGAGCTTTTCTTTTTCACTGCTATGTTGTACTATTGCCACTAACCTCTCTCTCTCGCTCTCTCTCAATCATTAATAAAGCCTTAAAATACTTTTAATTGAGTCACTTTCTTCATTAGTAGTAGTAGTAGTAATAATAACAATAATAATATTATTCTTTCACTGTAACTTTGACTCATCCACAACAACCACAGTTTCCACAATGATGACTCTTTATTTCGTTCCTGTAAATCAACAGTCTCCAGATACAAAACATCTCTGAAAAAGAAGGAAACGACACAAACTGTACAGATAGAAACGTTGCCTTCAAACACCCAAAACAGTATGTGGTAAATCCTAAATGCTCACTGGTGATAATCAACACTGGAGGAGGTATTAAAAAAAACACGATTCCCCGTTTAAAAAAATACAAAATGCCGGTAAACAAACTTCTGTACACCTTAGCTTAAATGGAAGGATTACCACTTAAGGCAAGTGAGAAATTGGATCAATTTGCTACAAATGAAAGTACACCTAGTGATAAGTCACATATAAACCCACTTCTCGATGCTTTTTTTAATGCAGACCTGGTATTTTTCTTTGACTCATGTTTTATAAAGCCTAAAAAGTTTGCATGCTGAACATGCCGGATGTTAGACGTCTGTGTTGAAGGATTAATTCTTTAATTTGCAAATGGATTTGTGTTTAGTTCGGAAATATTAACAACGGGTAAGATTTTTTTTGGGGAAAGTCTTTTTTTTCTTCTTCTTTTTTAAATTTCCATAAAAGGCACATGGGTAGTGGCTTGCAAACTACTCACCTCACAAATAATTGTGGATTTATATTACACGACATGTATTTGCACACTTAATACAGATTGCAGACGAGCCCTAAGAGCTTTTGAGTTTTACGCACGCACACAGCACACAGACTTTGATATGTCCGCTAGCACATTTACATCAAGTTCTTAACTTGGAGGAAGGTCCATGGTTCATGTTGTGTACAAATCGCTGCTCTGTCACTCCCTAGGTCTACTAGGTCTACTAGGTTGGGAGCATTGCCAGCACCAATTACTGTGCACAGGAACTGCTACAGAAACGGGAAAGCTGAATGAGGCATTTCTTTTTGGACAAAGAAAGAAAAAAAAAAAAACAGTTGCTGGTGCTCTATTCAACATTGCATCTGTTGAATAGGCTGGTGTAGAGAAACCTCGGTGTAAATCTCAGGCCCACTGAAACAACTGTGTGGTACCTTGAATTTCACACCTTCTTCACACTCGGATCTGATACCCATTCATGTCTGTTGATGGTTTCTGCTCCAAAACCTTCTTGTCTCCAGAGGGACTGTAGGGAAAACAAACAAACAAACAAACAAAACAAAAAAAACAATGATGGTTATTCATCTCCTGAGACTGATGCACGAACCTAACCTCTTTCGCCTTGGATCATAAGACGCCCGCAGTCTAAACAGGGAACACACTTATCCCGAGCATGTGATTCCTCGTACCGTCTCTCCACACGGCTGATTCTCCGTATGGGGCTTCCAAGTCCTCTGAGGGGTGAACCCATGCTGTTCCTCCTGTCTTTGGTGGGAGAGGGAGGGGCGGGCTTCCCGATCTGCAAGAAGACATTTCAGTCTTTAGTGAACGACGCTCCTGTGCTGGCTGACATCTGGCCCCGTCTCCAGTGTGCTGCTGCGGATCAGCTCTGGACGGACGGAGGCAGCCGAGCATGAAGCGGGGTCAAGTCATCACATTAGTTTTATTACATGGAGAGCTCAGCGCCGAGGCTGCCGTCATCATGTGAGCGTAAGAGGTGATGAGAGAGCATCGTTTGACTCGCAGATCCACTCAGTGTCGGCGAGAAACAGCACGCCACAGGAAGGCACGTCCATCTGCTGAGGGCTAATCTCTTTGCTCGGGGTTATATTGCCGGCAAGCTCTAAAAAATACTTCCTTCGCTGCCACTAAAAAGGTTAAAAAAAAACTTTACTTTTTCTGCAGTCTGGTATGTTTTTGCACACGCACACGCACACGCACACGCACACGCACACGCACACACACACACACACACACACACACACACACACACAAACACACACACACAGAAATGTGTTAAAATTGTAATTATTGGACATTATAGCTGAGATAAAGATGAAATTGCAATGTTGGAAACGGGCAGAGCTCCTCTGTTCAGTTCAGAAAATCTCTTTCATCTCTTGTCAACTTCTTGTTTACTTTCAATGCCCCCCCCCCAATCTAAAATCAGGTTAGTAATCTAGAGGTAATAATGGACTCAGACTTGAAATTAACAGCCACATTAACTTAATAGCATCAGAAGCTTTTGATCATCTAAAAAACAGGAGTTTGTCTCCAGCGTGTTAGATGACGGCTCACTGGCCTCTGGAAGCAGCTGTCAGACGGCTGCTGCTCCAGTCCTGACTGGAACCAGGAAGTAGGAACATATTCGTCCAGTGCTCAAGTCTCTGCACCGACTTCCTCCTTTCGTTCAGAGAATGGACTTTAAAACAGCTTGTGTACAAGTTTCTTCATGGTCGAGCACCAAAGCACGTATAAACAGCTGTGGATCAGCGGGTAGAGCGGTCAACTTTTAATTTGAAGGTTGCAGGATCGACTCCCCAGCCCGAAACTGCTCCGATTGGGTGGACAGAGTGGCAGCCATTGGTTTTGGAATATTTTGGAACCTCACATTCTGAGTTCTATTGGTCTATTGGCCCTCATTAGAAGGAAAAAAAAAAAAAAAAAAACTTTGGACAAACCTGCAGTAACGTTGGAAAACATGGTAATAATCATACTTTTCAATTCTATTCTCCATCTGAAGAAGAGCAGTCTCGCACCATACCTTCAGCCTCATGTCTCTCGTGTGCCTCTCCAGCTCCTTGCGGAGCTCCTCCTTGGTCAGTTTGTCCACATCCAGTATGGAGTGTTTCCACTCGATCTGCTCCACGCTGTGGGGGTCGTGGGACACGTACTGGCCGATCTTCACCTTGCGCAGCGTGTGCCAGTAGCCCCTGTAGGCCCCCTCGTAGTCCTGCACCAGGTCGGTCAGCGTCTTGTACTCCAGGGGCTTGAACATGAGGTCCTCCCTCCGGCTCATGCCCAGCGCTCCGAAGCGGCCCCCGCTGTGGACTCCCAGCACGATGTGGTAGAAGTGGTTCCCTGAGAAGTGTGACTTAAAGCTGAGGGGGAAGCGCTCCACACCAGGCATGTTGTTGGTGAGGTGACTGTGTCAGGAAGGGTCAAGGAAATAACGTTTAGTCTTCAATCTTGTATACGAGACTCACTGGAATTCTTAAAATCCCCCCCCCCCCCCAATTATGCTAAATTTAAAGTAACATTTATTTCACTTTTTTTGTAACTTATTATGGGCTGTACAAATAAGCACTGTTGAACAGTGGTTTCCAACCAGGGGAGGCAAAATTCTAAGAGTCACAGTGGGGTTCGCAAAGCCTCTCTTGATTTTAATGGGCATAGTATTTTTTTTATGTTTTTAAAAATAGGCAGCATTTAATATCTGCATTTATTTAATTTATGTCACAAAACTACTGAATTTCAGCATTGGCATTAAATATGTATTTCAAAATAGATGTAAAATAATATTTAAAAGGGTCTGCAATAAACACAAAAGTGAGATTGCAACGTCAGTCCAACAAACACTCTGGGACGGAGTGTAAAACCAAAGAAAATAAAGGAACTCATCCTTACAGAATAAAATGTAACTCCATTTCACATTTATCTTGGATCCCTCAAGAGAAATGTTGGGAATCACCACTGTACACCAAAGCTGACATAGGTATCAAATAAATCTGTCAAAAATACATGTAACTCACACATATTTTTCTACTTATGGTTTAAGAAAAACCCCTTGAAATGCAAAGTTTCTAATATTTCAGAAAATGAAGTGCACTCTGCCACCACTCAGCCAGAAAACTGCATTTTTCAGTATTCTTATAGATTTCAAGCAAAACTATTGCACTTTTTCCCCCCTTTCAGTTTCTGGAAATAATATGGTCTGCGTTAAAAATATATCACAACAAACAGAGAGAGATCAGATACCCAAAACCATGGAAACATGGATATTATGCAAGGATCTTTCTGTTTGACTGGGCTATAATTAAAACTATCTTGAGCCAAACTGCAGTAAGTCTTCCAAAAGCACATTTCTCACTCTAATAGTCGAATGTGTTTGCTTCACACAAACCAGCATTTCTTTCCGAGGTTGAAGTGAAACATAGCGCAAGTAAAAGAAATATCATGTCCCATCTTTCGTGGCTGTAAAAGATACATCCCCAGGATGACTGCCTCCAAGCACTTGATGGGCAGCGCCTCTCGCGTCATCTCCTTCGCGATGTCCATCAACCTATGCAAGAGAAATATAAGCAGAGTGCAACGAGCTGTCTGGGATTGGAGGGATATAGACAGAAAAGTACTAAAATAATCAACCATCCTGTCCTGGCGTTGATTAAAGCTACTTGCCAAACACATCAAATCATAAGCTGAGCCTCTCATCTATTGGCGGTAAATCTCACACTTGTCTGCTCACACCACTACTGCAGGACATCGGTTCAATATTTTTAGCTAAAGCATTAAAGCTTCGCATTTCAAATGAAATTCATGATATTTTTAAACCCTCATCCACTTTAATCTGATGTCAATTCAACCCCCACCCTCCACTGCTTTCATCACAAATGCCAAGCAGGGTGTTAGACACCAGGATACCAGTAAATGTAAAAACAAACAGTCGTTTTCCATGAGCAGCTGCAACAAAATCCATGTGACTAAATCTAATAAAAATGAGGTCAGACAGACTGTATTGCCGGCTTCTGATGGACATCAGCCGTTACTCATGAACACCAGAGCTGCAGCTGGTCCGCGTGCGCCAGCCAGCAGCTCTGACTAACTGCAGGAAATCTAAGAAGGTCAGTTTCCCGTCGGCTCGGACACCGGAGATCAAACATGGATTCAAAAGGCAGATTTGCTTACGCAGTGAGAGGCCGGCTCTTCTTTATCTCAAAAAACTGCGTTCCTGTGTGATTGTACCTGTAGGACACGGTTAAGGCCGCAAGGACGGTGCTGCGAACGAGTGAGGAGAAACACACACAGACCTTCAAAGTGCTTTGAGATATTCATAGTTTGTCGGTTAAATATAGATGGGACTGTTCTCCCTGACTGGATTCAAAGCTTTTGTTTCTATCATGCAGAATGCATCCTCTACATTGCATGTTTCACCCATATCATTAATCTGTAATAAAACATTTTGCAATAAAAAAGGTTGGAGAAAAAGTTTCTTTCTCCATATTTTTGTATCAATTATTATATATTATAATTTATTATTACTATATTACTGTATTTATCCATCCATCCATCCATCCATCCATCATCTTTGGTCCAAGGATACTGCAATTCCCTGATGTACTTCTGTATGGCTTCCAGGCGCTGTGGTACGGTGGTGGTGGGTTGATGTGTAGGCACGCTCGGCACTGGAATCTGTGGGACGGACAGAGCATCCAAACAATTGCACCATCGCACAATCACAATGTTCTCTGCAGCTGCAGAACGCAGTGGTGTCCGACCTCTATGATTCTCTTTGTTTGGGGAAACTGGAGGCACGAGTATCTTAAATGCTCCCTGAGCACTTCTTCTTCTCCCCCACCCCCCACCCCCCTCAGAAATGAGTGTGTATGCTATTTTTAAGTGAAACATGCACACAAAGCATCATGTGCTGCAGCGGAGAGTTTGGACAAGACATGCAATTGTAAAAAGGTCGTCTTCTAATCCCAGTGTTAATGATTCAGTCCTCTGTCCATGGGAAATCCCAAATGAATCCCAAGTCGCTGATCTGGAGGCACAAAGCTGTATATTTCTGGCTAATATAAGTGAGACTCTAATCCCGCGGTTGTCAAACATAAGGCACCTGAGCCAAAAGCAGCCCATCACCCTGTCCCATCCGGCTGGCGGGGTTAACATTACAACAAGATGCAAAGATGAGAAAACTCGGGATGGGAAAATTTCTGTAAAGGCTTTACTTGCAGGGGATTACTGTGTTTTATTAAAAGAGACACACTCTTAATCTGTGAAAACATTCATGCTGGAGGATGACTTGGGACATTTCTCGACATATCGCACCAGGTGGCATCATTACAATACGGCACAATATTGAAATCCCTCCAATCTGCCCGTTTGTTTTCTCCTTTTTCTCTCCCGTCCTCTCTGACTCCAACCGGAACACATGAAAGTCTACACCTCTGAGTCTGGTTCTGCAGGTTATTCCGTTTTTGCAAACATTCATTGTAGACTAAAGCATACCAAGTTGCCCACAAACTTCAGAAACGATCTGACTGGGCTTTGTGTTGCTGGACCGGACTAACATGAGTTTTACTCTCACCGTACATCACAGAATGGAGTGGTTCAGTTCTCCACTGAGGGTGAGTTAGTGTGAAGGAGTAACACGCCATGCAGCCCTCTACCTTGGCCAGGTCAGTGGCGCCCCTGATCTCCTTCCCCAGACGTTCCCCGCTGGGATGGATCCGAGCCACATGGCGCCACATCCTCTCCCAAGTCTCCTCGTCCACCGGGAGGCCTCCCCTGTTCACGTAGAAAGGCACTCCTCCATCCCTCAACTCTTCTTCGCCTTCATCCTCCTGCTCCTCGTCCCTCTCCTCCAGCGAGCCCACCGTGGCCTTCAGCATCCTTCCAGAGTCCTGGCACAGGCAGAAATGTCCCGGCTGGTGCCTTTGGATCCTCTCTCTGGTTTAATCTGCTTGCAGGTTTAAGCAGGTTCTTCCCACAACAGATGGCCAACTCATGACATCAGGCAGACTGGTGGTATTAAACCAGCCAATGCAGGGGTGAGGGGAAAGAGTGATCTGCTGTAATTACAGCTCTCCCCAACAGCTGAAGCAGGTGTGAGTTAAATAGTGGAGCACAAAGAGCTTTCTTAAGTAAATGCAGAAATTATATGGCACTTCAGAAACACAGCTGAACTGTGATGGAGCAGCTATTATGACAAATAATTAAATTAAGACACGAGGTAAGATATAAAACGTGCTTTGACCTCAATACATTTAAGGTTAAAGCAAATACAGTGTAAGAATATCTCGGATGAATGACTGCAGGCAGCAAAGTATTGGAAATGTCTAATTCCCTGTATCGGCTGAGGTCATTTACACCGTAAATATCCCCCCCAAAAAATCACCGATCCTGTCCGATCTCATCCTCTCGTCCCCCTCGGATCCTCTCGCGTCCAGTTCATGTCCGTTTTACCGAATATTTCCCCGTTTAATCCCGTTCATTGTTCATGCAGATGCTCTCCTTCAGTCTGCGGGTTTCTCTCGCATCCACTCCCCAACCCGCGGCTACTGCGCATGCGCCGCACTCAACGGATCAACCGTGCTGCGTTCAAGTGCGCCTCGGAAGAAATCGTTACTACGAGCTTTTTGTAAAGGTAACGAGAAATACA
Organism: Blennius ocellaris; assembly: GCF_963422515.1. Lineage (NCBI taxonomy): Eukaryota > Metazoa > Chordata > Actinopteri > Blenniiformes > Blenniidae > Blennius > Blennius ocellaris. The sequence continues at coordinate 17,570,315 of NC_137666.1, read as the reverse complement.
AACTTCTTAAGTACGAGCTGTACAGTTTCTCGTGAACACAATAAATATTCACATAATTAAAATGACTTCATCAAATAAAAAACATGGTCGGAGAGATTCGTATAGCTTATTTTAGGTCTGTTCAATTTGTTACATTTGAAAGTCAATGAATGCAACTTATTATCTATGTACACATGTGGACAAAATTGTTGGCACCCCTCTGTTAATGAAAGAAAAACCCACAATGGTCACAAAAATAACTACGGAAGAGTATTAGGGCCACTGAAGAAAAAAAAAATTCTATGGCTAAAAAACAACCTTCATGCACTTCAGAAAAAGTCAAAAATCAAAGTCGAGATATATTTTTTTTTCACGAGAATTCTTTTTTGTTCTACAAAGTTCATCCGTCCACATGCCAGCTCATGTGACAGCTTCAAAACCTATTGCAGGCGGGTTAATGAAGTGGTGAAAAGATGCTTCAGAACAGAATTTAGCTCATAAACACAGTGCAGTTATCAGTATTAGGACTTTGCAGCCTGCAGCGTCGTTGACGTTCGTCGAGTACAAAGGACAAAGGCACGGATCCCGGGGTGTTTATTAAACATGTTAATATTAATCAAGGAAATCCTGTGTAAAATCACATGTCCATAAGTAGTAAGTAACCCTATATAGTCAGAATTAAGTGATATAATGCAATTTGACATCGATTTCAATCTATAGGAAATATTCTTTCATGTACACGTATTTTAATAAAATATGTTTATTTATTTATGTAGGTTATTTACAAGAGATATATATGTGTATATTTGTACATGTGTATATGTAAGTTTGTGTGTACACTGTGTATATAGATATGTTGATAAATTCAAATTAGCACATATATTTTTTCCTTTTTCTGTTTTGACATATCTAGAATTAATAACAAAAAGAAGCATGTTCACCTTTCTAATCTATCAATCAGGGAAATAAAAAAAGCACATCTTACAATAAAAGGACACATTAGTGAGTAACTAATATTTTCTGGATACCCCATGTATAGCACTAACCGATGAACTGCTGTCTACCACACTGGCTGCTTAGATGTTTTCCCTATAAACAAATATACTGTGATCAGGTTTGTTTTTTTTTGCTCTATTCTGAGTAATTATTGGTAAAATTACAAAAACTGTAGGCAATTTGCAGCTCAGCAAGTCATTTATTAAATTCAAAATAACAGATAGGAAAGTGTTTCAGAGTACATTAAGATAAACTTTGCATTTTGGTCAAACACAACCAATCCTCTGTAAACTAGAAATCAACACTTTCAAACCAGAAAAACCAAACCAAAAGAAGGAGCTTCAATATATTTACAATTCCAGCTTGGATGAAGACTAAAATCTTGGAGCACCGTAATCATCAGGCATCCGCTCGATGTTATACCTGAAAATACAGTGAAAAAGTCAAACAGAGTGCTCAAGCTTTACAAGGAAAGGAGCAAATCAACAACTGAATTGCTTTATAAAGCATATTTACCTGTGGTTTGAGATATACATGATTGGAACGCCGGGAATCTTTCTGACCCTTCTTTTAAGATCTCTGTCCACAGTCGCCAGAATGTAACACTTGTGCTGCAGAAATATATTTGATATCGATTATATTGACCTTAAACACCAAATACACATTATTACATGCACGGCTACTGACAACAATAAGCATTATAAACAAAGCCTTTACGTAGTTGTCGTTAAGTGTATATTACCTGCGTAACTCTTTGGACCAAACAGTCGTCGGCATATGTTCCCTTGTGTGCGCACGGTAGCCGCTCAAACCGAGGATCCTTTGCTATTCTGTAAAATAATAAACCAGGCAACTGTGTTGCTATAAACAACTGACGGGAGGGTTTCATGTGCGCCATGCTGATTATTATCCTGGAGAACGTACCTGAGCGCGACTCTGTATTTCATTCCGAGCTTTTCAATTTCAGCCATCACACAGTCTGTGATGTATGGGATGCCTGGATCGGATAAAATGTCAACAAATCAAAACAAAAATCTCATCAACTGTGAGCTTCTGTTGTTCTCACTGCTACTTATCAAAGGAGAAGAATACATACATTTAGCATACAGGCAGTCCATCATGGACTGAACAATATCCAGCTTCGCCTTGATGGAGAAGTTGATGAAATTAGTGTCGATGAGGATGTGGTACGGTGGACCGAGCTGAGTGTTGTACTGGAAGAAGAGACACGATGGATGTTTCAGCCTGCACAGAGAGATGAAGAGAGCGAGTCAAAAAACCCATCCTTGACCGTTTTGGAAGACACAGAAGATTTTATGTCGTTAACTTACACTTCTCTCTCCTTGAGCGCAGAGGGATCCTTCTTCTTCTTCGTTTTTGCTTTGGCACGGTCTTTCTCTTTACTGAAATTCAAGCAAATGGAGGACTGAAGATGGATTTCATACAAGGGACATTTAATGCAAGAGGTATTTCAATCATATTTATCAGACAAATTATGATTTGTTACCGACTCTTCAGCTTAGACGAAAGCTAAACGTGGAGTTCCACAGGGTTCTGTCTTAGGCCATATACTTAATATTCCTGAATATTATCAGGAAACACTCCTTTAACTTCTATTGTTATGCAGATGACACACAAACCTATTTATCAACGGCCCATTTACACCGAGCATTAACATGGATGATGGGTGAGCAACAGTAGGAACTGAGTAATAAACTGTTTAAATACCACTGTCCTGGCACTGTTGCACTGCAAATATTGTAAATAGTAATACTACTGTCCTCCCCCAATTATCTTTTAAGTATGTGTCCAATATTGAGCTGCTGCGATGACTGCATTTCCCCATTGTGGGATTAATAAAGTCAGATATGCTCTTATCTTATGATGTGGAATTGTTTTTCCCCCCCTCAGTAAACATGCCAGAAATGACTGTGCTGTATTTGGCACCACCGAAATAACGTTGGATTGAATAGACTAAATGCAACAGTGTGAAGACAATAGAAAACTCACAGTCTGGTATCTTTCAGACTGATCATCCTCTTCATGGCAGCAAACTTCCTGGTTTTCTGCTTCCCCTGGATTAAACAAGTTAAATGGGAAAAACAATGTTACAAAGCAACAAACCATAGTCATAAACCAAAGACTAACATTCAATACCAGTTGAGGTAGTGCATGAATAAAATTGAAAAGTAGCTTCAAAGCTATATTTAGAGTTAATGACGGAGAGCGAAACCCCGGCTGCGTTCTGTAGTTCACATTTAGGTTATCAATTGGATATCTACGTTTCAGACACCACAACAAACACCTTTATATTGATGAAAATGTGTTATGTTGTTACACTGATTCAGAGTGCGTCGCATGTCCACAGATGCTAAGCTAACCGAGCTAACGTGGGCTTCGCTCAGCCGTTTCCATGACGCCACACTTCACAGCGCCATTAACAATGTACACTTTATCCAACTTAAAATACCCACGGCCAAAGGCGAAGCTGTTAAAGTAATTAGAAAGTACATACCATGTCTAAATCTTGACACTGTGGCGACGGGGCGCTCCTCTTCCACCCTCGTGTCTCCAAGTGAATACGTCATCAACAAAGGACGTCTTTCGCTCGCATTTTCCGGTTGCTATGCTAATCAGACGGAGGTAAATGTGCAGCGTTTGAATGACATATGTTATCTCCGGGCATTTACAGTTTCACTGTGTTTTTTCATGTGGGCAAGAGCAGTCTTTGAAAGCCTGGCAACTTTTATTATTGACACCGATATTGCTGGTAAACTCGGCTAGCTGATAGCATTGTGTTGCCATAGCGCAGTGCTAACCGTGAGCATTAGCTTTCACCTAGAACTCCAGGTGTCAATAGAGCTGGGGATTGATGAGTTAACTTGTTTATTTCCAGCTTTCTGTGTTTTCTCGAGTCTTTAAACCCACTAAAAAGCTATAGCATCGTAAGACTCGACGTAAGTTGTCTATTTTTGGATTATTTGGCTTGCGTTGTGTTTTGTTTATGATTGGAGCACAAACAGCTCATCATTATCAGCAGCAGCAGCAGCATAAACCGGCACGATGCACGATTCGCACTGTGATTAGACTGTGGTTGGTGGGGTTTCTCTTGATTCCAATTTGTTAGTTGTGGCCGAACACGCAGATAAGAGTCTTGATGGGCACTCCTTTTGCCAAATTGTTCATGCATATTTCAGCGCTGTGGATTTCATGTCATGTTATTCCACATACCTCCCCAAGGTGACGCTTAAATATTCATGCAGTCGTCGGCCGAGCCAGTCCACAGTTCAGCTCCCGGGATCGTTAGGTCTGATCCGCTTCAAACTTTCACGTCCCGATTGTGACCTGAGAAGGTTTTGTCCTCCATTGTAGGAGACTCGACTAGCCCCCCTGGCGCGAGGCAGTTTCCCCACACCTTTGGAGTGCGGACCGGGTCTCGGTGAAGGCTGAAAGATGGTCTGATGGACCGCCGCTTCTTCTTGACCTTCCTCTTCTGCTCCGTGTCGTGGATTTTCTTCTGGGAAGTGCGCTGGAAGAAAGGAAAAGAGAGTCAGATCGAGGAATGGCTCCAAGGACATAGCATCACTCAATACAGGCACTTATTTAAAGGTCAGTGAGTTACAGTTCTTTACAACTACGAAATGCAATATGATATTGAATCCATGCTCCCAAGTAGTGCCAAGAAAGTAGATGCAGAAGTGTTTGGAAAGTATTATATAAAGTAGTATAAGTGTTTGTTTCAGCCTCTAAACATGCATAAAGCAGTGAGAAGAGTTGTCAGCACAGTTATAGTAGCCAGTCAGTCTGATGTCAACTTGCAGGAACTCAATTCCCTGCTCATGTGTTCATCCAGATGTACAGACACTGGAGGAGCTGAGTCTGAGCGTGCTTAGTCGTCTGGAAGAGGTGGTGAAGGAAAAGCAGCGGTGGAGGGAACTTGCAGAGGTGCACATCAGGCTGCTACGAGACTTTGCCTTCCAGGAGTGGCTCTGTTCCCAGAACCTGGAGCACTTTTACCAAACGTAAGCAATGGAAAGGTCTTAAACTTAAACATCCATGCCAATCTGGTTTCCAGGGTTTTACTGCCATATTATAAAGACTTTCCATGGGAAGTTTTTTTTAAGGTTAATTTCTTGTAATAGGACGTTCTAGTTATTTTCATGGCGGGGAGTCCTGTTTATTTTCGTCCACTTGAGGGCAGCCTCTCCATTTATATGGCTGGACAGTTTGCTGACACGGAGCTGTGGAGGCTGCGGTGTTTCAGAGGATCACTGCAGTAAAAAGTATTCTTTCGAGACTGCAAGTGTAAGACCCTGCGGCAATGCAGATGTTCCTGTACTGGGTGCTTTTCACTGATCCATACACACCTGACTATCATTAGTGGTTATTTTCCCCCCTCACAACAACTTCAGCGTACAAACTATTGATGTTTCCAGAGGTCAGCATGCATGCGGTCGTGTCTTTGAAGAATTTAGCTCCCTGTGTGTGAAGGTCATACCGCCAGGCCCTGCAGGTGTTCTGAAGCTCAGCTGGTCACCCTTCAGTCGTTTTCACTGTCAGAGTTTCATTAAAGCATCAACACTTTGAGACTGCTTCCTTATTCTATTATTTTGTAAAAGTCTAAGTCTATCTTTATAATGGCTTTTAATAGTTGAGGTTTTGTATAGGTGGTGTGTACCACTGTGATTGACCTTAATCTTTGGTCAGACTTCAGAGCATTCTAAATTATGTACTAAGTTAGTGAGAGCCCCTCCCCCCCCATGGTGGTCCTCAGCCTGGTCACACACTACACTACGAAACGCCACCTTTGAGAAGACAGAGCTCACCCTCACACAGAGGGGGGATTTATCAGTGGCCACTTCAGAATCTGGGAGTGGAGAAGATGAGCTGACCTCATCGGCAGTAAACACTTCAGGCTTGTTACTGCCAGAGAGATCAACACGACCACGTTGGCCGACTGTGAATTTGGATTCATCCCATGGCATTGTGTGAGCAGGCCGGTGACCATGAGGAGGAGCTGTGTGGTTCCGCCACATGCTATTGAAATAAAACATCGCTCCCAAAAAAGATCTACCCATCATAAATGAGATTTTATGCATGTTTTGGTTTTTAGCTGTGGTATTACTTGTTATGAGCTCAGTAAAATTACTAGAAGGAGTCACATGAAATATATCAGTAAATGATACAGTCACTGTTTCCATCGCTAATTTAACTTGAAGTGAGCTTTAACTTTTACTGTGCATACAAAACACACCGTGGAATTGAAATGTTGTCACACTTGCCCTTCCACAGTGTAGACATCAATCACTTAAAATAAAAGATAGAGAATATTGACAAAATAGAATAAAAATAAGAAGATATATGCAACAAAAATTTTAATACAGAAGTTAAAGAAAAGCTGGACAGTTACAGCTTATCCTAAGGCTGTGTTATAGAGCACAAGACATCATTGAGGGCAGACGATAACTCCTGAAGCAGTTTCCAGGCCAGGGCTGGATGGATAGGTTTGTTAGTTTTGAAAAGTACATCAGCCATTATTTATTTATATATTTATTTATTGACTATGGCAGAGTTACTTTAAATGATGTGTACATCTTTCTGGGTCAAACCCGCGTTGAAGGGTGAATGGAAGGGTGACAGGAAGGGTGAATGGTTGTACGGTTTAGCCCCCCCCCAAAAAAAAAAAGAAGCTAATTTTCTATTCATCAAGAGTTTCTGAAGTTTTCTCCTTCTGTGACGACGTTTGATTGACCAGCGTTGGCCTTCATGTTCACACCTTTTCGATGAGGTTTTTCCTGCTGCGCTGTATATAATGCTGCAATCCATTTGAATTGACAACGTGGCATTTTTCCCCCACCGCAGACTGAAAAGCCTGGGTTGTATGAATCTGGATGACCTGTCCCGGTTCGACAGCCAGCTGCAGCTCTCACTCGCCGCCTGGGGCTACTACTACGAGGACTACCTGAAGTTGTCCACGGGCATCAAGACCCTCCAGGCCTCCAGGGGGAGCCGCGACCAGGACTACGAGATCCGGCTGGTGCACAGCCTCGCAGCAAGGCGTCTGAATGACAAGTGGTCATTTGGTGAGGCGCCGATTGCCTTTTCTGCTCGTCCCTCACAGCTGCAGCGTATCAAGCAGCGTCGGGTGTAAACAACAGATGTTTGTTGCCGCTTCGAAGTGCTGCTCAAGTGTTTTTCACCAACGCCGTTGCTCTTAAGAGTTGCACATCATTTAAATGCAGCTGAAGTGTTGTCATGGAGCTTTCTGGTGTTACTTCATCTCCGTCATTGTTTTCAGTCATTTCCTTCTCATAAAAAAAACAAAATCCTGCATCCTCCCCCCACTGAGACACACAATAATAAAATAAATGCTGTTAATTATTTGCCTTCTCGTTGCACAATCTGCATCACTTGTGGTTTCAATTTGACTTTGCAGGGTAAAGTCTATAACCGATATCGCTGATAAAAACTGGCCGTTTTACTTGATTGTTTGTTGTAATTTCTTGTGAAATCACTTTAGTGCTGCTGATTACTATCCTGAGGTCATACAATCTGTTTATGAAGAGTAGAAAGCACAAGCTGCAACAGTCAATCTGCACACTCAGGAATTATCGAGAGTGCTTTAATTTTTGCATTTGTCTTCCCAGCGGGAGCTCTCATATTTGGCTGTACTGTGGCGCTGTGCTTCTTGATAAGGGACCTCATGTTTTACGTGATTGGTGAGTAAAGTCAGAGATGTTTGGATGAATGACGTTTAATGATCTTGATCTTTGCTGCTGTGACTTAAAATTCTCTTACGACAAGGATTCGATGCTCTTAGGCTGTGAGGCTTTTGTTTAATTGAAGAGTTTGTATAATTACTCAGACTGACCTTACAGTAGTATATAGTATAAACTCATTTCAACTTGAAAGCAGTGGTTTTCAAAGCTTTATCTCATCCGTAATTTTTACATTATCAGTGTTTGCAGCTGCTGGGATTCATACTAATAGGCAATAAAAAAAACCTTTTTTGTGCTAGTTGGATGTTTTCTGTTCAAAATATATAGTAGATAATTATCTATAGACGGCAGCTGTCGTCCCAATTACACTTCTCAATGTGCATTAAAGTGAATTATATCATATTAACTTGTTCACATTAAGCTTAGAATAAACTTAGCTGTAATCAGTTGTGTTTCAAAAGTTTGATTCATAGTTTTACCCTCCACTTATTTCTTTTTGTTATCACTTCTCAAAAATTTAAAAGGAAATGGAAGTCCCCCGATCAACAGACACTTCCTGCTGAAGATTTTTGACGTTCCAGTATGGATACATTGAAAACAACTGTTTTAAATTGTTTATGTCATATCGCTACTGTTAATGGTGTCATAATTATTTTGAAATTTGGCGTGAAGGTGCATGGCATTTATCTTCAAATCCTCAGCAAATGGTTATAAAAACTGACGCCATGTATTTTAGATTTGTGAAGTGCAGCTGTAACAATGAATGAGATTTAAACTCTTCTGCTTTCAGATTCTTCTGTTATAGTTATAAGCCAATCTATAGTAAGTTCCAATATGGAAATGTAGCATTTATCATATAAAGAGTAATGCCAGGTAAGATGTAGCACTATTCTGTAATAAACCCCTCAAGGAAAATCGCTCTAACTGGTGAATTCCTGTGCTTCCTCCCTTCTCTTCTCAGGTGGAATTACTGTTTTCATCATAGCGTTTGTCTTTACCATCAAGTTCCTCTGTGAACTTGCAGCGCGGGTGGTCAGCTTCCTGCAGAATGAGGACCCAGGGCGCCACGGCGACCGCAGCATCTACGACTATGTCCGGGGCAACTACCTGGACCCCCGCTCCTGCAAGGTGTCGTGGGACTGGAAGGAGCCACAGGAAGTGGGGCAGACGATGAGCTTCAGGGTTCAGGTGATCTTGGATTGAGTGTCAAGAATATTCCCTCAACAAAAGTTGGCTGGGAATGGGTCAAAGTAACTTGTGTGTTCTCCACTTTCCCTTTTTCTGCCGGTGTTTTCTCAGCTGTTTTATAAGAATGGTCAGCCTTTCCCAGCCCATCGGCCCGTGGGACTACGGGTCAACATCACCCACATTGAATTGGCTCTGGACATCCCCGTTACACAAGAGGTTCTGCAGGAACCAGAATCCAATGTAGTGAAAGTCGCCTTCACAGTGCGCAAAGCTGGACGCTACGAGGTTGCCGTCAAGCTGGGCGGCCTCAACGTGGCCTACAGCCCTTATTACAAGATATTCCAGCCAGGTGATGTGCGACTACCTCGAAACGTCCAGTTTCTGAGAAAAACTGTCGTCTGGATTGCTAAATTAAAGCTAAATCTTCTATTCTCCTATTAATTCCAGGCACTGTGGTTCCATCCAAAACCAAGATCGCGTACCATTTCTCCACACTGGTTCTAACAAACTGCAAGCAACACAGTTTACAGATTGAGCCCCGGGACGAGTATGGAAACCCCACCAGTAACTCCACGTCGCTCACCGATGAAGCCAACTACAGTGTTCAGGTGCACTCGGTAAGAGAGCCAAATCCATTTCACGTCTCCCCATGCAGGTCCTCAATCACAGGGCGAGCACAATAAAGGCATTCACCACCACCAGAAGCACTTTTAGATGCAATCATTTAACCACAAACACATGTTTTTGGAGTCACGCGTGCTCAGTGGAGCGAGACCGCCGACCACCGTTCTGTGATAAACGGCTCTTTTGAATTGGAATGGATTTATTGAGGAGCCGAACGAACCCGGGATTCACCTCATTCGTCTCCCCTCCAGCTCGGCACAGTGGACGACGACAACACGGAGGACTTCTACAGTCAATCGGTTTCGCTCAACAAGCAGCAGTGCCAGGTTCTCCTGAGGCTGACCCTGAGGAGGACCGGCTGCTTCAGAGCTCGCATCTCCTACAAGGATCAGCCGCTTAGCAACGGGGAATTTGACATAATTGTTCTCAGTGGTGAGCAGTTTTGTTTGACACAGTGAAGGGGGAAAAAAAAAAGCTCACTTTCAGCGATAGAAATGTAGCCATAAGCGGCGTGCTTGTGTTTTCTAAAGCTTGTTCCTCCTTTCACGCGACAGAGAATGAGAAGGCCTGTGTGGAGAAGAATGTGTCCACTCCTGGCATAAGTATCTACTTCGAGGCTTACCTTTACAGTAGCGGGAACTACAGCAGTTCGTCGTGGCAGTTACCGGCCTCCTCGCTGCTGGCGCCTCAGAGGAGGCCCTCCATGGGAGAGGAAGAGGAGGAGCACGACTCTCCCGTGGAGGGACTCCCGGAGAAGGTCAAGAAACCAAAAAAGGTCTACTGTTACATATCGCCAAAGGTACGTGGCCGAATGGGCTCGGTTTTCTGTCCCATTTGTTTGTCAAAGCGTTGGACGATGGATTTCCCCTCACGACGCTGGCATTGCAGTGCGTTACAGTGTTTTTCACGTTGCAATAAAAAGCATCACTCCTGTATAAACCCCTATTTAATGTTGTGCAGGCAGAATGATCTCGGTTAAAAAAATGTGTTTTCATCAAATACTTAAGTTTTACAACTTAAAACTAGTAATTGAACTTGTGATCATCTGAATGTAACACATGGAGATTTCTTCCACTAATGTAACCTTCTCTTGTGATTTTGGATCTTTTCCACACAGCAACTCTCCGTGAAGGAATTCTACCTGAAAATTATCCCATGGCGCCTTTTCACCTTTAGAGTATGTCCAGGAACAAAAGTAAGCAGAGCAGCTCCCAGAAGCTAATAGGAAAAGTCCCACTTCTGCCTGGTTGAAGAGGCAATCTTAAGCTTTTTTTTTCTTTTTTCTTCTTCTTCTTCTTCTTCTTCTTTCAGTTTACCTATTACGGCCCCGACCCAGTTCACAAGTACCTAACACTAGTGGTGGATGATGGGATCCAGCCCCCCGTGGAGCTGAGCTGCAAAGACCGGAACATCATGGCTGCCACCTTCATTCGCTTTCTGCACAAGAACATCGGTTGGTTTCGGTCTTGACGTGACTTTTGCCCGCAGGCTTTCTCGTGACCGGTCCCTCTTAACGTGACGCACGTTGTCTTCAGGTGGCTCCGAAACGTTCCTGGACAAGGTGAACTTCTTCCAACGAGAACTCAGGCACATTCACTCCAAGAGACCTCGCACCAAGACCTGCCTAAAAATCACTCGACACGCCATCCTCGATTCAGTGAGTGCAAACCCGTAGTAGTTCACATAGGTTCATTTGTAAATATTCTCTATCCTGTTGCACCTATATGTGTTTTGTCACAGGATACGCGCGACGTTTCACTTGTTTTCTGGTTGGATTTTGTCCTTTGGGCGAACAAGTAACTGCATTTTACGTGTGGTCTGATCCGGTGTGTTCAAGCACTTTTTCCATCGGTCTTGTGATGCGTTCAGTGACGCCTCCGATGTACAATACAATCAAGCCGCTGTTCCACCTCACGGTATGGGGCAGAGCGGGGGGGTTACGGTACGGCAAAGCGCACCCAGGACCGACTGTGTGTCTGGTCCCACGACAGAAAGTAGCGTAAAATGTCGGCGGGGTTGTGAACGACTCGGAGACGCCACAGCGAAGGACGCGGCGGCCGTCCAAGTCGGTACACCTCGTTAAAAGACCGCGGTGTTGCGTCAATAAACCCAGTTAACAAATCAACCAGTGAGCGCAAAGCGGCGAATGTAAACAACAACGGAGGGCTTACGGCCGACGAAATAATTAAATATTGCGGGCAAGTCGAGAGGAGCGATCATCACGAAAACCCGCTCCGCAACAGAGAGTGTGGTGGAACTGCGCCTTCAGTGTCCCTTCGTGTTCCGTTTTTGTACTGTTTCTTAGCCTGTGTCCTCTAAGCGTGTCGGATCTGTCAAAAGTGTCAGGTTGGTCACACTTCAGTAACACCAGCTGATATAAAGACACGTCATCCGCCACCACTGGTTGACATTCGTGGTGAGGACGGGAGAACACACTCTGAACATGTAAAAGTAGACACGTTTAAAAAAAAAAAGCCTGAAGAAAAGAGAAGTGCTCATCCTTCTTATTTGAGTTCTTTTTGATTGCACTTCCAGCTGTGAGCTGCCAAACAGTCTTATCAATCAACACCTATTCTCTTCTTTCCTACTCTCTTATATTGGTTTATGTTGTATTTTCTCTTTTATTACGTATTATTTTGTCTCTCTTCCTTATTACTTCTGTTATGTTTAGTTTTATTTTTACCATTAATTCTTTGAGTTCTCTCGCTGTGCTAAAACTGCATTAAGCCATGCCTTTATAAAAGTAATCGTGATAATGACTCCTCGTCCTTGTGCTCAGTCCCTGAAGGCGACCAGAAACTTCTCCGTGTCGGACTGGAGCAAGAACTTCGAGGTCGTGTTTCAGGATGAGGAAGGTAAATTCAGTTCATTGGGTTCAAACTAGGTCCTGGAAAATGTTTTTGGTTTTTTTGTTTCGTTTTTCACATGCTAAAATTAAGAGAACGCCACAAATTAAAAATAAAAGTGACATGTGCCCTGCAGCTCTGGACTGGGGAGGGCCCCGCAGGGAGTGGTTCGAGCTCATTTGTAAGACCCTCTTTGATACATCCAACCACTTGTTCACACGCTTCAGCGACAACAACCAGGGTCTTGTGAGTCGGATCTTTTTTCGCCTCTCTTCCGTTTCGTCTTCCTCAAAAGCCCGCGAATCCTTAAGCGACCCCTTTTTGTTTCCAGGTGCACCCGAACGCAGAGAGACCCTCGCACCTGCGTCTGAAGATGTACGAGTTTGCGGGTCGCATCGTCGGAAAGTGCCTGTACGAGTCGGCTCTGGGCGGAGCCTATAAGCAGCTGGTCCGCGCTCGCTTCACGCGGTCCTTCTTGGCCCAGATCATTGGCCTCAGGATGAACTACAAGGTACGAAACGCGGCGCTTTTCCCTCTGAAGACGAAATGTCACGGTCATATTGTTTATTCCTCCAGTGTCAGCTGGTCCGTCTCCTCATAGTCTTTCACGAAGCCAAAAAGCCTGATTTGTTTCTTGGCAACGTCGCTTAAATGGACAACCAGCCAGTGTGTTTAGTTGTTTATACAAGTCACCCATATTTCAAAGTCGAGGACTAAATCCCCACCCAATTATGCTTTATCCTTAAAAAGGTGGGAAATGTCAAGTTTATTTTAGAAACGTCATTTTACTGTGTTTTATTTATTTAATTTCCCCCCCCCCTCACAGTACTTCGAGACAGACGACCAGGAGTTCTACAAAACTAAAGTCTGCTTCATCCTAAACAATGACGTGAGTGAAATGGACCTGGTGTTTGCTGAGGAGAAGTACAGCAAGTCCGGACAGCTGGAGAAGGTGAGGCAACACTCTGAGAGGGGAAACCTCCCCTTCCATCCCTGACGTCATGTCAGAGGAGATGGCAGCAATAAACCGGACTAAAAGAACCAGACTGCCTGTTTGGCCCGAGTCTCGGTTTTGTCAAATGAGGACGTTTGGCAAGTTTATATGCAGGTGGATGAGTGAAAGTTGACTTTCCTTCATTTTTATTCCAGGAATATTAAATTCTATTCATTGTTGTGGAGCTCCGCGAGTTGAGAAATTTATCAATTGTATTAAATCATGGAGTCACAGTAGCTCACCCACGACACTAGTCACTCGTCAAGCTGATACAGGCGCATCTCAAACAACAGAAGCCCAGGTTGCTTTGATGGCAGCCTTCAGGCCTTATCTTCCTCTTGACGACGCAACGTAGACTCTCTCTGAGGTTCACATCAGGCCAGTCTGCCGGCCGCTCAAACACCACGGTCACTGAACCACCTTCTAGTAACTGTGGCAGTGTGGGCCGGTGCCAAGTCCTGTTGGGAAATGAAATCAGCATCTCCAGAGAGCTCGTCAGCAGAAGTGCTCTACAAGTTCTTAATACATGGCCACTTGACTGCAGACTTCAGAAAAAGCTCTGGACCAATGCCAGCAGATGACATGACATTGGTGAGTTTAGGGGCCACAAACAGCCAAAATACAGTGAAATGTTAAAAAAAACAAACAAAAAAAAAACAACCTCTGTAAGCTGTTGCATTATGGTGTTGACATCATGAGGTTATCTTTGTATCAACAAGGTAGTTGGCTTTCACAGCAGCATCACCAAAACCTCTGCTCAGGTCACAATGTTGTGTTGTGTCACTACTCTTAAGTCAAAACATGTGAAATCTTTGATGGTTTCCATGCGCCGGATTGGAGTGTCTTGTGTGCTGGATCTGGCCCCCGGGCCTTATGTTTGACGCCGCTGCGCTAAGATATTTATTCCCTCAAACCACCCTCTTATGCACTCGTTCGTGTATGAAGCCACTCACTCCGTGACCTACTTACTCTCCTATTGAGCAATAAATGCACCAGTTCCTGAAAGAGTTAACCATAATAAAAACTGCTCACTTGTATGCAGATGTTTATAGAAGTTACAAAAAGACAGATTAATACCAAAAGCGACTAAGCAGCTGTTGTGTGTACAAACACTCAGGTCGCGATTTACTGTCCACGCTTTTGTGTGTGTGAATGTCACGCGGCTCATTCTGGTTTTCAAAACCCGTATGATGTGCCATGGCCTCTCTTTGTGTTTTATCTCTTCTGCTCTCGCGTGCAGCATTTTTCACATATTTCCCAACGTGGCCTTCTCGATCCCCTCCCGCAGGTGGTGGAGTTGATATCAGGAGGAGCGCAGATCGCCGTTACCAACGATAACAAGATGCATTATCTCAACCTGCTGGCCCAGTACAGGCTGGCCAGCCAGGTGAGAGACGAGGTGGAACACTTCCTGAAGGGTGAGCGAGGCGGCACAGCTGCAGCCCCACATTTCTTTTTTTTAATCTTTGAGATCTCTGGGAATGTGCATGTAATTAATGCCAGTTCCCGATCTGTTTGCAGGACTCAATGAACTGGTTCCAGAAAACCTGCTCGCCATATTCGACGAGAACGAGTTGGAGGTATGTTTGATGTTTGTTTGTTTTTTTGTTTTTGTTTTTTTTAATGAAATACGGTCGATGCCTATAACACCAGCGGGTATTCATGTTGTTTTCCTTTTGGTTGTTTTGTAGCTGTTGATGTGTGGCACCGGGAACATAAACGTGCAGGACTTCAAGGCCCACGCGGTGATCGTCGGGGGGTCGTGGCACTTCAGAGAGAAAGTACGTTCCGTCCGTCCGTCCGTCACGGCGAGGGGGGGGAGGGGTGACATGTCGATGAACATGTCGTCTTTTCGTGTCACAGGTGATGAAGTGGTTCTGGGCGGTGGTGTCCAGCTTCACCCAGGAGGAGCTGGCTCGTCTGCTGCAGTTCACCACCGGCTCCTCTCAGCTGCCCCCCGGAGGCTTCAACACGCTCTGCCCCTCCTTTCAGATCATCGCCGCCCCGACGCACAGCACTTTGCCCACTGCACACACCTGGTAACTTTACAATAGTTGAAATTTGATGCAATCAGTGCTAAACCATAAATGGATCTGTGTCCACAGTTGCAGCCGAGATATGAAGAGATTTCGCCGACGCGTCTCACAAGCTTGAAAACGAGTTTTCAGATTCCAACAGTTTTAAACCATCTTTTATTGTGAGAAACATTGAGCTTTCGGTTAAAGATTATTACTTGCATGTGCAGCACGCACAGCGTGAGAATCATGGGGCGTTTAAAGTTCTGTGAGGCACTTCAACACTTTAAAAACCTCCTGCTTGCTGTTTTACTTCACTTTTATTGAATTTCAAGCAGTTAAAGTTCAGTCAGTGTCCTGAAATTGGATAGAAGTGGTTCAGAGGAGTTTGAGTAAACAAAAGCTGAGAACAAAACAAAAACAGTTTAGAACTCGACTGTCCCTGACAGTGTGATCCCGCCCCCTCAGTGGACAAATTAGGAACTGCAGTTATCCATATTTTCACACCCAGAGGCTGGATTAAAACTCCGCCTCCTCAGGTGGGATCAGGTATCAGCTGAGGCCAGCAGAGCAGTGGGGATAACACAAGACTCAACCATTTAAAAACTCGATAATGGAACGCTTTCGTATTTCTTTGGATATTCAGTCACTGGAAAAACAATGTTCACGTGTTTCACTTCATTATCTGATTCCTTTTTGAAGAATGTATACTTGCTGAACCGGCTGCTGCCTGCAAATGATCGTCTTCTTTAGAATTTGTTTTCTCCCAAACGGCATCAAGTGGGAACATTTTCACGATCCAGGAAAATAGTGCCTTAATAACCATTAAATTCAAGTTTATTTTTCTTGAGCTTAACCTGGGCTGGACACCGGTGTCAATGCTGAACGTGTGTGCGTTTCCCTCTTTGTTCAGTTTCAACCAGCTGTGCCTCCCGACCTACGACTCCTACGAGGAGCTGCACAAGATGCTGAAGCTGGCCATCAGCGAGGGGAGCGAGGGCTTCGGCATGCTCTGACTCCTCCGCCGGCGGCTCCGCCCGTGCAAAGGGAGAGCAGCCCCCCCCCCGCCCCCTACTGCCCCCACGACCCCACACTCCTCTGCGTCGAAACATTGAACTCACTCGAGAGTCACAGCGACTCTCTAAATCCTCTCTCAGCACGAGAGAGGGCGCATCAGGACGGCCCAGGAAGCCGGGACTCAATCAGCAGAACTCTTAGAGCGACTCTTGTGTATATATAATATTTGTAAAAACACACAGACTGCTGATGGGGGGCGTGTTTTCTTTCTTAATGCTGAAGTTTTGCTTAGTTTTCTATGTTTTGAGAGACAAACTGTGTTAGAGCAAAGGCCTTGAGTATTACTGTATATCTGCTTCTTTTTGCATTCGGCACACTGAGGAACACTTAAGTGCAACAGCAGCCGACACGGTGACGTGGGTGACCCCGCAGCACTTTGGCCTTAACCGATCAGGGACTGATGTGTGTATGTAAATATATGATATCACTTTTATTTCAGTGCTTGTACATACCAGTGTGTGTGTGTATACGTAGGTTTTCATCTCGTCCCTGTTTGATTTGACATTTAAGGAGAAGGGATTTCGTTACCGTTGCACATTTGTTGGGTTCACAGTTAATTTAATTTCTGCTGTCTGAGGTAAATGGGGTTTTAAAAATAAGCCAAGTAATTCGTATTGTGTTTTTAACTTATTGTGCGCGTGTGTGTGTACGCGTGTGTGTGTACGCGTGTGTGTGTACCCACCCACACTGTTAAAGTAATGTTTTCTAACCTGCCTTATTCATGTCCTGTCGCCTCTGATTGTCTCCACAATGTAGAACCAAGTCAATAATCGGTGCGTTAAGTCATTTCTATCAGGACATGCAGGGGTCAGTCTGGACGCGAGTGCTGATTGGCTGTCAGGGGAGAGCTCATATATAACAATACTTGTGTTATATATGCATTGTGTTTTGTGTTCTCATTCCCAGCCTGTTATGGGTTTACCTCAAAGTCTCCCTTACCACCTATGCATCCTCTGACAGCCGTGTGTGTGTGTGTGTGTGTGTGTGTGTGTGTGTGTGTGTGTGTGTGTGTGTGTGTGTGTGTGTGTGTGTGTGTGTGTGTGTGTGTGTGTGTGTGTGTGTGTGTGTGTGTGTGTGTGTGTGTGTGTGTGTGTGTGTGTGTGTGTGTACCATTGTAAAACATTCCCTGTATGTCTGTTGTTGTAAAATCTATTTGTTTCTAATGCTGTTGGGGTTTTTTCACTGTTGTGAGTTAATATTCTTTTTTTTTTTCTTGTTTTATTTTTCTGTTAATAATTTTGTATGATTGTTTTCGCTGTTCCAGAGTTTACATTATTATTATTATTATTAATATTATTATTCATTTTTAAGAGTGTGTGCTGCCAGCAGGAGTGCTGCAAACAGGCGATCCTGACCTTTCTTGTTTTTCCTCGGCAGTGTTTTGATTGGACCGCTCGCAGAGCGCCGCTTCACTCCAGACGTCATTCTCTCTCTCTGACTCTGTTTTAACTCGTCGAATAGCAAAGGGATCACTTTAACATTTTGCGTCTGGCTCATCAGCACCAGTGTCTGTTGCTGGCCGACCTTTTTACGGCGTTAAGAGGGTCAGAAGACGGTTGACGGATTTGTGTTTTGTTTGGGTTGTGCAATGTCTAATTGGTGTACCGGGTAGAAGTGTTGTAGAAGTTGCTCATAAAAAAAATATTTCTACAGGGGGTGTTTCAAGCACCATCACCCACGACTGACGTCATATTTATCAGACACCATGACACGTGTGACTTGACCACTGGAAAGAGGCATGAAGGAGCTTTGTGTTTAATGTGGGGATTTTCATGAGCATCTGTTTTATGTTTGGATGGTTTCTAGGCTTAGAGGGTCTGAGTGTGACTTTTAGCAGTGTAGATATTGTGAAATATTTTTGCCTATGACTTTGAAGCTGAGGGAACTCTTCTGTTTTGTTTTGTTTTTTATTGACGAGCCTTTGCTGATGAATGTTTGAGATTCTCTGGACTGCAGCTCCTTTGTTTATGGGAATTAAAAATGATGGAATAAACTCTTATCTTATTTCAACGTCTGCGTATGGTTTGTGTTTTGACACGGTGTCGTCATACATTTTCTTTCAAAAGTACATTCTGACCCGAAGAGCTGTGCTTTTGCATTTATTAAAAAAATTTATACATTTCAAAGTCATAACTGACTGGAAGTCATCACTGTTTGTGAAACAATGGGAAAAAAAAACAACTTCCAGTGGCTTGAACTGGCACTCAATCCAGCTGTTGTGTGTTAAAACAAACATTTTGCGATGAGCACCACATTTTGTATAATATTAAGACGTTCATGGGTCAGAATAGTTTATTATTTACAAAATGAACAGAGAAGACTGAACATTTCTTGCTTAAGTACAAATTTAAAACAAAGGATTAAAAAACAAAAAAGAGCCAGGGAGCTGCTTGAGAGTCGAAGCTGTTTTTTGAATTGGTCAAGAGTTTTTAAAGATCGGTCGATGACCGATGTGCTCTGCCACCGTCACCACGGTGGAGAAGCAACACACTGCAGAAGTCAGAGGGAGACGCTTCCAGTCCAGAAACCTGACTGGAGGACGGCTGAGACGTGGACCGAGACGTTGGAATGAGAAGCTCTCCAGTGGCTCAGACCGGTCAAACTGCCATAATAACTTCAATTCAATTCATTTTATTTGGCCCATAATCAAGCAATTACTACAGACGATGACCACAGTTTCAAGATAAAGCCAATTTTAATGACGCAAAATACAGTGAAATGTGCAAAAAAAAAAAACTTGTACGGCTCTTGCATTCGACAAGTTTTCACAAACTCACCCTGACGGCTTGGCTTTGAGGCTTGTTTGATAGAAATGAGGTCACTAACTTTCACGGCAGCATCACCGACGTCTCAGCTCAGGTCTCAGTGTTTTGTTGTGTCTACTCCTCTTAAGAAATTATTTTTGTTTTGTTTCTTTAAATCAATGTTTTCTTCAAATTTCTTACCATTTAATTGGTGGTTTGGCCAGATTGGAGCCTCTTGCATGCCGGTTTTAACCCACGGGCCTTATGTTTGACATCTTTGTGACATTGTTTTCCAGGTTATTCTCAGATCACCATTATTGTCAAAATCTCAGTATCTTCTCTGTCCTAAGTTCTATTGTTTGATATCAGTGTTCCCACTGTCGACGAGGGAAAGCAGACGTCCACAGACAGCCTCCTCTGGTCCAGGTGTGTGACAGCTGTGGTGACCGCATCCTCCGCTGACCTGGTACCTCCGTAAACATGTTGTTGTCAAGGTCAGCGTGAACATGAGGGAGGGTGAGTCTGTCAAAACATTCGGGGAAGATCAGGGTGCAGGCAATCGCAAGCATAATGCAGATTTGCATTGGCCTGTTACACATCATTATGATCTGTTTTATTGGTATGTGGAACAAAGATTGAGTCAAATGACTCTGTTTCAGTCATTAAGATGCATATATATATATATATATAGGTCTTTATCGGTGAATCCAGTGTTCCAACACAAGGGGGCGCTGGCTCTACATGTGATGTGAGGCTCCTGCCTCCTGTTATCTGACAGGACAGCTGAGCAGCAGTGACTGATGAGGGGCTTTCCTCCCTCCACACTGTCAGGCTTAAACGTAGAGAGAGCAGGCCAGATTTACATTTTTCATTTCCCCATACACTCACACATACCTCATGAGCACATAAAGTATTTCATTCAAACCGGCTGCGTTCATATTAACTAAGGGACTCCCCAGAACAATAGCTCTTAAAAGTACAGTATAGGATACTTTTTTTTTTTTAGTTGCTCCCCATTTTAATCATAAAAATATCAAAAAACTAGAGAAAAAGTGATATTTTAATTTAAAAAAAAACTTTGACATGCACTAGACACTACAATACCTCCATAGCACAGATGTGGTATCACCCAAATCATACAAGCGACACCTTTAATCATAAGAGAAAAAGAAAATAAAGACAGATTTAAATCTTTTTTAGGATTTCTGTGAGACATACAACTCAACTCAACTCAACTCAACTTTATTTGTTGCCGTAGCTGAAACAAAGTGCTGTACATTGAAAATAAAAATATAAGTCGCAAAATAAAAACATTAAAACAATAAAAAACAATAAACAAAACATAAAAGGTTAAAACAATAAAAAAACGAAGGCACTAAAACCAGAGCAGAGTCTCACGCTGAGGTAAAAGCCAAAGAATAAAAATGTGTTTTAAGACGAGTTTTAAAAAACACGTTTTAAAATACAAGTTACCTTCTACACCAATGTTAATCCATCCTACTGCTTTAATATTATATTGGCCTCTGTGCAAACTTGGCATTAATGAAAACAAAAACCTATAATTTTGGCATATTTAATTTCACAGGTTCACAAATTCCAGCATCTGAAGCAACCACAAGCAGCCTTATGATGAGAATATTATTCTTTTGCCTACGTCTTTAAGAAGCAAGATACAAAGATTACTATCCTTGGCACCTATTTAAATTTTTTTTTTTTTTTTTATCGTCTTTTCCATTTTCAGCGCATAATTAGTCCCGTTGGGAGCATGTCCACAAAAATCACATAAAAATGTGGGGGAAATTGGGAATAGTGTGCCATGACTTTTGTTAATAATTTGGCAAAAATGTTTCCACCCAAAATAAACCCCTAAAACAACAACTAACGAATTGGCCCGTCAAACGGATTCTGCAAAGAACTGTGAAAAACGTGACAGTGAAAAACACAAACAAAGTAAAATTTAATCTGAAACATTCTAGTTATAATATGTGGTCATAATGTAAATCAAATTGAATCGACTCATTATTAAAGTCTTTATTTGACTCGCCCGGTTGATACGTTTGTTTGAACTGTATTCGAAAATAACTACATGGCAAAGAATGTGCTGATTCTACTTGAAGGTCTTAAGTGCCATGACAGAGTTTATCATTGTTTTGTCTCAATTGTTTCATGAAACGCAACCTTGACTCTCAACAATCAAGCGTTCATCCAGTTTTGCCTTCACCTTTTTCCTCCACGTCGTTTTGCAATTTTTCCTTGAGCAACGTCGTGACGTCAGCAGAGAAAACAGGAAAAAGACAAAATATCATCAGAAATAAAACAGAAAGGGATTATAGATTCTCCCATTTCTTAAAGAATGTTCAGGATGAAAATCTCAGGATGGATTAAGATTCAATTCAATCCAATTCATCTTTATTTATGTATCGCCAAAACAACACAGTCCTTTCAAGGCACTTTTAAGGAGAAATCCCTACAATTCCACATGAGCAAGCATGAACGACTGTGGAAAAGGAAAAAAAAAACGTCCCTTTATAAAAGTAAGAAACTTTTACAGAACCAGGCTTAGAGGTGGTGGCAGAATCCACCACAGCGAAAGTCAGCTGTATATATTTAGATTTCCTCCCATTTGCTATCTAACAAAAACCCTCAAAGAAAGACGCCTTTTTGGACCAAGATGCCCTTCTTCTTTCAAGACAAACGTAAAAATCACTCATCTCATTCAAGCACTTCTCAAACCAAAGGTATATTGACACTTATTCTGCAGTCAAATAGCAGAATGCCTCACAATCTCTACCCCAGAGAGCCACCATGAAGACGTTCATATCCAGGGAACATATTTTCTTCTTTCTTATTTGTTTAAAAGTGCATCGGGACACAACAGCTAAAGCTTAGACTGCATGTGGGATTCAACCCCAAATGTCCTCACAACCACAGTATATCATCTGAACCATGACTCTGCACAACCCAACTGGATGAGAGTTGCACGTTGTGGCCTTCTTAGGTCATTCTTATTTGTTTAGAGGACTTACGGGGTATGACAGGAGAAAAATACCACATGTTTGGATGAGCGCTGAACTTCTGCCTCTGTATTTCTCATCCCGCAGAAGCCCTGTTTACACAACATTTCCCGTGAAAACGCATCGTTTCAGAAAAGTCATCTTTTCTCTTGGGAGCCGTTTTCAAAAAGTTGTGTTTTCAGACGTCGTTGACTTCGCCGAAATGCCGTCAGCAGGTTTGGCAGAGGCACGTCCAGTGAGCCGGAGGGTCCTTTAATAAATGAGGAGTTCAAGCCTCCATCGGCTGCACCTCTTTATCTGGCCCAGGGCTGCAGGGGGCTGGAGCCAGTCCCAGATGACTGTGGCTCCATCACAGGGCAAAAAACACACACTCACATTCACACCAAGTGGCCTCAGACGAAAAGCATGCGTTGGGTTTTTCCCCGGGAAAACGTGCAAACTTCACACAGAAAGACGTTCAGGATCAACTGAGTTCAACATCTTTCTCAAGTTTTTTGGGGTTTTTTTTGTCCTGCAACTTCACAAACTCAATCATTATATTGTGTTCCTGTGTATCCAGGAAGCTGCGGCTTTTAAACCAAGTGAAGTGTCAACATCAATAGATCTGTTATATAAGCATTACACTTAAAGTACCAGAGGATCTATTAAACTGAAGTGCACATGTTGTACAGTTTTGTACTTTGAGGGCTCCTTTGATGCTCTCCAGCAGCATCAACACCAATGCGATCGATTAAACTCTTGTGAGGATTATTTTGGGTATTTCATGTCTTACTTTAAATAGCGTTAAAAATACGGCATCTATAATTCAGCGACAGTCTATCGATCCACAAAGTTAAAACCTGCGATGCCCCCGGAACTTCACCGAGCTGCAGAGAGCTGTGCTCTGCATGAAATGTGATAATACGCAGCTGCCGAGAGTGAAGTGGGGGAAACTATCTCTTGATTTCAGTGTGTTGGAGATGGTCACAGCACTTGAAAACGCTATCGGCGCAGGATGTGATAGAGGCACACTCCAGACATGACAGAGTGTTTGCTCCCTGAGTCAGAGCCTGATAGACCGACCGAAGAATAAAGTCAATTTTAATTGCCTTGCTTGAAGGCCGCGGGCGACGCTGCACCCACATGGTCCTGGCGTGTGTCCCCACACTGTGGTCTAAACACCATCAGGAGGGCCGGCCCAACGCCATCTTGAAGTACTTGGAGGAAGGACTCTGGTTATTTGCTCTTGGCGTGCACCTGTGGATTTGCATAATGGTCTCGCTCAAATTTCCCAAAGGAATGCTTTGCTAAAGAGGGACCACAAATCAGAAAGTCATCTTCTGGCACTCGCTGAGAGTAATGTACCATGCTGGAACTGTCTTCCTTCCCCCCAGAGGATCTTTGAGAGATCGTTAAGCAACAATATTTAGCATTTATGGGAATTTAACCGATGATACAAAATCTCAGGGGAAAACACCCTACGTATTTTCACTATTGTACTCTTGCACATTGTAATAATTCTCAGCGTGGTCCCACAAATAAAAATCTTATGTCTATCTTTTCTAAATATAACAATAAACAAAGAAAGTTATAATGATGTTTTGAGTTGAAATAACTATCTCCATTCAAAACAGTCACTGTTTTTCCAGTTTAGTCATATTTTTAAGGTTGCTATTGTTCAATAAACTGCATGACATGTAGACAAATGTTATTAATTCTAGCGGTAAGTTCACTGATCTCCTAAAAGATGACGCTTACAATTACTGTTCAAATATGCATATTTTAACTGATACTTTTATATATTATTATATAGTTGTTTTTTTTTATCTATCTGTCAAATACAATGGAGCACTATTAAAGTTAATTTCAAATGAGAAAGTTTTTCTTGACGACCACTAGTCCTTCCATAAATCTTCTGTACGATCGTATCAAACTAAAGATCCAATGTGTTTGGAGCTGATGCCTTCTGTCAGTGACGTTTTTAACCTGATAGTCTCAAGGTCCATCAGATAAAAACAGGATGATACATCCAGGGGCAAGTTGTTCAAAGGTAATCTGACTGGATTTTGCTTATGGGATTGGATCAAATCTTGAAAATGGGTTGTTCAAAAGGGAAAGAAGGATTCTGAAATCGGATTAGATCATGTAATCCAATCCTAGTTTTAATCTGGAGCAAACCTTCAGTTGGTGTTTTTCAAAACTTTTCAGCAGGATCTGGATCACTTCAATCAAAAAATAACTAGATTTCAGGAAGAAAATGTAGCAAACCTTTAAAATAAGAAAAGAAATCAATTTGGATAATTTTGTTCATATATTTTTATTTATATTTTGCACTTGATTTGTTCAACTGTTACAGTGATGAAGTAGATAAAGTAGACATAGGCTATTAAACCTTTCAGTATAGTAAAGTAAGAATAAAATTAAAATGATCTTGTCCCCATGAAATAAACCCCCAAACAGATTTGAAGAACAAACAAAAATGATATATTCAATATTTCTATCATTAATCGCTGTATATCAAGTCAATCGTGCACAAGGCCTTTAAATACTATATTCACTACAACAGATGAGGTGGAACCGTGGACTCAAAAGGATGTAATTTCACTGTTGCAATTTCACAAAGGTGAAATTTAGATGGAAGAACCTGCGGGCCAGGAGCCACAAAGGATCTTGCTGAAGCAAAAAACACCCAAACAGGCAACAAACCCTTTAAAGGTGAATCCACAGATGTGGTTGTGGACATCATTGGAGGCGAGAACTCTGAAGCGTTGCAGGTGATTCAAGGTGTTGTTGGGGATGATGAGCCTCCGACTGGAGAGGAAAGTGAGCCGGTTCCTCCTCCGAGTGCAGAGGAAACATTTATTCTGGATCTCAGCCAGATTACCGAAGAACAAACCTGGATCCTCACTGGTAGAGCCGCCGGAGCTCAGGAAAGAGGCTTGAAGCGTCCCAAATAATAATGATTCCTATGAAGTACTCCTTATAGGAGCAACTGAAAGAGCAGAAGCACAGATCCTCCTGGCAGAGGAACAAATCAAGCTGCCAAACTGCAGCAAACCAGGGCAAAACTTTAGATCTGCCTCCTGAAAGCAGGGCTGGAAAATGCTTCATAGAGCACTGATAATCCGGATTTGGTGATCTTGAAAACTGTCTATCTGGATCAGAGTGATCCAATCCAATGTTGCTTTGAAAAACCGCCATAAAAGTAAGATGGATTACCTGATCTTGCATAGCAAAAAAAGGGGATTTTCAAATTTGGATCATTTTGATCCAGATTACATTTTGTTTTGAACAACTGGTGATTTAAGCTTTGTTTCCATGGTGACGGAGTCAGAGCATTTTCAAAAAGTTACATTTTCAGTGGCTACCGAGCACCGTTGTTGTGTGAACGCTCAACCAAAACGCAATGAAAGTTTTCCATTTTCACTCAAATCACGTAAACGAGGCACCTATTGTATTTCTACCGTGGCAGGACACAAGCGTACCAGGAGAAAACATACGTATGCAGATAGAGAGTGAACTCCAGACAGAAAGTTCCCCAAACCTTGAGGACTCTCTCAGTGTGTGGTGAGAAATTGGCAAAGTTTTATAACCGGCTGATAACAGGAAATGAAAATGCAATAAAGCATTTGCGGTAATTTTCATATACGACGCCAACAAAAAGACGGATCCATCTCAGGCGAGTTTATGTTTTCTGAGAAATCAGTTCAGTTGAATTGAATTTCATGTCTTTAATGGCAAAGACAACAAAGTCATTTTAAGGCGCTCTGACAGAGAAAAACCCAACAATTCCGCGTGAGCGAGTTAGAAGAGATGGTGCAAACGAGAAACTCCCTTTTAACATAAAGAAACCTGCAGAGTTGGGAGCGCCGGTTCTCTATTCAAGTCAACAGAAAAAGCAACTGGAACTGGAACTGGGGATTTGGGGGTTCAGGGCTTCAAAACTCCCATTGGAGGGAATTAATGGGGGAATCAATGTTTGATTTTAAACATGATTAAAAAAAGCAAGTGTCTCCGTGAGACGATGTCCACCGGCCTCGCCCATCAGAGCTCGGTGTCTGCAGACTGTGATCCACACAACACGTCTCCCTTATACCTCCTCAGAACAATGACTGCTCGCCCTCCTCCCGTGGGGTTGTCTGCTTTTCATTCCAACAAGCGGGTCCTCATTACCTGATTACCTGCCGACTGGATTGGCTGCACGTATTTATCATCCGCTGTGTTTGAGCCAGTTTCCAGGCCAGACTCAATCAGGGCTGTTGAAGGACAGCAGCGTATCGCTCCAGCACCAGGCCCCGACTTCACTTCACTTTTTACTCTACCCAGTAATGACGTCATGTTACATGCAGAGTTTTTTTTTTCCTATGCGTGTTCAAACACTGGCAAACATCACATCCGACTGCATGCACACACATGCGAAGGCATAATATGAGAGTGTGAAGGAGTTATTTCCTATTTGGACTGGTTGGCCTTTGGGGGACTTGCTGCCTCAGCTCGCGGGGTCTTGACGTCTCCCTTTATGACCGGTGGCAGTGCTACTCTGTCTTGTAGGGGATTATGGGGAGAACAGCTGTAAGAAACACATATCACGGTGATGACAACGGTCTGGCAGCTTAACACAGTGCAGCAACGTATGGATGAGATACTGCTGCTGATTAAAGAGACTTGACAATTTGCAGATTCTCTGTGATTCCTGTGCGGAAGCCTCGCTCTCTGCGTCAGCGGCAAACATGCAAAGGTCTCATCTCACTCCATCCCGCCGTCAGACGCAGGACATGTGCTCTGCTTTGAGAATGACGTAACCGCTGAGGTCAGAGGCAAGCAGAAGCTCACAGTCACATGCCGTCTTGAAAAACGACGCGCATTTAGATTAAGTATCCCTCGGCTGATGGCTGTCTGCATTTAATATATGATGCTGGAGAGAGACTTTTGATTCATGGTGTCGGTTGTCCTGTTGGGATGTGCAGCTGTATCGGGGAAACATTTCAGTCGCTGTGTTTCCTGTGTGAAAACATGGCCTCTAATGTGGAGTGTTAAGACAAATTCCGCGTGCCGCTTCTGCTTTTTATTGTCAGCATGGATGTCACGGCGGGCGATGTGAATAGGATGTGAAAGGGGGGAATTCACCCTGATGTATAAAGTCCGTGTACAGTAAATATTATTAGCCACGCTCGAAGCGCGGCTCTCGTCAAGTCTGTCAGACGACCATCCAGACTGAAAAAAATCCCAACAACCTGCCAAGAATTGCCAAGACGTTTCATCATCTCCCAAAGACGAGCCTTCCTGACTCCGGTAATCCCCTGACTTTTTTTTTAATCGCACATCAAATAACTTTGTCTAAATCATTTTTTTTTAATGGAATGCTGGATTGATTGAAAATAAATTCAGCCATATCTGTCAACCCAGAGATCCCTTGTGATTTACGTTCATCTCTTGGCGCTCTGGGTTTTGTTTGCGTGGACAAAGCTTAAGATTTACTGTATGTTACATCAGGAGTGTCAAACACATTTTAGTTCAGGGGCTGCTGTACAGCCCAATTTCCCCGCTGAAATAGTGCCATAGTAACCTCTAGATTTCAACTTCCAAATATTTCTTTGTTGTGACACAGAGTATAAGTGATGAAAACATTTTCGCAAAAAAATAAATATCTATTAGAGAAAATGACAACAATCTCAACATGAAGCCAATTTTAATCAAATCTTCTGGTACAAAATATAATGAAATTATGCACATTTTTACAGACCTGACAGCATGGCTTGAAGGCTAAGACTAAACTCCCTTTTATGGCAACGTCACCGACATCTCAGGTCTCAGTGTTGTGTTGAATCCAAAACTTTTAAGAGATTTTGTAAAAAAAAAATCTATGTTTTCTTTGAAATGTCAATCATTTGCTTCAGGTTTTTGTTGACTGGAGCCTCTTGTGGGCCGATTTTGGCCCATGGGCCTTATGTTTGACACTCCGCTGTTACATGTCGCCAAGTTGCCAGATTATCTATGTAGCATGCCATCACATACCATCTAGCTATGTCTATGCAAGTGCAACCAAATTATTTGAATGAAAGAAAGCAAACTTTGCTGATACTTTATTGGGAATTTCTTCAATGCATCTAACGTAACGTCTTCATAGTTAACCTTAACTTTTCATGCGAGGAGCAGCGGGTTGCCACAGTACAGTGCTCAGGGAGCCAAGGGGTCAAGGGTCGCGCTTGGGCTCAACAAATGGGATTCTAACCTGCAAGTCCACGTCTCTCACCACGAGGCCATGGCTGCCCATTGAGATATCATCATCTATGTAACTGCATCACCTGCAGTATCTTATTAAGACATTTGTTATTGAAAATCAGAATAGAATTAATGATCATTGTTTTAGAAACAGAAGAGTTTGAGCTGCCAGTACAAAATGATCATAATCAAATAAATATTACAAATCAGAAATGTTATTTGCATCTCAAACTCGACTCGGGGGGATTTTGTCTGCTTGGCAGTCGAATGTGTTTTTCCTTCTATTGTTTGATGTCTGTGTTTCATTCCAGAAGTCATCAGGTAGAACAGGTGTGGTGGACGTCTACGAATACAGCTGGCCTTCTCATGTAGTTTTCTCATGTCTCTGAGGGTCAACGTCTGTTTATGATGTCCTCACCACATGCTGCAGGTCGCTCCTCTTGTCCGATACATTCGTAGGTCGCAAAGGTTCACAATGTGAAATCTCTCACTTTGCTTTCTTTTCTTATTAAACATCATAAAATCTCAACACTTTTTCTGTCTTAGTTCTTCTTGTTTTCCCAGTGCTGTGTGAATTCATACACTATGAGAAAACATCGTTACATATTTAGTTGAGCTTGACAGAGCTGCTGCTCTCACTCCAAAATCTTTTGCCGCCTGTCCCTCATAAAAGTCACCATGTCAAATCGTCCCTTTAACTGTACATGCATATGAAACGCCTCGTGCTGCCTGTGAACCACAGTTGAGAACATGGCTGTTTGTGACAGAATCTGCTCTTGTGGCGAGAAGCTGCATATTGACACAATCCTGACTGACAGTGACGTATAGAAACATGGACGCAGAGAGAAACTGTGGACAGTTTTTCTATCCGTTTATCTTTTATACATTAACTTTAGCCAAGTGGGGCGTTGGAGCAGATCCCAGGTCACCATGGGCGAAAGACACGGCATCATTGACATTGCAGGGAAAACACAAAGTGATGAACAATCACTCACACACACAGTTAAGGTAGAGACACAAAAACCATCTGTCTTTGGGCTGAGAGACGGAACTAAAGTACCTGGAGAGGAGCCACACGCACAAAAGAACAGCAAGGAAAATCCACACAGGAAGGTAGCACGTTCTAGAGTTACATGAATGCACACAAATATACATTCACACACCCACCCAGTCATACTCCTATATACAGTCTATCTACAATATTAGAAACAACCGTTCAAGTACCTCCCCTGCAGTGTCCCACACTGCCTGAGGACCAGTATTGCTGAATGGACCACAGTGCTGCTCTGTGGTTTGGGCCAAATTACTACAGAGTCTGAGTAACACAGTTTGTAGTCATCCTTCAAGGTCAAAGTCATCACAGAGTTTCTCAACTCAAAGGGGAATTAATTCATTCATACTTTCTCTAGTTAGCGGATGAGACACTGACCACAGCAGTGTCAATACCGCAGAGCGAACCCATCTGGACAGCACATGTGCTTGAGTGTGTGTGTGTGTGTGTGTGTGTGTGTGTGTGTGTGTGTGTGTGTGTGTGTATGTGTGTGTGTGTGTGTGTGTGTGTGTGTGTGAAATGTCTATATTTTTTAATTGTTGGCTGAGTACAGGAGAAGCAGAACACTTGCAGCAGACCTTTGCGGGTGGTAACAAGCTGTGTGAGGACTGGCAAAGTAAAGCTATGGTACCCGGATACGTTTGGTGTTTCATTTTGAACTCATTTTAATTAAGGGGCCAAATTACAGAGTGTCCAAAAGGACAGCGCGGCTCTGAGGCTGCATAGCTACGAGGTATGGAGCTCGATGAGAATTTTAAAAAAAAGAGAGGAACAGTGGTAATTGTGTACCCGCTTGAATCTGCACGTTGAACTGTGTCCGTCTGCGGTGCTGCTCCCTGCCAAGTCATCTGAGTACAGACCACCCTGGCGACGGGACGAGGCTCCGATGTGACTGACAGAAGACTGACTGCCTCCTATCAACGGCTGCCTCTATAACGCGCCTATCGCTCTCCATTTAGATAAAACAGGCTGCCGCCTTTCAGACATAAATTGCATGTTTTCAGCCTGATTTCATTCCCACAGCCTCACACGACTCCTCCTGACCGTCGCTGCTCCAGCTCAAGGTTTGATTCAGTGTTTTCAACTGGGTGTGAATAAGAGGAGTGTGATTTGTCGATGGATATAGTGAGTGTTTCTAATCTGGTGTTCTGAACGCACATCTACTTCTGCTGAATATTGGTTTTTTGGGGGGGGGGTTTTACCATGAAGGGGGACACAGAGAGAGAACATGCAAAGTCCACAAACAAACGCCTGATCAGTATTTGAACATGGACCTTTTTGCTGTGAGGCGAGAGCAACATTGTTCAATTTAAACAGGTCTGAGTGAATCAAAATCTATAGACTTCCATATGTTTAACTACCAAAAATCATTCTTTATCAAATTAGTTTGTGCTTTTTTTAAACTTCTAATGTCGACAGTTGTGTGTTGTTTGAATATAACAGTAGAAATTACTGAAACGTCAGCGCAGGCATCTGCGCTCGTAGCTCGTGCAGAAAACGTTATACAATAAGCACACGATCGTGTCCTACCGTCTCAACAAGACACTTTTCACCTCATTCTTTATGTTTTCTGTGAAAGCACAGTGGAGTCATGGGAGTCTCCTCCTGCTGAAAGGGGTGTCAGCGTCCAGTGGGATGATGATAATACCATCCAGGACCGTCTGGGGCAAAACATTAAAGAACCAGAAACAAGTGAGGACATGAGAGAGGTTACGGACATGGCAGTGAGTGTTTGCTTTGCTCTGGGTGTGAGCAATGTGTATTTTTCTTTTAATGGTGACTGGCTAAAACAAGGCTCCGTAGAGGAACCCCCGTCACGGGTCACCACACCGCTGTACCAGGAATATCACGGAGCAACAAACTTCGCTTTAAGGACTTTTTGTTCCGTCTTCTTTGCTGAACTCGTAACTATTTTGAGAAAATGTTGAGATGATTACTGACATAAGGAAGAATGCATGTATGACTGGGATTGTTCGACGTGAACTCCAAAGTAAAATTATACAAAACCAACTCTGTCCATCCATCTGTTATCATGTTTTATACAATTTACAATCACGGAGTGGGGCTGGAGCTGATTCCAGCTGAGTACGGACCTGTAAGCACTCATCAGAGAGCAAAGAGATGATCACATTCAATTGTGAGCAATTTAGGTTCACTTTACACGGCAGGGTTTTCAAGTGAAAATTCATCATTGGAGAATTCCCCCAAGGACCAATTACGTTCTGAAAATTATTACATACAAACTGCAGAAATGCTGAAAATGATGTATTCAGCATGTAGGGCCACGAGTAGGTGCTGTAGGTTGTTTTTGTAATAAAATCACACACAGGCGCATTGAAACAATACACTGTAAACATTAACAATGGGAGTACATGGGCATTCGCATGGACAGATGATGAAGTTAGATTGTTATTATGGTGACTACTCCACCTACTCGTGCATGTGCATGTGCAGAAAAACTATTTACTCCAGCCGTGGTGTGCATGTGCAGTAGCAGCGTTGAGGAAAAGCTGTGTTTTCCCTTGTTTCCAGGAAAATGGAGTCAAAGGGTTTTCAAAAAGCTCTATCTTGAAAGCCATTTTCAAAAGGTTGTGTTTTCAAAATGCAACAAAACTTTTGCATCTTCACTTGAAAGCGACCTGGGAGCCACCACTAAATCCCCAAAATATTCTTTTGGGCGACTTGAGGGCACACACACACAGAAAGAACATGCAAACTCTGCACTGCCGAAGGAGTGCGAACCACTACATCACTGTGCAGGCAGAACAAAAATGTAAACGATTCTAATATCAAAAGAACTCCAGAGGATTCTTCTTGCCCTGAAATGCCTACATGAGGACGATTGCTCACCGGTCTGATGCTTGATTTGGATAAAGTTGAAGAAGCGGGACAAATGCCCACCGGTGACCCCGTCCAAACTGCCAAACCATCAAAATTCCTCATTAAAACCCTGATATTTACAATATCGTCTGTCATCAGACTGTCATCATCAAAATCAAACAGATTGTTAAGACCTTGAATCCCCCCCACCCCCCCTCTCTTTGTTTGTCTCCCGGTATCCCTCCTGTCAATCAGTCAACGTATTTCACAGACCCGATGAAGCCCGTTTTCCAAAACCTCTCGTGTGGCGGGCCAACCCCTCCCGAGGACATACACATTTCGTCAGATATGGAACAACGTGCGTGAACTGTGGTTTAAATATTTTCCATTCCTCCGCATTGATCTGTGCTCTCGTTGCAGCCGCGACAGAACTTTTTTCTTTTTTCGTGGCAACGTAAACATGATATCAACAAAGAATGTGCCCATGAAAACCTTCTCTGAGGAGGTTCCACATGGAAATAAACTTCCAAGTAAATACAGCGCTGTAACACTTTTCACTCTCGATTTACTGACACCCCATATTTATTACCGGCTCAGTATGAAAACCTTCCATTTTCTGTCTCCTGCTCAAAACAAAAGTGACATAAAGGAGGCTGTTATGCAACGAGGGAAGTTTCTGGGTGTTTGCACCGAGAGGAGTGAGCGGTATTCTGTTTAGCTTTGTGATTAACAGCCCCCAGGTTGTCTCCAGATGTGCTTTGGCCTCAGACGCGCACCAAGTAAAATTTTTGATCAATTCTCTAATAAAAAAGTGACCCTACGTGACCCCATCCATCATCATAAGGGATGACGCAGTGATCTAATGAGTCGATCTGACTGCAAACATGGAACCATTCTTAATGCGAAATGTTGCACAGATGCTTCGGCCTCGAAGAGCAGTCACATTCAGAGATGAGCAAACTTCTCATCACATATTATTTAATGAAAAAAACAAAACACTAAGGTAGTGGGAAACAGTAGTAATACATTTATCAGCTAATCCTGAAATGGCTTCTCGAGAATGCGTTTATTTTCAAATATTCTGGATCGATCTGCACATCAACAAACACCAAGTGGATTGTTTGTGTGTATCAGTTACACTCCTTCACTCCGCTCTTCATCTGCCCAATATGAAATCTCCTGCAGCTCCACACAAATTCCCAAACATTAAACTTGCCGCGGAACAAAATGTGCAAGGCCAAATTTCTGCTCCCAATTTCATCAAAACATCCCACGCACGGACTTATATCAGGCCCTGAAACATGAGCTCTAATATACAAGGCTTGTGATTGATTCCTCCGCGCTATCTTATCTTGAGCTAAGTAGAAACAGTTGAAGGACAGTTTTATGACTCTATCGTTGAGTTAGCAGCTCGTGATAATTGTCGTGCCTGCCGTCGCGTATTTTTCTCCTCAGCTGTCATCCTGTTTTTATCCCTCGGTAATTTACCTCTTCCTTAGATAAACACCGATCGGACCTGTGCCAAGATCATTCGCAGAGGAAGGAGGGAGAGCGCGTCGAGGGTCGGTGATCACATCCCGACACAATGACGGCACGATAAAGCCCAACCTGTGTTCACGCTTGTCTCGACGTTATGCTTCGATGCATCGAGTTCAATTTAAAGATATTGTATAATAGACGAGGTTGATGGATACGATACATAAACCTGGATATAACTTTTTCAAAGGACAAACACAACTATGAGTACTAACCTTTAGCTGCTTGTCGATACCAAATTATGTTGAAATTGTTGAACAAAAATACATCATCCTCTCACCTAATCCTCATCTCCACCCAGTGCCTATAACAAATCCTAATTGTGAATGGTGAATTAAAACTATACATATGTTCCTTTCTTTGTGTACTGACATTGACTTCTAGCAGACTGCAGAGGAATATACACAAGCGTATCCTCTTTTCTTCTAATTGTGTGTATCTGGGGAGGAATAAAATCCATCTCTCTCTCGAAACACATAAATCTTGTATACATGAATTTAATGAAGTTGATTTATTGTGTACTGAAGTCTAAGTGAGGCATAAATGCCAAACTCACTCCATAAACTAAGCTCACCCGCTACACATACGTCATTATATTTCAGATTTCTTTCCGTATAAAAAGAGCAGCGCACAATATTGAACATATACAGTGCATATAAATATGCCAAATTATAAAACAGAGATAATTTCCGTCTTCTGTATCTTGGCAGGGAAATTCCAGCCACATAAAGAAACACATTCCAAAATTTAAAAAAAGGACAATAACAGCAGTGAGGGGTGATTAAAGTGGAAAAATTATTTAAAATGAGGAACTATTCTGGATGTCAGACCAGAGGAGATAACGCTACAACATGGGGCTGGAATTCACTGCTGTTAAATACTTTTTCAACATTTTAGGACACATGGAAGCAACTTTCTTAACTATTTATTAGAAAGCTGAAAACGCCAGTAGGGTCGTTAAGTCCTATTTATACATGATATAAATATATATAAAGAATTTCTCAATCATGCTGTGAAAGTGAAGCGCTGATATAGTTTGATTAACCCCGTTGTCAGTTTAGTCACGTGCCTCCAACATCAGTTTAAGTATCTCACAGACCTGATTCTGAAGGTAAACGACGCACGGCAGATACGAGGGTGCGTTGCTTATACGGTGCCATGCAAAGTCATGAGGATCAGCAGGATAAGTCAACTCACCCTTTCTGGCACTTGAGGCCGTTTAGCAGCATGTCTGTCTGCGGGCTTATTAAAACTTGGCTCCCTAATGAACGTTCGCCCTTGAAGCCTGCTGAGTGCTTAGTGCTGCTCAGGAGACGGGGCTCTGGACACACGGGGCCTCTCTTCCTGCTCCCTACGGAGCGCCCGGTATAAAACTCATCTGTGCCGGCAGGCCGGGGCAGAGTCATATGAATACTTTTACATTACAGTGAACTGGAATGTTAACAAAAGAAGAAGTCGTGTGCTCGTTTCTTCGTGTTTTGGTTTTATGGAAATTAATATCAGGGGCTGATGTGGGGGAGGTAACGGCTCCTTAGGGTCAGTTCGTCACTGTCATCTTTTCCTCTTTGCTCCGTCTGATTTAAATCCGACACTGGAGCAGAAAGCAGTTCCACATGGGCCGATCGGGACCCTGCAACCATGCCGTGACTTCACACTCCGACATGCCAACTTGTGTGTGAGTGAGTGAGTAAATGGGAATGCTGGATGAAGCATGTGGTGGTGGAATTGTAGACGGGGTTGCACAATAACACGCCAAAGGCTTCCTCAGGGGTGTGATTAACAAGCTGGGCTGTGACGGGAGTAATCCAACAACAAGGGCCTACAGAACAGACATGAAAATCCTGGGATTATCTGTTTATCTAGCTATGGCCCCTCTTACACGAGATTAATTTCAAGTGAAAATATAAAAACGCCTGTTGTGCTTTGGGTGCTTGGGGCCACTGAAAACACAACTTTTGAAAATGGTTTCCAAGGCGGAACTTTTTGAAAATGCGTCGACTCTTGTCTCTGGAGGAGTGGGGGTGATGGGGTGGGAGGGGGACCAACTTTTCTGAAATGCTGCTCCTGCTCAGGCACAACTTTTCTTTTTAACAAAGCTGCTGGACAATAACAACTGTGAGTTTTACAGTTGAGAGTTACATCTATCTATCTATCTATCTATCTATCTATCTATCTATCTATCTATCTATCTATCTATCTATCTATCTATCTATCTATCTATCTATCTATCTATCTATCTATCTATCTATCTATCTATCTATCTATCTATCTATCTATCTATCTAT
Organism: Blennius ocellaris; assembly: GCF_963422515.1. Classification (NCBI taxonomy): domain Eukaryota; kingdom Metazoa; phylum Chordata; class Actinopteri; order Blenniiformes; family Blenniidae; genus Blennius; species Blennius ocellaris. The sequence goes on along the minus strand of NC_137666.1, from coordinate 17,534,226 downwards.
CTATCTATCTATCTATCTATCTATCTATCTATCTATCTATCTATCTATCTATCTATCTATCTATCCATCCATCCATCGTGTCATTGAACTTCTCTTGAGTGTCACACAGAATAAAGCAGCAGTTCAAAGAGATTCCACTCGGGTGCCATGATGAATGGTTCAGTCTTCCCTAACATCTGTCGGAGGCCTCGGTGTCTGTCTGCCCGCCCGGAGGCTCTTTGAGACAGGTCAGCCCAGTCAGCGAGGCTTCCTCCCTCAACCTCCGCCTATTCTTCCCCCTGCGTCCCGTCCCACGAATCCCATGGCCATAACAAGGTCTCATTGATGCCCCCGCACTGAAGTTCAGCCTTTGTTATACGCTGCTGTTGATGTCGCCCTCTTGACCCTTCGCACTGGAGGGATCCTCACCCGACACTTTTGTCTGACAATTAGCAAAAGGAGCCTGTGGCAGACGGCACTTTGAAGTCATGTCAGCTAATTGTTGTGCCGTCCTCTTTTCGCCTTGAAGCTCGCCGGTGGTACCACAGAACATAGGTTACGGCAGGCCAGCGGCTCTGACTAAATGGACTATGTGGAAAAGGTTTAATGGATTGAAAAATAACAAATTTATCATGCTTAATGGGAAGCTATTCAGGTCAAATTGACCTCATGCGGGGGGTTAAATCGCATCATAACTTTCTGGCGCTCGACCTTCACTGTTAATTGGGGGCAGTGAAGAAGATGTTTCATTCTGGTAACTGTTGCTGAAGAGAGCACATGATTCTCCGCATGAGGCCCGTGCAGCAGCTTAAAAAACACAGCGAGCCATTAGTTTGGCCCAAACTACAGCATCATACCAAATTGATGAGCTGTCCTGGTGAAGCCTGGAAGGCACGTGTCCCGACTGAGTCAGCCTCTAAATAAGGTTTAAGCCTCATCCATTCCCAGCAGTTAAGGTAAACAGATCCTAACCTGCATTACTCAACAAGTCTCATACCAAAACAACCGACAGCGTGCTTAATCATTTTTGTACTGTTTGTGCAGGCAGACTGAGAGGCAGACAGCCGAATGGTGAAATTAAAGAAATGCTCTTCAGTGTCGCAACTCGTGTCGGGTTTTCCTTGAAATGAAAGTAAATTCCTCCAGAGTGAGTTACACGGCTAGAGACCCCGTAAACAAATTAAGATTTAAATACGGATCCTCTGAGCACTCGCCATACATGTCTTTACTTTAAGCATTCCGAACGTTATTGGCTGTTCGTTGGCATTTGGTTTGAGAGGAGCGACCCTCTGGAGGCGACTAAAGGAACATAATGCTTCCTGCATATGTGCGAACAGTATTTTATAGGTCCTGCTTCAAAAGTAAAAGCTCTTTTTATGTGTTGCTGCCTGACACAAATAAAGTTAAGAAAATAAAGGGGAAGTGGACAAAGCCTAGCCTCTCAACTTGTTCCAAAAAAAATCTGGGATTTGGTTGAGGGTAAATTGACTGTATGCCCGAAAATTACACAGGCAGGGTTTTAGACGGTTTAACTGCTTGAAAGTCGGTTTGGTGCCAAACAGTTGGCATGAACGCAGACGTGCTTGTCTCACCTTTGCCCCAATTTTTTTGAAAAATACCCCATCAGATATCGGCCCCGTATCGTGATTGTTGTCTGTTATGAAAGTGTGTTGAAGAGAGCCATCAGTTGCTAGTTTTGGGAGATAGATACGTGCGCGGAGCCTTTATTTCTTTTGCGGTGAACGGGAGGAACGAAGGGTAATTGCAGCTGATATCCATTTCTATCCTCTCGGTAAAGCTACTAATGTGGAAAGGAAAAAAAAAAAAAAAAAAAAAAGAAGGAGAAGCTCGACCTTGATTTTTCACGGTCGGTTGGTTGAAGACGCCGCGAAACGACGTGACGCAGGACTGACGCTGTGAGGCGTGCGGACATTCATCACCTCCTCAGGACAGTTCAGGAGGGTCGTATGGCCAGGTCACAGCCAGGAGAACCAGGCGGAGGAGGAGGAGGAGGAGGAGGAGGAGGAGGAGGAGGACCCCCGAAGGCCCCGGGCCAACGGCTGGACCGGCACGTTGAATGGAGGGTGAGAGGCCAGGAAAACCGAAAGGGAGGGGAGAGAGGGAGAAAGAACGCCAGCATGATCTATCGCGCCAATTAACTCCTCCCTTTGCTTCTTTTAGAGAACTAAACGCCCAGATTTTACAAGAATCCGTGTCACAGAGGGCACTCCATCCCACTCCTATTTAGACATTACTGCCAGTATTGATTTATGCCATGACCGACTTCATATGAATCCCAATGTTTCGGGCTGCATCTGGATAATGACGGGAAATCCTCACATCTTTGGAAAAAGTATGTTTCTGGAAACTTATGGCAACTTCTTATTCGACCTAATTGGCTGCCAGTACGATCCACCCTTTGACTCTGCGCCAGTTATCATGCAGTTGCGTGACATCATTGTGTGCATTGTTCATCCCAGACCCTTTTAAATCAAACTGCAAGAGGCACGAGGACCACACCGTGGAATTCAGGGCAAACATTTGGAAAACCATTTATAAAACTGAGCAGCAAACTAAAGCAACAAAGTCAGAAACATTAGCCAAGACATATTTCAACTGCCCTCAAGGTTTCCATTGATAAAACAGTTTTTAATGGGATGAACTGGAACTCTAAAGGCTAATAAATCTAAAGAAACGCTGCTATTTCTGTGCTTGATGTAGGTCTGTGGGTGGACTCCTCACTGTTTGAACCAACTCCCAGTGAGTTTAACTTTCACTTAGAAAAAGGGAAATGGAAAGTTGTGATGAGATTTACTTGTTGTTGTTTTTATCTATTATTCTGTCAGCAAATCACCTGTCCATCTATATTCTATCCAAGAGAGAGTCGGGGAGAGTGAAGAGCGAGGCAGAACCCCTGGGTTTTTCAGAGACAACATGTAGCAGGGCCTGGAAAAATCCAACCAGGCAAAGGAAAACCATGAAAACTCCTCAGCCCGGAAGCAAACTTGGGGTTCTTGTTGTAAAAGTAAATACTTTTTTTTTTCAACACCATGTCTTGAATTACGAGACCAAAATCAGCCTGACATTACCCAACTTGGTAACTTACACATTTCTCTCACATGTATCTCCAACTTAATTACGGTAAATTGATAGCATGACATAACTCAAAGGTTATTCTAAACTTTGCAGTAGGGGCTGTCCTTTGTAGGATTTCTATGATTTGAGACATTTGTAAAAAGCACAACACTGTCCTTGTGTATTCAACATAAATTATGACCATTTTCACTATAAACATGAAGCTTAAAATACCATGTATATCTTTTTCAAAAGAGTCAAAATGGTTAAAACAGGTAAAAATGTCCAAATTGTCTAAAATAAAAAATGCTAAAAACGACTGAAATGTTGTTGATGAAATGTTTACCATCCTGAATAACAACTGAAGCTTCATAAAAGCAATATAAGTAAGTTTTTTTTCTATCAAAGCTATATATGAAACTTTATAAGCTGTGTCAGCCTCATTTAAAGGTAATAGATGTTAAATTATGATTTGGTGACAAAAGTGGCTCTTTTGTTCATAAAGGTTGCAGACCCCTGATTGAAACAATTCAAGAAGCAGAACTATCAGAGCACGAGTTCAGTTTGGTTTTTGTGAGATTGGATGGTACTTTGGTTGTCCTGTCATTGCAGATTTCAGTTTATTAGACACAATCCAGCCTCCAGCAGCCTGTCAATCCCACATTACATATGCTGTAATATATAATATACAATGACGGGTGCAAATCTCAAACTATTTATCCCCTGGTAAGTCTTTTCGAGGGATAATTTGCTAAAAGTAAGCCATTAATCCAATCTCGGTCACAGTTTTCATCGTCCCCGGCAGCTTCATGTCTTTGTTAACTAAACGGCTCACGCCCAAAATACAAGAGCTGCTCGTTCAGGCATGAAGTCATACAGGGTGGACATGCTGCCAGTGGTACGACATCCTTGAGAAATATCAACAGCGGGGCAACGGTTTGTCTGACTTCAACATGTTTCCGGATTTATTTGGAAGTTTGGATGATGCAGAAGGATTTTTCCTTCCTTTTCTGTACCGTATCCAGCGACAACATCCGAGAAACAGAAAGAAAGCAATAAAAAAAAAAAAAAAAACCTCAGGTATGATTATGAAAGGCGAGTGGAAGTGGCTGTCTTAAATAACGCCCATGTGACCTACTTCTATTACCCAGCTGACAGCACTTCATTCATGCGAGCTGGGAGGGAGAGCCTGCAAGTCCTTGGCCTAAGCGCATTACATTTATCCCGCTCTATCTTCCACGGCTTCCTCTTGTCGCGCGAATGCCTGTTTTATGTACGTAGCTCAATCTGGTATGAAGCACGATGGAGGCCCTTTGTAAAATTCCTCCGAAGGAAAAGCTGTCATGTTCAATGAAAAAAAACCTGACACTCATAAAGCACATAATTTCGGCTTTTTTTTACGAAGTGATTCTCTGCCAAGCGCACCTCTTTTTTTTTTTTTTTTTTCCAAGCGTTCCCCCAGGTCCCCGCTGCTGCCCGGCCTGAACAATGTCAGTATTATGTTAGCTCTTGGGGCAAAAAAAGAAAGGGGAGCTGGGGGTGGTGGTTTGATACAAACGGCTAAAGGTAGCTGACGAGGAGATTGACGCTCCTTGTTGGTGCTCCCCATTGAAAGTCATCACAGAGACCGATTCACATGGATCACTTAAAATTCTAGAGGCGGCGCTAAGAATACACTGTTGATACTCACTTATAATGAGAGCTCCGCATTCACGGTGTAATGATACTGTTTGGCTTCCTAATGGCTACACTTGAACTCTGACCTCTTACCCACTCAACGGCCGCCACGCAGTCACTTCCAGCTAAATGGATGTAAATGTGGCATTTATGGCGACGGGCAAACACGCCGAGGCTGCGAGCGGACGTTGTTGTTTGTGTGAGTGCAATTGCAATTTGTCGTTATTGTTATCGTTACCGTGACTCCGTGCTTTGCAAGAAAACTGTGCTATGCAGTTATATTTCTGCTCCGCATGTGAAAGATGATAGGAGTGGCTTTGTCGTGGAGCCAGAGCTTTCAAAAGACTCTTTGTGCAGAAGCGTCGCTCATAGCCAGAGACATCCTCCTGGTATTTATTCCAGAGTTTCTCCAGATGCTGCAAATTGTATTGATTTGGGCGACGTTAACGGCTCACTTTCATAAGATGTAAAGTTCCTACACAGATAATTAGAGATTCCCAAACAGGGGTACTTATGTCACAGATGTTACTCTTGGATTTGTTAGGGGATACATGTAGTGTAGCTATAAAAAGAAAAGAAAAGAAAAGAAAAATCAATGGCCGCATAAAGATAGATCACAAATAGATTGTGTTTTGAGTTTACATGGATTTTGCAGGTGACCAGCGATGAATGAGTGCAAACAAGGGTATTCAAATGAAAGAATTCAGTTCAGTTCAGTTCAATTCGATTCCATTAATTAAATTTCTATAGCGAAATAAACCAAAAATAAACCAAATAACAACACAGTCATTTTTCGCCACTTTTCCAGAGAAAAACTATACAATTCGACATGAGCAAGCAGAGAAGACGGTGAAAATGTAAAAACTCCCTTTTCACAGGAAGCCTGCAGAACCCGGCTCAGAGGTGGTGGATTCCTGCTGGCCTGGCTGGGGTGCAGGTGTGGGCATTCCTGTTTTCAATGTTCTCCCGCTCCAACACACCTGAATTTCATGAATGTATTGCGATGAAGCTCTGCAGAAATCCTGATAACCACCATCATTACTATCAGGTGTGTTGAAGTGAGGGCACATTGAAAACTTTGCAGGAATGTGACTCTCGAGGACCAGGAGAGCTCAATCCTGCTTCCCAGAAGCACAAAATCACTTCATGGATGTTGGAGGCATCCCAGGAAGAAATTGTCACACATCTTAATCTGGGTTCGGGTTATATCTGACGTGGATATATAGTATGATATGGATGTCAAAGTGTTGGCCGCGCCTCCCTCGGGGGGGCGCTGCAGAGCTTCAGGGTTTTGCACAGAAGCAGGAACAATGTCGAGGTCAGGGCCACACCTTTTCCCCCCCACTATATTTTTCTTTCTCTTTATTTTTCTCGAAGGAAAAGTGCTAAAAAGAAAGACGTGGGGGTTAAAGCTATGAATCATTTTAACAAAACACACATTGTTGGTACTGGATTTATTAGACGTGCAATGGAGATTAATTAAGTAAAACTTACTTTAAGAGATAATCCAAATTAAAAACATCCAACCGGCATACAAAGTTATGCTTTTTTTTTTTATTGCTGGAGGCCTCAACAGCTGTTAATCATCATATCTGATAATGTGAAAAAGACGAGGAAGACCAGCAATCCAGCAAAAAGGACTCTTCACTTAGCGTGAGGCTAAGCATGTGTGGCGTGAGAGTCGTGGGGGGTGGCGGGGGGGGGGGGGGGGGGGGGTGGCAGTGAAGTTATTTCAATCTCTCAGGGGGGTTCATCCTCTCATACTTTCATTAAAAACACTGATAGTTGAAGTGACTTTGGTCATCTAGTTTTAACTGCACATGGACTGCACTTCAGATCTTGAACTTAATGTGACACGACAGCGTTTCAAGCAGAAACACATTGTTCTCCATGGTGAGATTTTGAAAATGATGTTCATTTACATGGAAATGACACAGTCGCTGAAAATGATGGCGTTCTTCAGCGGGGACACTCGGGGTTTTTTTTTTTTTTTTCCTTCTTTTTGGAGTTAAACTAGAACAGAACATAGAACAATAAGCTAGAAACATTAACTATGGACTAATGGGGGAAAAGCACAACTTTTCTGAAACGCTGTGACTGAGCATGAACACTATGATCGTAGTAAATCGTTTTTCTGTACATGAAGATGGACAGAAGCACCCACGAGTAGCCAACCATGAAAACGACACAGTTTTTAGCCTTTCACGGACATCGTTTTAAAAATGTACGTGAATGCAAAGCTTTTCTGAAATGAAAACACAAAAACTATGCGTTTTCACTTGAAACGTCAGGAAACAGGGCTTAAAACAAGTTAATAAGGTCAGATATCTATCAAGGTCATTGCTTTTTCTCTTTTTCTCAAAGGAACAATTTGAACATTGTGGATTTGCTGTCGTAACTCCTAACAAAGAAAAACTCAAGCTCAAGGCTGCTTTTTCTGTTTGTTTTTGCAACTTTCATGGACGCCATACATTCTCATGCAGGCTGGGTTTGGTACAATTAGAGTAGCGCCACATGCCACAAAATATTAAGAATATGAAATATTGAATGCACATATGAAAACTGGTGAGCAAGTTTACATTTGTCTGTAAGTAATCGATCAATTCAGCTGAAAGTGGTTCTGGATAAACAGATACTAACACTGTGTTTTCTCTACAGATGAGATAAGCAGTAGTTATAAATGACCAGACATAAATCTGTGTAAGATTTAAGCTAAAGGTGAAAGAAAATACATCTGAGGTGATAAATCAGTCACAATAGAGAAGCGTCAGGTCGCCTAGAGCTCTGAAAATCCCACCAAACTCAGCAATCCACGAGTTAATTCCTTCAAACCTTTCCTTGAGACAGGAAGGTTTTGTTTTTGTTTTTTTTAAATTAACTTTAACTCAGTTATTGTGTATACCTGCCAAATTAAAGGGCAACTGCTCCACACAGAGAAGCACATGCTACACAAACAGATAAAGACACGGACTGGAATGACAGCAAAAAAACCAGCTCTGGAGCTGCAGCCAGCTGCTCGCTCACACAGGTCAGCGAGAGAATCTGTCCGTGCTCGTCCCGGTCACCCTCAAGGATGTCGGGGTCAACCGGCCGTATTCAGTTTCAGAGGCGGCGGCCGCATTCGGCAGGCAGCGAGACAGTCACAAGACAAATGTAACCTTCTCTAATTAGATTTCTCACGGGGTTGGAAGATGGTCCGTCCCCACAGAGTTACGTTTGCATGGAGTAAAAAAAAAACGAAGGTTTTTGTGTGGGAGCCGTCACTCTCCTGAGGTTTGTGTTTGCCATGGCGCTTTATAGTGAGAAAGTGCATGAATGGGCAGACTGGAGGCCGCTGTGTGTTTTGGATGGCAGCTGAGTGGTAATGGTGCTTGTGGGACCACTCGTGAGAGAGAGAGAGAGAGAGAGAGAGAGAGAGAGAGAGAGAGAGAGAGAGAGAGAGAGAGAGAGAGAGTGAGAGAGAGGGAGAGAGAGAGAGAGAGAGAGAGAGTCCTCCCTGCATCTCTGCGGGTTCGAGTAAGACGATCGGGCCAACTCTCTTTGGGTTGTTTAAGATCTTAGGGGAGAAGAGAAATGTGTTGTTTCCAGACGCTCAGGAGGAAAGTGATGATGCAGCATGGATGAGAAGGGGAGATGAATGGGATCTGTTACATAAGTCGACTGCTTTTCTGAGGTTTCAGTTTAAACTGTGAGCTTCCCATACTTTTAACTGACAGCTCCAAATATCCGTGTAAGCCTGTGAATGGGCCTTTTTTTTCTGTTGCGCTGCCTTGCTGCTTATATAAAAACAATCAATAACCATTTAAATGACCATAAAAAAAGACTTTAAATGGAGGAAATGAACACTCATCAAAGTCTTTTATTGCACTCATGGGTGGAAGTAACTCATTACATATCATTTTACTTTAATTAAGAGGGATTCTGGAGTACTTTTAGATTAGATTAGATGAGATAATCCTTTATTTATCCCACAATGGGGGAATGTTCATTGTTAGCAGGAAGGGGACAGTAATAAAGAATACAAACAACAATAATACTCTCCAAAAAAAAGGAACAATAACAGAAAGAATGAACGATTTTCCAAATGTGGAATTTAACTCACACATAAAAGAATTTCCTTCTGGGATTAATAGAGTATTTCTATTCTATTCTATTCTATTCCACAGGAATGATGCATATCATACAGTCTATTCTATTCGTTTAGAAATCAGAGAACAAGCATCATTTGAATTAATAATGATAATTTGCATTTGAATTTTGGATCCAATACTTAAAATCCCTGCTTCACATCTAGATTTCTGTCCACAGAAATATGCTGGAATGTGCTTTGAATGCAGTTCAATAAGTCATGAATACTTTGAGCATACTTTGTCTGAAGAGCGTCTTTTAAAAACAAACAGTAGTTTTCAACGGCAGTCGAGCTTTCTCTCCATATTGCAGGAGCCTGTGACTGAGAGTCAAATTGGAGTTAATGCTTAATGCAGCTGCATCCATATTAATTCCTGCATTCCTCATTCTAACTAAATCCTCCCCAAAAGACCAACAGCAACATCGTGCAGTTTGGCAGAGAAAGCGCGTGTGGGCACATGGACCGAGCGGTGCTGTGAGTGGAAGCAACAATACAGTCGACAAGGGGGAGTTTCTTCTTGCAAAGCGCATGCAATCCTCTCCAAAAAAAAAAAAAAAAAATCCCAGTGACTTCAGATTCAAGGAGGTGCTGATATTCATGGGAGCAGGATTCAAACTTTCACTTGGAGCAGGAATAGAGCCTCAGCCTGCGCGCTGCTCTCCTTTTCTTGTTAAACATAAACTAAAACAGATGGAGTAATGTTTGCTTAAAATAACTCTTGTTTTTTTTCATCGCTGGAAGGACTAAAAAAAAAAAAAAAAAAAAAAGAAATCTGATAGTTTCTCAGTTTGGGGCTGCAGTTAAAAGCTGATTTAATAAGCTGAAGTGTCACCTGGGCATTATGAAGAGGTATCCAGGCTTCTTTCATTCATGGCAGAGGATGCCTTCCTGCTGAGCGCGTGTAGATTCATCTGTCATTAGTATTCCAGTTGACTGAGACTGTAATCTGCTCCTTCTTATTTTATTAAAACATTTTTTGCGCGGTACATTTAAAAAAAAAAAAACAACCAAAAAAAAACTTTTCAACATGGACCGTGCAGGATTTGCACTTTTATTAGTTTTGGCGATGGCGCACATGCGGCTCGGTGACGGTCACCGGGACGCGACAGGTGGGAGGAAAGCTGCCGCAGGCGCGTCGCAGGCGCTCCGGTCCCGGGGGATCAGTCAAGGTCACTCATCCTCCAGGATCAGGACTCTAATCCGCCTGCCCAGGGGAGCGACATCCGCCGGAGAGGAGTCGGGAGCGGTGCGCGCGGCCGGCGCGTACCGGGAAGAGGTCGCCTCGTGGCCGCGGGACGCCGCGCAGCGCGCCGCCAGACAGACGCAGAGGACCAGAGTGAACCGCAGGCAGAACAACAAGCCCGGCTCCGCCGGCAGCAGGCGGCTCTCCGGGTAAGACTGACAGCCAAGAGCGCCACAGTGTAACAAAACATGTTTTTTTTTTTTTTTTCTTTGTCAAGTTCACTGTGAGAGATATATGTGTGTGTGAATGTGACCTATTTTACTGCTCGTGTCTCCAAGAGGTGTCCCACTTCAGAGGAGACTTCTCCACTAAAGAAAAAAAAAAAAAAACAGTTGATGATGTAACAGGGGCTGCAAAGTCTTGTATAGTAACAGCTGGAGGCCAACTCAGTGAATGCTGTATTGTATGTTTTACCATCAGGGGCAGAACATGGGATGAAGGCTGTGGTTCTGCTGATTAAACATCTGATAGTAGAGGATCTGTAATGAGCAGCAAATGTATATATGTATGTGTGTGTGTGTGTGTGTGTGTGTGTGTGTGTGTGTGTGTGTGTGTATATATATATATATATATATATGTATATGAATAAATGAGTGAACTGTGTTTGAACCATTTGCCACCGTATTATCAGTGTTCTTTTCCTAATGGTACAAGGAGAGTGATGTGTCCCCACAGACTATTTCAATGTGTGTGCCCCAGTTTGGTGCTGTTGCCTGTGGCCCTGCTTTAGTGGCTCATCCACAGCACTGGCTGGCGAACATTTTGCAAATTTGCTTAGTGATCAGAAACACCTGTTTGTCCAGTGGCTCTCCCTCTCCTACTTTCTCCCTTTGCTTTCTCTCCCTCTCTCTCTCTCTCTCTCTCTCTCAGTGCTGCAAATGTCTGTTTTTGTCTCTGTTAAACTCCAAACAGGACGGCGGACTGTTTCCATATTAGAGCTCTTTTCTTTTTGTTAAATGAAGCCTCGTGCATCCAGCTCTGTTTGTTCCATAGGGACAAAGCTTGATACACACTGGAGGGGTGAGTGTTTACATAATAATCAGAAGGGGAATTTGAAGGGCTCACCTTGGGTTGCAGACAGTAAAATATAAATAAAACACCACATTTGTGTGTCAGAAGAGGGCAAACAGCTTATTTTTCTGGACAATTTATCAGGGGAATAGGAGGTTTACTGATTCATACCTATAAATCAGGGTGTGACTCGTAGGAGGGGTGAATCCCTCCGCCCTCTCCTGGTCTTTGCATCAGCCGCTTTGCAAAGTTATTTTTACTGGAGGGAGGGATGAATGTTATTTCCTCTTATAGTGATTAAATCTAAATAAATGAGAGCTGTTGACTCTGACACATGCATTTGAATTTTTTTTTTTTGAAATGATAGTGTCTTCATCCAATGTGTTTGTGATTCCTAATATGGTCTTTCTTTTTTTTTGTTGATTTGTTTGTATAATATCAAGTTTTTTCACATTCTATTTCTACCTAATATCATCTATCCTCCCAAATGCTTCTAAACATCCTCCCTTTGGCTTTTATCATGAATTACACCCTCCAAACGATATGTATTTGCGAGTTTGAAGCGTAATACTGAAAATCAAAAGGACTGATGGTGTTTCACTCCAGCCTGTGGCCCCTCTGCCCGCTCCCACCTCCTTGCTACTGACTCACTATTGTGGTGTAAGACCCTGAAAACTAACACCCACTACTTAACATCTAGCCGAGGGGCAGAGCAGCAGTCTGGTACCTCCATACTCCTCGTGCCGTTTCTGTCCAGCTCATAAATGTGTCATGTCGTGCCCCCTCCGACCGGCGCTAATCCATCACACATTAAAAGACAACATTTCTGGACACGTCTGTCACTCAGGCAGTTGCACTGATGCATGGTGTGGCGGAGGTGCTGTCTATTTTAAGCGGCGTGCAAAGAAAATAGCTGCCCCCAGAATTAGATCCAACATGCTTTATTGCAGCGCGGGACGAATACCTTGCTTGACATTGCCAAGAAAACATATTCCAGTGTTGAATGAATGGGGTTCTTTGAGCTTTAAAGAAGCATAAAGGTGGGGTTATATAAATCTGCGGGAACCTTCCCTTCTAGTAGTCTGGGTGGTGATTTTAGTAGTTTGACTCATTTGCTTCCAATGAATCATCTGCTGCTTATTAGGGAAAGTGCTTGTATGACACATTTCCCTGTGGAATTCCTACTCAACATTGACTATACCCTGCAGCACTTCACTCGGCTTTACATTGGAGTTGACTCAGCGTGACTCCTTCTCTGTTTTCATTGCACCTGTCAGACCCTTGATGGATCCGGATAGCTCGGCGGTGAAGTAATACTCCGCGACGTCGTCGTTCGGGTTCTGATAAAAACACAACGAGGTGCGAACAAGGGGTTATCTGCATGCCCTCTTATCCCGCGGCGTGATACTAATTATGATGTATAAAGGTCTCGGTGACATGCATAAATCCCTCGATTGGAATTCGCGCACAATGACTGATGAGTTTGGCGCAGGCACGGCCCGATGTGTTTGATTTATGACGAAGCGGAGGCTGCCGGAGGGCCCGGACAACTGCATGTTATCCCCGTGACGCCTCGGCAACACTCGCAGCATCTAATGAGCGCAATCCAGCCGAGGTCAGTGAGTCAACCCCGGTTATCTTCTCAAATCACCATGAGTCAGACATCCACTTACTGTAATGTCTTGTGAAAAGATGATGGGGCACAGAGCCATGCCAGCGCGTTGACTGTTGCCCCGGAGTTGCTCTTGCGGTCTGGTGCCTTTTCATCTACCTCGCCGCTAAAAATTGGCCTGTGCTGCATGCGCGGATTAAAGAGCGCAAAAGAATCCAGTTCTAACTGTTTAAAACTTGTCATTTCTCATTTGCTCAGTGATTTATGGAAGGTGCGGGGTGTTTTTTCGTGTCCCGCGTGTCCGACATAATCCCTTTAAGTCTCAGATAACTTTGTATTTGTTTTCACTCTCGCATAACACAACCAGGGACTTGTGGGTCGACGTCCAGATAGAGTTTCACGAGAGCTTTTCTTTCTTTCTTTTTTTTTTTTTTTTTAATCAAATAAAAACCAATTACAGAGTAATCTCAACGGTTTGCGTATCAATACGCCAGCCATATCACAACAATTTGAAACTATAACAGCCGCTGCAATCAGATGGGTTTGTCATGCAAGCGCTGGAGGCCCTCCACGCTCAAACTGATATGGCTTATAAAGAAGCTCTTTATTTGCATGCGTGCTTGAGAGAAATATCGTAATTTCACCCTGCTCTCTGTCTTTGTGGTCTTTTTGTTCAGACCAAACGTCTGTGGAGGTCAGCAGTGCTGCTCCGGTTGGGCTTTGGCTCCGGGAACCAACCGCTGCATAAAACGTAAGTGTCTTTTTATGCACGTCTGAATAAACGTAGCTTCATCTAACCACTGCTTTTCACTGTGTGTCAACCAAGGTCATGCAAGCCTGCGAAGCTGCACACGCACACACACTCACACACACTAACACACACACACACACACACACACACACACACACACACACACACACACACACACACACACACACACACACACACACTGACATACATAATGTGTTTTAGAACTTTCTTCCCTTGCAAACGCTGCAGACAGCGAGGTTTTACAATCTCGCACACACAGGCTGAAAAATAACACAGTAAATGGCTGCTAATGACTGTGCTGTCAAGTGGAATTGCCCTATGAAAGATTTTCCTGAGCATTATTGCCCCCATGGTCTTGTACATCATGCAGTGTTTGCATTTTCTTTTAATGCAAGATCATCGTTGGGGAATTACCAGCACTTAGCACTTGGCTCTCTTTTTGACACCAGCCTCTAATTATGGGTGGAACTGCTTCTTCTTTAAGTTGACCACAGCAGTGTTGGATATCTTAACTGCCAGGTAATTAAAAGTCAAATAAGAGACAACGGCTGGGAACGAACAATCAGCCTCTTCTTTACAGTTAGTGCAGAAAGGGGAAGCATTAAAACTCTTTATTTTATGTTAATTTCTAACTTTTCTGGCCCTCTACTTTAAAATGATAGATTTAGCTGCAACTCCTGCCAGGTTTACTCCTCGCATGTTTCCAATTTACATTTATGACCGCCATTGTTAGCTGAAATAACAGGTTGGTGAAAGGACTGTTTTTAGTCGAAGTTATCTTTACATTTTACTGGCAAAGTGAAACACACACTGCAAGTGACATTTACCTAGCAGTTCACTCAGCAGACTTTTTTTAGTTTTTTTTTTAGACTTGTTTACTGTTGTTTCTGTTTCCTCTCCGCTAATTATCCCCCCTCACACAAACTCGCACAGTCCGCACACATTTCACTCAGTTACACAACAGGCTTCTTCTTATTAGAGACCCGTCTCTCGCTCTCTGCTGAGCCTCTTCCCAGTTTTTCCCGATCTTCAGATACTTACCGAGGTGTAAATTACATCTAACGTGTAGCTGTAGTTACACAAATCAAAAGAGTAAATACTTTCAATCTGCCCGGGAGTAACAGGTTCAGGCGAACGCGTCTATGTTAAACAAGGCAGGGGGACCGTCCAACCATCTGGACCCTCTTACAGCTTGGCCCTGGCCCAGGTCTGACTGGAGGCTATGCTATCATCAGCTGAGTGAAGCCCCACGGTCGGCAAAGTGCCAACACAAAGACCCCAGACTGGAGCTGGGACTGGAAGCCCCCACGTAGAGGACCTCCGTGGAGGAAAACAGGCTCAAGCTATCTTTATTCCGTCCTCGCCTGAGACCCAGGCTGCTTTATTAGGAGATGGCAACATGAGAAAACATGCTCACAGTGGGGAAAAGAAAAGGAACAAACCTGTCGGCAGGGAGCAATAGTTAAAAAACATATCGTGGCTGAGCCGCGTCGCAGAAATCCTCCCCGAACGGACTGAGGTAGCGTCTAATATTCAAAGTGTCAGCTGCAGGACTTCACCCTGTCTAGAATTGTGGCTTCCTCACAATAACTCCTTGTTTCAATTGGTTTTAGAGAAAAGCACATTTATGACAGGGATTGGATGACTAGTTGTTCGCTCCTTCTTGTCTTTAGAAGTGTGTTTATAAAAAGATCTGCGTCTGGGTCTCTTCAGGTCTGCTCGGAGATTGTCATCTGGCTCGTGAACGGCTCCCTCCTGCCCACGTCCTGGCAGGTTTCAGAGCAGACTGCCTCTGTTCTCAGCTTCAGCGGGGATGGCGAGCAGACATGTTTGTGTTTTAAAGTTGAAAATAGCCTTTTGTTGTGCGATCGACAGCTTTGATCCATCTGAAACAAACTCTGTCATGTTTGTCCTCTGTACCAGTTAACTGCATCAATTAGAGATGAAAGTGTATTGTAGTTTATGACTGTTTTTACCCAACAAATGTTAAGTCTATTAACAGAGGCTGAAAACCGAAGGTGTGTGTGTGTGTTGTGGTGGGACGGTAAAGTGAGGCCAGTTGTGAGCTTGGCTTCATTTCAATATATTTACTCACAAACAGGATAAGAATTCCGCCGGAGATGAATGGAGGATTCATTCTTTCATCCTTGTTGGTGCAGTCACATCTGCTCATCAGTTGTTCAGATGAAGAGCATTGCTGGTGAGCACAGTGGGTTCCATCATTCCCAGATACAGTATCTATTGACTGGACATGTGAAGAAAAAAAAAACAACAACCCCATAATAATATAAGAAAACTTCAGGTTTTAAGATGTAAACGTCATGGGAGTGTGTGTGTGTCCACCATTGTTTGGCTACATTGTAAAGTTTTGTTGAATCAGAGATTGGTCAGGGTGTCCACAGCCTTTCTCAGGGCAATCTGGGGGGGCGACAGGGAGGAATGATGGGAACATTCCCTTAGAGGAAGAGTGGAAGGATTTATAATACGGGATTATGGGACGGCCACATTATTGTGTTTCAGTCATTTCTTTTGACAAATGAAAGTGCCGTGAAACTCTGCAGATGTTAGTAGCTCACTGGTAAATCATCTGACGAAACTTTCTGATGGTTTCCATCGATTTAAAATACTTTGTAAAAGTACAACAAAACCTCATTTGTAGAACATGCCAGTAATTATAAGCCATGGGAATGTCGTACATCAGCCGAAACAGTAATTGCCAAAAAGGAAAAGCTGCATGTTGCTTTCGTACCAACAAATCTGTCCCCAATGGCTTGGATTGGAAATCTCAAATGTTTACAAAATAATAAGTTACTTAGCTGCGGATATGGATGGGAGTTTGAAGTGCTGGCGTATTTGAGGATAAATACAGTAACCTTCAATTAGATGTCTTATATATCAGTGTAGAATTACTACTTTAAAGTTTTCGTTTACGACATTTCTCAGAAAGCAAAACAATTGATGGGAAAACTCCAGAAAAGCCTGATAGCAGGGAGCAGAGGTAAATCAAATATATTTGCTTGTGGTTCTTTTTTAAGATCATATCTGTCACTTTTGTTGCTTGAGTATAACATTGCGTACACAAACAACCCTAAACCGTAACCCTACCCCTTTTTTTGGAAAGTGTTCCCTCGCGTCCTCAAACTAAGTGCTTTACTTGTTGCTATAAACTGAGAAAAAAAAGTAAATTTTATCCCCATAAGGTAGATCGGACCACACACACACACTGACACACACTCTTAATCTGTGCTAAGTGAACTATTTGGCAAGCTGGTTTGTTTTACGAGAGGCTGTGTGAGGCGATACTGTGGCAAAGCAGCCTCACCTGAGCACGCATGAGAAACTGTAATAACTGCTCATATTTGTCTGGTTTGCAGTTTTAATTTCACATGATGCCAAATTAAATTTCCTATTTAATTGAGGGTTTTATAAAAAAAAAAAAAAGTTGGCGAAATGCCTTAAATGGTGCATTCTAATGCATTCTGGACTTCTAAATACTACATTGCGACATGTAGATTTTGCATCTGAACACTAATGTGTTTCCTTTTCTCCTTAATGTTTTTGCTTAATGCAATATACTTTCTTGCTTTGTTAAAAAGTATTGTTTTCTTTTAAGGTAATGGCTTCTTTTCATTGGGGCTGGTAATGATTATCAATACTTATATCAAAATGAGTATTTTCACAGCAAATAATATTGTATTCTTCAATGAAAAGCATGAATGATGTGTCATGATGTGTCAACATTTTGGAAAAGAAAAATGAGACTGATCACATTTTCAAAAGGTTTAGTCCCACCTGTGTGGCTTCTGCAGATATATTCTGATATAATTCCTCAGCGTTTTGGAAAGAAAATTCCTCCGCTCTGCCCTGGCGCTTGAGCGCACCAGGATGAGTCACAGTATTACCAACCAATCACAGACCACCTTTCAAAACATATATGTGTATATGTATGGTATCAAATTGACCAATCATGTTGCTGGTTACTGGGCGTAATACAAACCGGAAGTTAGTTGCGAGTTCAGATTCGCAATATTTTCGTGAAAAAAAGATGAATAAGGGCAAAATTAGATGGTGACAAGTAGTGATGGTCATTATACGCATATTTTAGATGACTTTGAGCAACATGTCCACAATTTTTTCGGGCCATCTTTCCCGAAAAATGATCGTCCAAATGATGGCCGGCTGCCTAAAACCACGCTCTCACCCCTTCTTCATTAGACTCATTGACAATAATAGGAGCCTCAGTGTCATAGCTCTTTGTACATTATATTAATGAAATTGATGAAAGTAAGACGGACTGTAAACTATGTTGTGACAAAATATCAAGAGGAGGTGAAAGATAGTTTGTACACACACCAGCGATGCTTCATGCCAAACTAATCGTAAAACGTTGTCATGCAAACGGGGTCCCAGAAAGGTGTGGTGTGTCTTTGCCAGTAATACTAATTCTCTGAATGGATGTGTCTGTTACAGATAAAACAGATATCTTTGAGCACAGTAAATGTCGGTATCAGTTGGCCTTTTAAAGCACCCATAGCTCTGAAACATTTCACCCTCAAAGGTTTGATGTATACGTTAAGTTTGGAATCCATGTGCACCGCATTGAGTAATGCTGGCGTCTCTGGTTGACATGACTGTTTTAGTAATTGGATTAATGGCATGCTCTGCCACACACAGACTGAATGTATGGACCAATATAGAATAGTTAAGACCAGGAAACACAGTCAGGGAGAGATTCCCTGCAGCACACACGGGAGCTGCTTTTTATTTCACTGAAGCTCTCACGGTACTCCCTGACCAGCAAGCTTTTGAATTAATCTCACCACGCTATACATCACCGTGTTTTTCAAAGCAATGTGGCGCATATGGCAACATGCTGCACGATAAGCCCCCCCCCCCAGCCCACAGCCTGCTCCCCGTTTGAGTGTGTTGTCTATAAGAGAGCTCAGATGAAAGGTGCATTATTCACATGGAAGAATAAAGTCGTTTTCAGTCTCTTAAGCAGCTGCTGATTGACAGTGGAAGACGGAAGGTGGAGAGGAGTTTCGTTTTTGATTCTCCTTCCAGCTTTCTTTGGCCTGCTGTGCTGCTCCGAGTCCCGTCGCAGCTCCAGAGAAACTCCTCATGCAGATAAAGTCTCTCTTTCTCTCTGTCGTGCTCACCTTCGCCATTGCAAAGGTGACGTTTCTGCTGCTGTGCAGAGCAGAAATATAACGTGCAACATACCTCCCCCCCCCACTGGGGTAGCCGGAGCAGAATTACGACCCCTGAGTGTGAACTCACTGAAACCCATGTAAATAATGTTAGAGGTTCCATTCATTTCTTCTAAACGGGCTAAACGTTTGCAAGAGTCTCCTTTTTCTTCAGTGGAGCTGAAACCTATGTGCGAAATGCATTTAATGCTCGTCCGCCATGTGTGAAGCAGCTGGTATCAAGGACGTACATGTGTGAACGTTTTCTGACCTCCAGAACGGCACCCTAGAAATATGCAGGTTCACCATTTGCACCTAACAGATACAAGCCGTGTCAGTTTGCTTTGCGTTAACCTCTCTGACACAAAGCAATAGTGGAAAGGGATCCAACCGCGTTTTTTCAGTCGCACGATGGAGATCAAGAAAGTTGACCTGCGCTCTGCACTGCCGTGACATTTACCCCTCACAGGCTTATTTATTGTGCACACCAAAGGCTTGAGCTACTGTTTTTCACTTTGTGGGATCGCGGGCAACAGATAAAGGTCACAGACATGTGACGCCGTGTGCACCTTGACCCACTGAATGGCCTTCCTGCTGAGGAGCACTGCTAAAAGCATTACTGACGATATGATGAGTCGAAAGAGAGCAAGTTTCTTTTTTCAAACCGCACGATCCCACAGGAAGGAGTTGGTGAGTATATTTGTAAGCTCTCATGATGAGAAGGCATTTTATAGTGAACAATAGTGATGTCTTAGCACCATTGTGCCATTGAAACTGTTTACTTGGGGGTTAATTGTCCTGTGAAAGGAGAAAGACGAGACGACGGATTGAATCAACAACTTACACTGTATAATGAATGATTACATCAAAATGAATGTGACTGGTGGTGAAGGGCGCATTTACAATGCTCGGGCTGTGAAACATGCTTTATACAGATGCATTTCAGAACATTAGAATGTAATCATCCCACCATTATTAATCATATTACTGAACCAGACTGACAACATTTAGAGACCTATAAATTAGCTGCTTGCAGTCTGAGACAATGAGAAATGAGAGGGAAACCAATCTTGATTATATACGTTCATATAAGAGTTACGCTTTTTTAAAATTAGATTAGTGAAGTGATTGATGAAATTAAGTTTTAATGATATTCTAATTTTTTTAGATACACTTGTGAGTCAAATAAAACAGCAGCAGACATATGAAGGGATGTTGAAGCTTACTGGTGCATCTCTCATGATGCTGCCAGGAGTCATTGAGGATTAATGACACCTTCCTCTTCCAGTAAATGTCGTTTGGAAATGGAAAAACAACATTATTAAGGCCCCATTTACACAATAATGTTTCAGAAAAACTTAGTGTTTTAATGGCAGCATTTTGAAAACGATGTCCATTTCCACAGAAACGACAGAAATGCACAAAACTCTGCCGTTTTCAGTCGGAGCATCTTCAAAAAGTTGTGTATCACTGGCTCTGAGCCACTTATCAGAGTAAAGTTACTTATCCAAGTCACTGTGCGTCACTGTTGTTGTAATATTCCTTAGTAAAAAGGGTGACAGCAGCCTGAAGGGGGCAGCGTGCGCATACACAGACCAAGCTTTTTGCGGATATTCAGTGTGGGAAGTAAAGGAGAGTCTTGGTGCAGGTGGTCGCCCACCTTCTGAGTGAAATCAATAAGTGGGGGAAAGTTGAAGAGAATTGGCAAAACTGGTTGTTATTGTTATGTTGAGGCAGTGGGGGGTGTTGTCGAGGGCCACTGTCGTGCAAATGGAATGAAAGGTTCCCATTTTTGCTTCCAATCGATGGGTTGTGGAAGCCTTATGGAAACATGGTCGAAAAGGAAAATAAGAAGCATAAGCCTATTAAGTCGTACCTCCTCTCTAGTCAGTCTCTTCGTAACCTGTGTATGTGTTTTTTTTTAACCAATCACATACTTTCTATAACTGAAATAGCCACACAACAAAGCAAACACATAGTAAATAAACAGAATTTGTTATGTATAGGGGGCTTACGACAAAAAGTTTGGCTTATTCTCGGAGTTCTTTGTTTGAGGATATTTAAGGTCAGTGCAGGCCAGTGTTGGCTGAAGTGCAGAGAGAGCAGCTCTGAAGCTGTTTTCATGTACAACACAAGCAACAAACACTTAAAACTTTAATGAGTCTAACTGTGTTATTGAGTTTATAATCAGTTACTGGCTTGTTAGTGGCGATACAGTAAAGTTTTACTTTATAAGGCACCTACAATCATACCGTTTAATATGTGTTAGAGTTAGGGTTACAATTAAAAAAAAAAAAAAACAGGCAAAGACCAAGGCTTAAATCAGGCTAGGGAAGAAAGCTAACACCAGTGAGAACCCATGCAGCTTCACTGTTTTACAAGAACAGGAGGAAGTTTTTAAGATGCTGGTGTTTCTGGTGACGTCATTGAGCCGTGGAAATTACAGCAACACAGACAGCCACAGATCCCTCCTCGGCTTTGTGTGTGTGTGTGTGTGTGTGTGTGTGTGTGTGTGTGTGTGTGTGTGTGTGTGTGTGTGTGTGTGTGTGTGTGTGTGTGTGTGTGTGTGTGTGTGTGTGTGTGTGTGTGTGTGTGTGCGGGGGGAGATTTGTGGGGGTTGCACAGTTTACAGTTCAGGGCCACGACACTCTTTTGGCAGCCTTGTGTGGAGTTATGGCCCATTAGACAGACCCTGTAATCAATACACACCCCACCGTCCCAAACCCCGTGATTAACATAGATACCGGACGGCTCGCTCTCAATTTGTGTTCTCAAACCAGGAGTGCTGCTTTCCCCGCTCCAGCTGCTGCGTCTGCTTGCAAGGGTGCAATTGGGTCCTGTTTTGGCCTCCTGCGCCACATGTCTTTGTAATTGCTACCATGGACAAAAAAAAAAAAAGTGTGGCGTGAATGAGGGACTATTTATCATTGGCTGTTCCACATCTCTTTGTAGAAATTACTGTTTTGTTTATTTGTACATCTTTGTTCATAAGCAGTAGAGAGAGAGAGAGAGAGAGAGAGGAGGAGGAGGAGCGCTCTTAATCATGCAAAGATGGAAAATGTGCTTCACGCACTTTATTAACTCTGGTTTTCTTTACTCCTGTCCGCCTAATGGAAAATTGTTTATCCGCTGCAGCAGAAGCAAGCCTGCGCTTGATAGACACTTGCAGAGCAACATTAACGACTGGTGCCTCACTCTCTTCATGCACGCACACGCACACGCACACGCACACGCACACGCACACGCACACGCACACGCACACGCACACACACACGCACACACACACACACACACACACACACACACACACACACACGCTCCATGTGGCCGCCGTGTTGCTGGGGCAGCCTGTCGCCCACCATATATCATGGCACCCTCCTGCTTTAAGAGCATATGGAAGTTATTGGGATGTGATCCCTCAGGAAGATGGGGTTTGTGGGTTTTTTTTTTTTTTGGTGAGCACCACGTCTCACAGAGTCAGCTTTACAAGTCGTAGGCGCACTCCCCCAGATCCAGATATCCTCCACAGAGACCGCCAGCATGTGGCCCATTAGAGGCTGACTGTGGGAGCTGGAGGGGGGTGTGGTCGAGGTACAGTGCAGCACAGCTCATAGTAATGTACACAGTGTCATGGGTCAGATGTGGGTTAATTAAATCCCCCTATGGAGTTGAGGTAGGTTTTGCGGATTGAAGACTCAAACTACTGTACTGGATCAAGAAAACAACCCACACTGGGATTGAAATCTCTGACAGCAGCAGCTTAATCTGGTGAAATATAATCTTTGTAAAATTTACCATCGGGTGAAAATGAAGGATCTGGTTTGGATTAGAATAATAGAGAGCGTTGTTTCTGAAACAGCAGACCAGGACTCGGTTAATCTGGAGCGATCGCACTCGCCCTGGCAGTGATGTAGAAGTCACATGTTGCGAGGAGATTAAGACTCGTTGCAAATGCCTATCATGGAGACGCAATTGTATTAGCTGCTCAATAGACCAATTCTTCAGTGGATAGTAGGTCAGGATGAGAGGACGATTAGGAAACTCGTCTGTCCTCCGCATTTCCCACAATCTCAAACACTTGACCTATTTTTTTATGAGATCTGTCAGATTGCGTGGAGACAGCGTTGAAGAGGCTCCTGCAATCTCAGGAGGTTTACCAGACCTCGTATTCAGCATCAGGAGTTTGACACAGTGAACGGCTTCCTGCACACTGACTGGAAGGTTCAGAACTTCAATTTCACAGCACCTAGAAGACAGCGACGCGTTACATGTCCCGGTGGGAAAAATAGACGATGAGTGCTGTCCAACTTAGAATTTGCCAATTTTTCAAGTGGAAAGTTTATGAGCACTCCCAAGACATCACTTAACATTAGTGCATCTATATGGGAAATCACATTTCCTAATGATGTCATTTGTAATAAACAAACTGTATAGCGGTTAGGGTGAAAAAACTAAACTCCATAACTGGGGACGGAAATCGAAAGCCGGTTCTTGTTGAGAACTGGTTGCCAGTGTTTCAAATCCTTGGGATCGTTTGCCACCACAGCAAAAATAAACGTGCAGCTGCTTATTTTGTTTATATTCTGGCCCTGGACGTATTTTGTTTTTAATTGAATGACATGACAACACCATTTACCAGTGCAGCCAGCAGGACACAAGTGGCATAAATTCTCAAAAGTTTCATTACATTTCACCAGAAAGGATGACAACAGTGCAACCTGCAAGACTTGCAAAGTGGATATTTCATCAAAGTGAGGAAATGCTACCAATATGCAGAAACATTTACACATACAGCAGCGAGAACTTTGAATGAATGTCACATGGAACAGGAACAGAAGTAGTTACATACACATTTCTATCACATTGTTAAGACAGATAGTCAATCCAAAGTAAGTTGCCTCATCTGAAAATACATTTAAGTGTTTCATTCTAATTTTTCCATTTCCTGTGTTTCAGTCTGAGAGTTTTAAAAGAGGCTTCAGTCGAGCCTTTTGTCATTTTCTGCTAACTTCTAATCTCCCGAGCTGCTCCCAGCCCCCAAATCTCATAATGGGGTATAATACTCTCAGCCTGTTAGAAAGGACTTCCCAAAATTATTGTGATTATGCTTTCATTATCAATATTATTTTCCGAAAAGTCGGGTTACCTCTGGCGCTGTTGACCTGGGTGAAGCGAGGAGACTTCTCGACATGTTTGAACTATGTCAGATATTGGTTTCAAATTGCTCCTTACTGAATGAGAGGACTGTAAAGATTTGATGGGTTGTATTACTTTCAGTCAGAGCGAGGCGAAGGTGAATCTCTGGTGGATTGTAATGGACTGCAATGGAGAGCGAAGTTGGAAATGAGAGTCCGGTGTAAGGGGAACGATAATGGCAATAAGCTTTACACACACATGCAAACCTAAACTTTTAACAGGTAACTGTAACCCACTGCAGAGATTATGAGCTATGCTTACCTTAATAAAGCACCTGGGAATCCTTTAACCCATTAGGATCAACGCTTCAGTGCAACTCCCTGTCGTGTGCACATACTGATGAAATGACATAATTCCCAAAGATTCCTGAGGGGATAAATGTTCCCGAATTTGTTGAAATGCATGTAGGGAAGAAGCAGAATGATTCATGTTGATCATCCAGAAGCTCCTGCAAATTGTCATGGCTTAAAGGTATTATATTGCTTTAAATCTTTATGGGTTATACGTTTAATGTGATCAACTTAAAGAACTTTGTTTTCAGGAGTGATGTTTATTATATTCCTGAGGGTTGAGGTGTGCCTTAATGTAATTATGATTAAAACAGCAAAAATCAGGGTCAGGGGAGAAATAGATTGAATTAAGGATTTACCTGGAAAACAATTCCACAGTCAAATAAGTGAAAGTGACTGTTTGACTGACCGAAAAAAAGAGAAATGCTCAGGAAACAGCAAAAACTCATTTCAGTTTTTAAATTAATAGTGTAGATTATTGTCGTGATGAGTGGCTTTATCTATTTACTGGAGTGCTCTGTAGCTCCGACTAGTGGCGGGTGGCTGCATGACAGTATAGAGCATCAGTTACATGAATTAATCACTAAGGCCTCACATGTTCACATGTCAGTGTTTCAAGTGAAAACACGTCGTTTTTGCGTTTTCGTGTCAGAAAGGTTTGGCGTTTATATGTCAACATTTAAAAAACAGAAAGAGCAGAAATGGCAGTAACGCTGAAAATGATGTAATTTTCATATTGGGCCACTAGTTTGTGCTGTTGTTTGTTATTGGATTGAAACCACACAGACATGCACACAGAGAACAATATGCTATAAACATGGCACGTACGCAGACATTCTCATGGATAGAAAATGAAGTTGGATTGCTATTACAGGTGACTCCCAATGATGAAGCGATCAAGTCCAGGGAGATTATGGAACTCACTATATTTATTTTGTTGTGGCGCACATCTCTGGCTCAAAGTGGAGGTATACTCGAACCCCCAGGGGCAAAACTCACCCTGATTATGTCACATGAACCTGGTTGTTCATGTGGTATATTCAGTTTAAATGGAAGACTCAACTTACTTAAATATGAAGTTGAAGGCATTTTAATTAAGTCATCGGTGCATCACTAATGCGTTGCTGATCAGCATGTTATTGCAGAGAGTTCCTCCAACTAAAGTCTAATAGCCTCCTCTTTTCAGATGACTGGACGTGGACACATTCTACAAAAACTTGGCCAGTCCGCCTCAGTCATAATTAAGGCTGGAGTGGCAAAGGCAGGAATGTTTGCGATTTCTCGTCTTTTATTTCAGATGGATTATCATTTATCATTACTCTCGCTAAGTAATAATTGCTGCACATATTTGTGAAATGGATGGAATGTGAGGCAATTAGTTTTAATGATGTGCAAGACAAATCTGCACGGCAGCAATTATTGTGACAATGTGCTCAGCAGCCCCGAGGCATAACCCAGAGACGACACAGGCAGGCGGTGACTCTGTACGTCGCCGCGAGGCAGGGTTCATGTGGGGCATCGCGGAGTCACCGACCTGTCCCCGCTGTGATCCACGGAACACTGGTGTCGGCTCACTGGACAGATCCCACTGTCAGCCAGGAAGGGTGTTGGCAATAAAGTAACACGTTGATGTGACACGACGACAATTAAAGAAATAAAAATGGAGGTTGCAGTTACAGCTTGGTATTAGTTACTTTTGTCGTCGATAAGAAAACCGCTGCGTTCTCCCTGTGTCTTGCAAAGCTTTTGTTTCAGATAACAATAGGCTATAAACAGTAACAAGAGTATACATCATACACATATACAATATACATTTGTATGGACAGACGACGGAGTTGAACTGCTATTACGGTGTCTCTCGACTATAAAACTACCAAGTCCCAGGAGGATATGGACTGGGAGTCATGACACATCCTGAGTGGGCCGGACAGGTAACACAGCACAGAATATACACATTTTCACATAGCCAAACAATTTCTACCAAAATGACTATAATTCCACCATGAAGACAAGTTTATTGAAGCCTTCTGGTGCAAAATGTCCCCCCAAATGTCTCCTATATCTGTTGCATTATATATGTTTTTACACGCTCCCCTTGACGGTGGTAGCAATGACGTAGCGAGCGTCACCGATATCTCTCAGCTCGGGTCTCAGAGTTGTGTTGTGTAGGATACTCTCAAGAAATTTGTGAAAAATCATTATTTTCTTTGGCATTCTTTTCCCATCTGCTCGGTGGTTTGGTGGACCGGACTGGAGCCTATTGCAGGCCGGTTTTAGCCCATGGGCTTTATGTTTGACACCTCTCTCCTAGATCAACATTGGGTTCCCTTATCACACGCTGCATGCGATTTATCTCGGCCGTTTTGTTGCCGTTTCCTCTCGCTGTCATTCGCTCACAAGTTAGATTTTCCGGCGCCTGATGGATCGATGCCACCAAGAATCAGGAAGTTGTGAAGGTGAAAGTTGTTCCAACCGTCTCCTGGCAGGGTGACTGATTAGATTAGCCATTGAGTGTTTCTGCGCATTATTAGCCTGCCCCAATAACATAATAAAGCAGGTTGTCTTCCATCAGTGTTAGTTCGATCCCTCATCTTGCCTTTATCCATGTTTAGAAATGTTCTTTGGAGATAACTTGCTCACAGGCCACGAGCAGGTTTGTGTCCGGGAGAAATGGCCTTTCTGAAGTTATCGCCTGGAGAATAATGTCGTAGTAGTCTGTGGCCTGTTTTCATGCACCGCTTCCTGACTAAACTTGAAGTAGAACAGACTCGGGACAAGACGGCGGCACCGAGCCAGAGCGTACTTCAGGTAGATGATGTGTTTCTTCTCGCCAAACAGAATTGAGACAATTCCTATTTTATCCCATTATGGAAATTTCGGATCACAGACCAAATTGTGCAAATCCTCAACCGCATCTATTAAAATGTGTACACCTCATCAAAAAGAGGGTGTACATTTCCCCCCGGAGTGGTCGAGCGAAGTCGTCGGTCCGGATAGAATTTGCTTCACCATAATCCACACAAGAGTGATGATTGTGTGAAATGGAATCCTCTGTTTGTTAGTGTTTCTCATGAGACCACAGCTTGAAGATGTGTAATGTGGCGGTTTTCAATTAAACATGATCTAAGAAAACCAGAATAAAAAGTTTGTTTTCCTCTCTTGGAATTAAACACAGTTGTTACGCGGTGCTGTCATGTTTTGGCGCTCCCGTCATCAGAAACCGCCTCCCCTGGGGGGGGGGGGGGGGGGGGGGGGGGGGGTCCGGCGCGCTTTCACTCGACACTGGGAGGAAACATGAAGTGGCCTGAGCCGTACTGCAATAACAGGAAGCGTTGAGCAGGTAGACGGGCTGTTCGCACCCGGTGGGGTCCGATTCTGACTGCCAGCACGTCGCCGCTGCCAAGAGCCGTGTTCCTGCCTGCGATCTGTCAGTGTCCACAGCATCTGTGTCAATAGCATTCCACAGCGCTGTTGACAGAGGGCCGCTGTTTGCGTTAGCCGCCACACACCAGTGGCCTGATTTAGTGTTTGAGGACGATGTCATAAATCCTCGAGTGCCGCCTACTACATACATTTGTGTCACAAGAGTGCAGATTTGTTTACTTTGAATTGCGTGCCACAGCGTCTTTCAGTGCTAAGTATCTGGAGTGAGATGGGAGGATGTGCGGCGGGCTGGTGGAGCCACACAGATTATTTTTCCATGACCACAGAGTAACCCCTGCGCTCCGTATCTGATAAATATTATGCTCACATTCATCTTTTACGTACTGTAAGCACCATCAGCTCCTGTTTGTCTTTTGGAAGAACGGATACAGCTTTATAGGACATTTCTTTGCAGATATTAGCAGTTTGGCTCCAGTTCATGACCTCTTTTATTACAAACCCAGTTCCCCAAAAAACATTACCACAGAAATGCAATGATTTGCACTTCTTAACCCGAACCCACAGTTTATTCCCCAAAGAGCATAAACAACTGAGACATTTCATCACGTCAGAGAAAGTAATAGCTAATTTTGTAATTCTGTTGTATCTCATCTTCTCTAAGCACATATCAAGAGAATTGGATCACATCTATTGTTTTCTAATGCAGGATGTTGCTGGAATTATTGTTTCAATGTGCTTTTTAATTAGTGACGAATAACAACCTTCTCTGAAAGAGATTGCGCTAAAAACCCTTGTGTACTTTTTCAGTATTCACGGAGCCTTTCGAGATGAATTAGCGGCCCACAAAGGCTTCAAAGATGGAAGCATTTGAAATCAGTAGTATTCCTGAGCCTCTGCAACAATATCCTTAGAGAGGTGCTCTTTACCAGTCAGTCATTGTCTCTGTCCCAACTTTTTCAGGATGCGTTGCCTCCATGAATCTCAAACTGAGCAAACAACTTTCCTGTAATGGTAAAATTTCTCAGTTTCAAAATCTACTATGTAGTGTTGGTGATTTGTGAATCACTGTGTTTTGTCCTTTTCATTTACATTCAACACAGTGAGGTCAGAACGTTGTGGTAATCGTGGCCATTTAAAGTGTGTAACAGTGAAAGCACACACTGGATCTGAGATCAATAACAAAAGTTATTTTTAGCAAAATCTCTGAATACAAATGGCAACGGGGGCTGAGAGAAATTGGATAAGGATATAATGTCTACGATATTATACGTTCAGACTAAACATGGCCGTTAAAGACTCAGGAGAAATAGAAGCCGACAGCCCCTTCAGGCTGTCTGCTGAATAAAAACAACGAAAAATGCTTAAGAAGTGAAACTGATGGCCCCTTGATTGAATCATGTTGAAGTGATCCTGGACGTTGAGACCCGGGAAACTCATTTCTGCTACTGCTCCTTCATCCAGCCGGGGGGGTTTGGGGGGTGGGGGGTGATGGGGGGGTGGGGGTCGAGCTCGAACGTGACCTGCTGAGAACTTGATCTCCATCTGTGCTCTCTCTTCAGCGGACTGCCAGCCCCCCTGCCAGAACCGCGGCTCCTGTAGCCGGCCTCACACGTGCGTGTGCCGCTCCGGCTTCCAGGGGCCTCGCTGCGAGGAGGTGGCCCCCGAGCAGGTGTACATCCGTGACGGAGGGAGCCTGAGGCGCGTTCAGCCCGGCTCCAACCCCTTCCAGAAAGACCAGCCGCAGAGGAGGCCCTCGGAGCGGCATGCCATCGACACCACCAGGGCGCAGACCCCGCGACCTACGACCACCAGACAGCCTGCACACGCCGCGTGAGTCATGCTCTCGACTTCTTCTGGGTGTATCTAAAAATAGCGTCGCAGAGTTTAAAAAAAGACGTTTAAACAGGAAAGACTTTCATTAGCTTTCATTTACTGAAAGTGGGGACAAACTCAGACACAACAGCTTGTTTTTCTGAAAAATACCTTTCGCTTTGGTGCTCTACTGAAGTGTCTATTTCACAAAGCTTCTGTTTACTAAAGGAGATATGCCTCATTACGCCCCTCCATTAGGGACAATTTACACGCCAACCTTCCATGTAAAAACCCATCTCTTTTGCGTTTTCATTTGAGAAAAGTACAATACACTATAAATTAACAATGACGAGTTCACGGACATTCGTATGGGCAGATGTCCAAGTTGGTGACTCAGCTATAACGCGACAAAGTCTCAATATGGACTGGGAGTCATGTTGTTACTGTCCATCTACTGGCACATGTGCAGCAGCAGCATTACAGAAAAGTTGCATTTTCCCTCGTTTCCTTGAAGACAGGAAAGACGCAATGAAAGTTTTCCATTTTCACAGGAAAACATTGTTGTGTAAACTCTACTAACAGCATCTTGAGACATTTGACAATGGCAGCAGCATTAACCTGTATCCATGGGGATACTTTTGGAACCTCAAATGAATCTTACTTAAATCTTACTTTATTTATACCTCTATAACATCTATAATTGAGGTAGATCATTGTATTACTTGCTTTGCTTTGAAAGCGAGGGTTTGTTAAGTAAAAGTGAAGCAGTTATGTTATCTGTCCTGCATACAGAAAGTTGATCAACTCTAAACACACAGTTTGAGTGAATACTACACTTTTTACTTTTCAGGCTTTTACTTTGAAATTGGATGCTATAATATGTATTATACTTTACACTTATCACATAATGCTCATAAGTTCTAACTAATTCATTTAATAGATTCATGTTATCTTTACATGGCATTTATTGCTTTTAAAGTCAGATTTTTTTTCTCATTTGTATCTCAACTCCGACAGTCACGAAAGCTACTTTTCTGCTTCTATCGTAAATCCCACCATGATAACTATAAACCATTAATTTTCACTTGCCACTTCACTGTCTATAATCAATTACAGATTTAGATTTATATCAAAAACCTTTGTTTTCCTGCGACCTATACTCTGCAAAAAAGACATTTAAATGAAATCAGTCTGGCTGGTGATCTGTTTTAGTCTCGAAGACAATGTGCCGCCATCCAGTCCAGTTATTTTCTTTTTACTCTTAGGTCAGTTTGCTGTTGGTAAACTGCTTGAATTTGCTTGTCAAACACATTTTGTGGACTCACTCTGCCCCTGCAAGCAGATCCACAGATGGTGGCCATTCCACAGTAAGGAACTGATTTAGCAGTTTTATTGGCTGAAGGACCGGCCCTTTGCACTTCTGTGCTCCTTCAACTCTGCCGTTTCATTTCGGCTCTCGGCTCATTGCGCCCATGAACAATAGGAGGCAGTTTCACTTCAGCGTGTTGAGAGTACGCATATGTAAGTGTGGCGCGGCTTTTGCATAAGGAGGCGATTGTTTTAGCTACAATTTCTGTCGCGCAGGCACACTTACAGAGAAAAGACACTTTTTACCATTAGAAATCATTTAAAGTCCGCTGAACAAACAGTAGTTCTGATTAACGGATTTAGTGCTCGCTGTGTTTATCACCATTATAAATCAAACCAGATGACTGGGTTCATATGATTAATCTTTAACACAGTCTAAGTTAAACAAATGCTGAGTAAATTCAAAGAAAATGTATTACATTAAATCTGTGAAATGTAGGAAAATAGAACAGGGCTGAGCCGACACGAGTATTAGCCGGTGCTGTTTGCAATGAAAATAGAACAGGAGGGTTATATTTTCTTTAGACTTTGACGGTTTCACTTTGCGCTGTGATTCATTTGAATAACGGTGACTATAATGTATCCAGCTAATAATTGCTCAGACGAAGGCCTCTTCTGGTGCATTCAGCAAATTCTCCAAAGGCCACTAATCAGACAGGCGTAATAGTTTCTTGGCTCGGATGTCTGACTGCTTTTGTTCCAATCTTGTTGGAAATAACTTTACGGTTTGATTAATCACTTTACCATGCCGAGAACCATATTCCTGATCAAAGATGCTGAAAGGGTGTAATTGTTTCCGGGAATATTTGATGGATGTTTATTGCTTACAGGTTCGGACTTATCTTGTCAAATTGTGCTGCGTTTTCTGGGCTTGGGCCCAGTGTTTTTCACAGTCTGGGTCATCTGGGTAACTCCTCCGCACCAAGCAACTAAACCCCCCCCCCCCCCCGGAGTTCAGCTGACATTTTCGGCGCTCCTCTTTCTAATTGTGAATTGTGAATGCATCGTGTCATTTTTGCACTCTTGCCGGTCTCATAGAGTTCCACTGGCTGAGCTGTCCACATGTTTGTGGTAGCTCGGTGAAAATCTACTGAATGTTTTGGCAGATGGTTCATAAAAGAAGTTTTTATACATCCTCCTTCCTAAAACAATTATCTTAAGTCATAGTAAATCTTCTAATCAATACAAGACCCCTGAACAGTTGCTGTGCATATGTTTTCTTTGTTCCTGACTCACAGCACAGGACATTTTTGTGTCCTGAGTCACTGATCTGGGATAAATAGAAAGAGACTCACCAGCAGGTTCAGCATTGTCAGAAGCAGACAGTGTTCCTGAATCATAAGTGCCCTTTCTATGACTACTTTTACTGTTATGTCTATGCTGGAGGCTGACTAACTGTTTATAAGAGGTGAGATGAAGGTCAGGACCAGTCATTTCCCTCTGGTGTAACAGAGATGTTCGCTCTAGGTAACATATTCCCTTTTTTAAAATAAATTGATTACAACGATTCCAGTCATCATTAGACCGGACCAAAAAAGAGAAGTCAGATGTAAAACAGGGCTGCCAGCTCTCACACCTCGACAGTAATTCTAAACGCACAGCTGCACATACTGGAACTCATGTTGAGTAGTAGCGTTTGGATGCACACTAGTGTATTCCTCACGATAAAGGCTATTGTGAACAGCTGTTGGTATCTGAAGATCTCTGCAGACACAAGAAGTCTTTCTAGAAAGTCCCGCAACTGAAGCACCTGCGACACATATTGTTTTGTGAAAGAGGAAGAAGACAGGAAACAAAGAATATAAAGCATTTCAACAGAGAATGTTTAAGAAGCCTCAAGAGTTTGTTCATGGCATTGAGATGCCGTCACGCAGCAAATGACTCACGATTGCTCCATCAATTTGGTCAGTTAGATTGTCCATGCTAGCCCAGTGAACAGCATGACCTGATGGAGCTCTCAGATAAGAACTAAATCAACTTTTGAGACGGATAACCAAGTCCAGTTGACCCGATTCAATTTGCATTGAGCAAAATGGTTTTCATGTTAGATTGTCTTAATTGCTGTAACTCTGATTTATTCATACAGTAACTGCATTGTTATTTACTGTGGCTTCTTTTATCATTACAACTTGTTTTCTTTACATTACATTTGATCCAGTTCTTACATTTCTGTTTTAATAAACTAAAAAGCAGTTTTAAACTTCTATTATCACGGGCAGCATGTTGATGTAGTCGTTTGCACACCTTATAGCAAGAAGGCCATTGGTTTGAACCTGAATCCTCGACTTCCCATGTGAACTCTGGATGTTCTTCCTGTGTATGTGTGGGTTGTTTCCTCCCACAGGAGACCCAATGGTGACACTCAATCCAAGTTTTCAAGCCAAAATAAATTGTTTTTGTGTTTTCCTTTCAGAAAAGTTTTGCATTTATGCTGAAAATGATGGAATCAGCATGCCAGGCCACTAGCGGGCACTGCTGTTTGGTTTTGTAATGATACCACACACACACACACACGTGCATGCAACAATACCCTATAAACATTAACAATGGTGAGTACACGTATATTTCGACCAAGTTGTATCGTTATTCCAGGAGTATTGCTCTCAACTATAAAACTACCAAGTCCCAGGAGAACACGGACTGGGAGTCATGGCGCTCTGGAGGCAGCCATTGTTGTTATTGTCCAACTATTCACTGTAGTGCACATGTGCAGTAGCAGCGTCGCATTTTCCTCCGTCGACATGGACATTGAGTCAGAGCTTTTTTAAAAAGTTGTTTTCAGTGGCTCAAAAGACTGTTGTCGTGTAAACGGACCCCCAAAAGTCAACAGAAGCTTTCCATTCTCTCGTCCAGGGTGGAACCCAACTCATTGTTAGCTGAGATTGTTTCTTGATTAAAGCAATAAAAAAAAAAAAAAAAAAAAATATTGGTGGATTATTGTTGTCATGATTTCTTCCCCAAACATTCCAAAGAATAAGACACGGTGAGTACATATTTACCCTTACCCACCGGTGTTCTGGTTGTGTCACCCTGGTTGTAATCATTTGAGTTAAAAAAGTTCTTCCAAAGATGCAAAACTTCTTGATATAAGGTTGGATTTCATAACTTGACTGACTTCTGTAGATGCTTCCAGGAACCTTTTTGATTACTTGTGTAATCCACACGTAAAGCTTGGCCCTGGTGAACTGCTGCAGATTTTCTGCATTCTCCTGGCCCAGATTGATCTTTTTGGGGTGAAACAGCGTTTCCCCCTGGAGAAGATGTGGAAGCAAGTCTCGGTTTCACATATCACGCTGAGGTTCCGCTCTTTCCAAAGCAAGAAAAGCACGAGCAACGTGAGGTCACGGAGAGTCAGAGTCAGATAGAGAGGTTGGTGCCAAGGCTCAATGAAGGAGAAAGAGGAGGGAGGTAGGGAGGACAGATGCTCAGGCCGAGATAGATCTTCTTGGCTTTGCCCCCACTTATATTCTTGAGGGAGCAAAGGTTTCCCAGCACACGCAGCACCCAGCCAGTCTCCTTTAATTTATCCCAACGAGAGAAGGTGCGAGGTACAATATATGTCTTTCTTGGAGGGGACTTGGCTTGTTATGTCAGCAGCACCCTGTTACTAACCCAGTCTGTCAAGTGGCGCCAAGAACAAGAAATACTGCAGAGAGGGAATGAGACAGGCCAGGAGGGGGAGAACAAAAAGAATGATAATAAGAAAAGAGTCATTTAGAGAGCGAGAGAGAGAGAGAGAGAAGGTAATCTGTTAAGCCGAACAATGTAACTTGAAATACCAGCATATTAGTGGTATTCCTTCAGTCCCGGGCTGCTGCCTGGCCTTCTCACTGTCCAGCCAACACTCCTTCACGGTTTGGAAACCCCATCGCGTGCATATGTCAGAAGGCGGCAGACGGAGAAAGTGTAGTGTCTGCGGTCGAGGTTTGTCAGCAGCTTAGCGAAGATGATACTTTGCACGCTTTCAGCAGTCCAGCATCTGAAGCCTGTGTGCTCGGACACAGGCTCTTTTTGTTTTTTTGTTTTTTTTTTCTTTTGTGATTAAGCAGGAAGTAACCAAAATAGATTTTGTGGTCTGGTTACACTGCTTCATGGTGAGCGTTTGAACTATTGACTCACTCACCAAATCAGGAGGATTTCGCCACCAGCCTGCATAGTTTCCAGTAAACAAATTGCTGTGTTTAACACTTGCTTGACTTATTTATTTCCTTTTGGCACAAAATAGCGTTGTGGATGTTTGTAAATTTGAGCAATATTCTCCAGCAGTTTGTCGTCGCATGTTTGACTGATGTGGTCTTGTAGTTAATTCATTGCGGTTCAATTCCATATTGTTTATGTAACACCAAATTACGACACAGCCACGTTAGGGCAACTCTTTTTCCACTCAAAGGTGGTTGACTTTCTGCTTGGACCGGCTGGGATTGAGTACAAACAAAGTGCAACTCGGATATCAAACAATCCACATGCTGCAGATTTGATACAGATAGGAGGTAGAGACCATAAGTCCTCATCAACGTCCAGCTCAACTGCAAGAGGCCTGGCACAGAGAAAAGACGGACAGACAAACTTTCTCATTGTCAACAGCAGCGTCCAGCTCCTGTTGAATTTCCTCCTGGTGTTCCTGAGAGGAGCGACACAACACCGCGGTCTTTTAACGAGGTACACCTCATTAAAAGACCCCCATGTTTGCGACGCGCCGATGTTTCAATAAACCCAGTTAACAAATCAACCAGTGAGCACAAAGCGGCGCATGTAAAGGACAACGGAGAGCCTACGGCTGATGAAATAATTAAATATGGAGAGTGACGAGTTGAGAGTGACGACTGCCACTACCAATCAGTAGACGGCGGCGTTTGTGGTTCCTCCTCACAGGCCCGTTCTGAAGTGAAGAGAGAACCCTCAGAGTTCCACATCCCAGCAGTCTAAACCTAAAGCAGCTTAACCGTTTAAATGGTTCAAGGTGAGTCGAGGCAGTTTTAACTAGAAGCTCTATCAAGTCTTGGTTTTAAGTTTGATCACAAAAGAAGATTCAGTACAATGTTTGCCTCCAGAGTGTCATGACTCCCAGTCCATATTCTCCTGGGATTTGATTTGAACGTTTTCTGAAATAAAGATGCAAAGACGATGCGTTTTCACTGGAAATGTTGGGGTGTAAACGGAGCCTGAAACTGGTGGCTGATTCTACAAGTTTGGAGCTCGATAGCTTAAATCCATGTCTTCCACCCTCCTTATCCCAAAAAAAAGGGTTTCTGCATATAAAACTGGGTGCAGCGATGCTAATAGGTGTTTTCTTGTCTTAGCCCTCAGAACTTTTACCTGCAGATTGTATTCTGAGATATTTTGTGCTGTTGCTCTATTTACGTCCTGCCTTTTTCTTCTCTTTCTCTGGCTAAATTCAGATTTCTTTAATGCTTTCATTTGATTGAAAAGTTCCTCAACTGACACATCCATTTTTACGCTTGTGGGGACTCAATGTATACCAAACAAACTAACAATTTCAAGAATATGGTATTATTCTTAGGCGATCACCAGTAAATTGCATGCAAAACACAACTCAAAGTGTTGACTTGGGAGGGGTTTAGTGAGCAGGAGCATTTACCTCCCCTATACAATAAAATATAATATAATAATTTACATTAGAAATGACAGATTTTGGACATTGTGTTTCTACAGATCAGTTATACCAAAGGTTTCCTATGCTGTGTAGAAAGTCACAGCCTTTCACCGAAAGGCGTTTCTCTAGTAGCTGTCCAAACAGTCTTCTTTGCCGTGTGAGTTTCCACTTGTTTTTATTAAGACTAACCCTTAAAGTGTGTTCATAATAAAAGTCCAATTATTGCCTTATTATTACCTCATTTAGCATAAATTTGATCTGTGGACTGTTTATGTTTATTTGTCAACCGTACAGATGTTCGCTCCGATGAAGCCAGCCGGCGCTGCATGTGCCAGCAGTGTACTTTGGGTTGTGCTTTAATGTGTCTGTGTGTGAACATCTGAATGATCTCAGAACAAACCAGGAACTGGTGTGCTAATGATTCCCTCCAAGGCTTTTTCTTCTGATGTCTGCACATTTATTGGTTTGAATCATGTGGCTCCGGGGTGAATGGGAATCAAGTGAGAACACTTTTATCACTCTTGACACCATTCACACACACTGGACGTTTTTGGCATTCAGATGTGACTCTTTATTGAATTTGATCACAGTTTTATCCAAAATTCATATGATGTTCAGTCAAGCTAATCCTCTTTCTGGAATTATATTGGCCACATAAAGGTAACAACAAATCCTTCTGGCTTCAAGTGCACTTTTTCCAGTTGGTATTGCAGATGAACGAGTGTGTGCGTGACAGCAAAGAGCGTTTAATGTATCTTTATCACTTTACAGGTATATTGTAAGGCAACGTTCGCATGACAATTCAGATGAAGCTCACAGCAAC
Source organism: Blennius ocellaris (assembly GCF_963422515.1). NCBI lineage: Eukaryota > Metazoa > Chordata > Actinopteri > Blenniiformes > Blenniidae > Blennius > Blennius ocellaris. The sequence goes on along the minus strand of NC_137666.1, from coordinate 17,497,052 downwards.
GTTTTGAAAATGTGTCTGTTTATGCAGAAATAACAGAAACTATGTAGTTGTCATGTTGGCCTGCTAGTGGGTGCTGTTGTTTGTGTTTGTAGTGAAACCACACACACATGCATGCAGAGAACAGTACAATATGAACAATGGAGAGTATAAGGACGTTCGTACGGACAGACAACCAGGTTGGATTGCTATTTCTATAATTGTTTTCAATATGTTGCCATGTAAATGCAAAAGTTTTCTAAAACGAAAATGCAAAAACAATTTACCTGTGCTGATTCCAATGGCTTTGCATGCATTAGCCCCTGTTGGCATGAGAACAATCTTGTTGAAAAAAACCTTTGTTTACTTGCAGTTACCTGTGAGTGATTGAATGGAGCCCCCCCCCCCATCCCAAAAAAAGAAGAATTGGACATGTTTTTGAGGAAGTGATTTCATTTCATATTCCAAAGCATTACTGCAAATCAATTCGGAAAAAAGAGAGAAAAGAAAAGAAAGAAAAGTGCCATTTATAATGTGCAGTTCCTGAGATGTGTTCAGGAACCACTCAGCGTGTCTGTCAACTGCGATTTAAGCCACGTAACCCGTCCTCTGGTTTCCACTCCTTCCCCTGATCTTTCTATCTGCATCCCAAACGTCACAGCTGAATGATCCACTGAGGAAGGGTTTAAATAGGCACATCCTATATTCAGCTGGAAAACAAATAAACATTTCCCTCTTTGACCTGCGCAGTGGAACAAATGTGTTTCACTACAACTGGCAACTCCGCTTCCTGTGCTCAGCAGCAGTGAAAGGCTCGTCCCTCACACGTCTGTCAGCTCCGGTGTGAAGGTCAGGGCCAGCGGTGGATACTCCTCGCTAAGCTGCAGCACCGATAAGGCTTAGAGGTCGTATTGAGCCTCTCGTATCATCGACACGGCCCTGGTGCTCTGTGACATCAGCTCACTGCAGGAAACAGAGCCGGGAAGGGCAGGATGTGCGCGAAATGCGCAAGTCATCCCTCTAAAGGTCATCGCTCTCCCTGGTCTCTGTGACATAATCAGACTCAGGACGTTGGTAGAAACCACCTGACTGATAGAAGCTTGAGGTCTCACTGCATATAGCTCGTGTTGTAACAGTCAATCTCATCAATAAATGTCTCAAAATGTTCTTTTTGAGACCACAAACCAAAGTAAGACCATAAAACATCAGTGGCATGCGCAGATGTCAAGTCTGTAGAAAAATGCAGCAGGTTATCGCTAATGAAGGGAGTGAAATATCGTCTTTGGACATGGAGAAGTTGAAACAAGTCTTTGCTCATGTGTGGTAGTTACAAGCATCGACAACTGAAATTTACAATGAGTTTATATAAACTTTGGTTTTAGTGGTCTCCTTACACTTACGGTTTGTTGGACGTCACGTTATTTTGTACAGCGATTGTTTTTTTCTTGATTTTTCTTGTTTTTGAACATTACATCCAGTTCAAAAACATGTGCTTTGATAAAATATATTTTAACTGAATTGTATGCCGCACAGTGCAGTAGTGGTTTGCACCAAGACATGCTGGTGAGTTCGGGCAGCACATTATATTGCACATTTCGTGTTCCATTATCAACATGCACAATATAATTATCACACGTTTTAAGATTCAAAAAGATTAAAATTCAAAGTGGCAGATTTTTAAACGTGAAAGAAAGATGCAATTATTTGTGAGCATTTCATAAACAATATACCATTAACTCATAAAAAAACTGTTAATCAGCTGACAGAAAAATACTTGGAGGAACGCCTCAATACAAAAAGACATTAATCAGAGACCTACCTAAATGTAAATTTGAGTTGAATATACGTAGCTGTATCGTAATTATTCATCATTATTACTATTATACAACATAGCAGTATAAGTTTTTCTATTGTGACTTTGTTAAAATTCTGGACTTTAAGTGTAATTAGAAACATGTTGAATGCAATAAAATGTATCCAAATATGATGTGACTGTGAACAATGCTGGATGGAACAATGAAAAATGAACACGTAATATGATACCATACGTTACAACAAAAAGGAGAAGAAAAAAAAGTCAACCAGACATTGCTGAGGATAAATGACATTATCTAGTGTAACTAAATGTGTTTTATGACTGTTGGTTCACCAACGCTTCATTGGATTTGTATTGGCAGAGATAGCGACGTTATTGAATGCATCATGTGGAATTTTTTAAGAACGCACATTTTGTCATTGCAAAAATCTGCTCTCAGCTGTATTCAATCAGTTATATTTGGCCAGGACTCGCTTTCAATCACATTACTGAGAAATTGTTTCATGCGGTGAGGTAACCGTTTTTAAAACATTGGTATTCATATAGGCAGTGGCGAGCAGTCACTTCTCAGAGCGGAGAGATCCTGCTTTGATTCTGGCCGTTCTGTGTGGAGTTTGCATGTTCCTCTTGATCCAAGACGTGTTGGCAGCATCACGGCGTAAAACCTAAGAGAAGATCTTCAAAATGTCTGGTTTCATTACAAAAACAACCAACGGCGCCAACTCGTGGCCCAACATGAAAACTTCATCATTCAGCATTTCTGCCCTCATTTTCATAACGTTGCAGTGTATACCCAAAACTTTTCTTAAAAGCAAAAAACGATGTGTTTTTTTTTTTCCAATATATTTTTATTCAATTTTACAAATAAAATCACATCACATTGGTCACTCACACTTGTTCATTCACACCCTTACTGCATTCACACTCGCACGCGTCCACTCAGGCACACACGGATGCACACTTGAGGAGAGAGGCGCACTAAAGATTTCACAAATCAAGGTTTTTGGGGTACAGGCATTATTGGAAAAAGTTCCCAGATATTATCTATACTCATCCATCCTGCACTGGCTCAGGATCAGCAGACGATCCAGACCTTAGCCAGATGAATGAGTGTTGCTCGGCATCAAGGGCTCCCAGGAAGCGATCATTGGATCACTTCCTGAGGACCCCTCCACCGTCAAAAAAACGATGTGTTTTGACTTGAAATGTTGCAGTGTAAACGGGGTCTACAACTGAAAAGAAAAATTTAATCAATCATCGGAAAAAAGAACAGAACCAGCTGGAGGGTAAAATTATTACCTATTATATTAAATCACACATTTGCTGGTGATTAATTGAAATGTTAAAGTGTAAGTAGCAGCCCTGCTTCTGCCCAGAATCAGCTGGGATCGGCTCAATGAGACCCTGTGCTGGATAAAGTTGTATAGAAGTTAGATAAGTCTGTATTAATACTCAAGTTAAAGCATTACAATAAATATTAGACGAGAGAAAGTTGGCTTAAATTAAATCCTGCTGTATTTCAATGTACTTGGTCCGACTTGCAAAAGTCCTTTTTTTAAAGCCCAGTTTGCTTAAGACTTGATCCCAGATTTGGTTGCACCCAGTTACTTTGTACCAGATGTTGAAGAAAAATAAAAACACCCTGTGAGACAGTCACTTTTATGACTCTCACTGCATTAACCGTCGTGCTTATATCGGCCCCGGCATTTTCCTGGTGACTAATAGGGCCGGTGGTTCTGTGGCTTGTTGACTCAAGGCTTTGCGCACGGCCACACAGTCGTTTCTCAGAGGAAACTGTGGTCATAATGGGAGTTCTCCACCTTAATCATGGATCACTGGTTGCTTTCACTCCCACTCCTGACAAACCATACCGCCGGCAATGCCAGGAGCTTCTGTCCAATTCCCGTAGGTCACCATGCACCTGTACAGAATCTGACTGTTATCTCCTGTGTGGGAGTAAACCCCAAAGTTCGAGTGTGGAAGAAATCCACTGAGCAAGATATATTGAACATGTAGCTGGCATCACAGTGAAGCTTTACATCTGATCCCACTCTTGATATCTTTGCATTTGAGCATATTATGACTAAAGTCTATAGTTAAAAGTTGAGCCTGGGAAAGTTCTCAGATGGCACCACCTGGCAGTCTGTTTTGCTACTCGGAGAGAACTTGTCCAAAATCATCCTCTTTCCCTTTTTGCCCACTGCCAAAACACAAGAGGCCTGCAGATGGGGAAGGAGGTTCTAGTAGAGTGAAGAATAAAGGGCAGGGTCGTTCCCACAGGTTGGACGTGCTGCTCTGTCTCTCCACTAAACCAGGCGTGTGACTGAGTCCAGGGTTGTGATTTGTATCTCTGCATGGTTTGAGACCGGGAATGAACTTGAACCGGGTCATTTTAAGCGGCTTTCTGCTTGCACGCTTGTTTGCAGAGCGTACTAATGCTACAAACTTGACCTTTGACCGGACCCATGGTTCCCGGTGAGCACTTTCTCTTGCAGCATGAATGGGACGGGGCTTTCCGGAGTTCGGGCCGACATCCTCTGCCGTGGTTTTTGTGGTGCTGGGAAGCGTCATTGTGCACCTCGGCTACTGTGGGTTGAAACATGGCAGAGTGCAGACTCGGCTCCTGAGGCCTCCCTCTCCTCAGGTGAACCCTCCACAGGCCGCAAGAGGAAAGAAATGCACAACAGTGGATCCAAATGGATGACGATCGATCCAGCACATGCTAGACTCCGTATTATGTGTGTCTAAACGCGCTGTAGAATTGTTGGATGCGAGCAGCTTGAACAGACAACAAGCCAGGAAGAGTTGGTGTGTTTCTCTCTGCGAACACGGAGCCAAGCGACTCTCATGAGTGTTTGGCTTCCTGCTGGGCCGCAGGGAACAAAGCACAATGGAGAACTGAGCACTCAGCATGGGACAGATATGTCTCTCCCCCCCCCCCCACCTCTATCCTGACTCGCCCAAAGCCCCGTCCCAAACACACTCTCTCCGTGCCGCCGTGCCAGCGGGCTCCTCATCCGAAGCCAAATCCTCCTCATCAAGCGGGCCTGTGCAGATGCAGCTGTCGGAGGGACGGATACTGCACTGAGGACGAGGGGCGCCTATCCTAGAATGCACTCCGGCTCCGACGCTGAGGCAGATGGAGGCGGCATCAATCAGGCTCGTCTTCCAGATATGAGGCGCGCTGTTGAGAGCATGAATTAGCGGTGCGGCTGTGTGCAGGACCAGTTAATCCATTCACATGTCAGGATGTAGGTTCCTGTGGGGCCGAGCAGAGGAGTAGACTGCAGCGGCAGCTGCATGGTAAAGTGGATCGTCTTCCAACGTCATGTTTCGACCTTCATTCTCAATATCTTTGTGTCCTTGAGCAAGGCACTGAACCTCAAACTGCTCCCAATGGAGATGGAGCATATTGTATAGCCATTGGTGTGTGAATGGGTGAAACGGTGAAAACGGATGTTTAAGTCCCGTTCATTTACCTTTTCATTGATTTCATTACAAAAACAAACAACAGCACCCACTAGCGACCCAACGTGAAAACAGTATTATTTCCTAAATGTATAAATGCAAAACGTTTGTGAAACAAAAATGTAAAAATGATGCATTTCCACAGTCGTGTGAGTCGGGCCTAATTTTACAGTTATACTTAATGAAGTTTCCATGTGATTTTTTTCCTTTCATCTTCTGGAAAATAGATTCTGTTGTTTCTGTTCTTCAAAGTACTTATCAACCGTTATGAAAGTAATTCTAAAGACTGCATGTTGCACACTTTCTGCATCATATCATTATTAAAACACACATGCGTACTGTGCTCCACAACTAAGAACATTTTAGATCATGTCATTGTTTTACCCACTCAAGATGGTTTGTGGCCACTGAATTAAAATGTGTTTGACACCCTCCATTAAAAACACCGACACAGAGCTGATTACTACAGTAACACAACTACGTGCTCGTTCTACATCCAAATCCAGTCCACTCAAATTTACACAGGAGTTCTCCTCCACTGCTTTTAAAAAAAGAAACTTCAATCCAGCGCTTCAGTAACTTGCACAACTTGACGCAGATGAATTTGGTCTTTTATATCTGAACGTCAGGCCCGGGCTTTGTGTTGGCGTCCTTCGCGTCTCCACTCCCCCTGTGCTCCCTGTGAACCGAATCTTTTATGGCTTTTCAAACTAGTCTTGAAGCCCCGTTCAAAAAAATATTCCCTCACTCGCCTCTCTCTTTGGAAACCGTTTTGGGCTTGTTGTCAAAGCAGGCCGACACATGACACTGACCAGCATCGAGGCATAACCTCAGTCAGCACTTTGTAATGGCTCTTCCTGCTGACCTGTCTTGCAGAATTTTGACTAAGCGAAGGATCAGAGCAGCTACAATAAACTGGAGAATATTGAATGGCTGCTCAGCTCCCTGATGTTCAAGCGCTTTTGGTTCTGACTCCCGAACCACAGCGACCACACGACATTGCTTCCATCTCGAACTCCGGGCTTCCTTATAGCTTCAAAACCTCCGCTGTATAAATGCTGAGGTGAAAACAGACAGATTGGCACTGCTGCTGCCCCCCTGGAGATTTAAAAAAAAAAAAAGGAACTGTTTATTTCACAGGTTTTGGCCTGTGATTGCAGGCAGCAGTAGTCATGTGTTTCGATCGTGTTCTGTCGGCAGACCTCAATGGGGTCGAGTTTACAGAGAATCTATTTTCATGCAGGCGGTGGTGGAAATTATACCCATAAAATTAAGTGGAATTTCATCTCTCCATTTGTCTGTGTAGAACTTTGGCTAATCCGAATAACAGTCTTTGCACAGTGGATTTTTGTGTATGTAAGGCACAGTTGTTACAAGCCTCATCCCCTGGGGGAGGGAAAAAAAAATGCTCTGAATCAATCCAACCCCACTGTAACTCATTTCACCCAGGCTCTGGCGACTACCAACGGGCTTCCTGGAAGGCCGTCCAGACAGAGAGAACATGATTTAATCCAGCCTCTGTGGTGGGTGCGATAAGCCCTGAGACACACCCAGCTTTTCACAAGGGGAAATATTCTGCCAGGACCCACAATTATCCAACTCATAATGACTAGAGATGTTATCAAAGAATGACTGGGAATTAATTGCTCACTGATGTTTGGCCTTATGTGACCACGCACACGAGGAAAACGCTTCAGCTGGGAGGATCGCGCCGTTATTACTGAGATGTTTTCATGACGGGCTGTTTCTTTTTATCGCCACTGTGTAATCCAGGACTGAGGCTTGACTTTACACGACAACGTTTCGTTTCTGCATCTTTGTTTCAAATAAGTTTTGCGTTTACACGGCGACGGCTTGAAAACGATATCTGTTTATACGGCGGAACTGCTGAAAATTATATTTTAATGATGGACCACTAGTGGTGCTGTTGGTCATTTTTGTAATGAAACCACAAACACACATGCGTGCAGAAAACAATATGCTATAAACATTAACAATGGCAAGAACATACGTGTTCAGACATACGTCTGGACAGACGACCAAGTGGGATTGTTTGTTACGGTGAATGACGACTATAAAACTACCAAGTCCCAGCAGAATATGGACTGGGAGTCATGACACGCTGGGAGCCGTTTTCAAAAAGTTGCGCTTTCAGAGGCTCCAACCACAGTTGTCATGGAAATGAACACCCAAAACGTAAATTTTCCATTTTCATTTGAAAACCTTTAACATAGTATAAAGTATTGCATAAGTACTCTGAAAAAGGAATTTGAACTTGAACTAAGAATAACGCCTTACTCATAATAGTAGCTTATGCATCATTTGTATTGCTTCATATTCAGGAGGTTTTATTAGTGTGTATTTCTGTGACTGATTATTGGCGCTGTCGGCAGTGTGTGGGTCGATCTGATGACTGATTCACTCATTATGTTTAGCTGAAGTTACATCAGTTGGTTGGAAGTCGAATGTTGATGCACATAAAGTAATTAGGGTGGATTTAATCAGTCATTATTAAAGTGCTCCTGCAACTGGATCCCATTTTTAGCAGTGATGTAAAACTCGGCTTGAACAAATTAAGGGCCCAATACCAATGACGAGAACAAAACAGAGTGAGATAAGATGAGAGCACAAATAAACCCTTCTGAGAAAGACAAGCGACTTTTCATTCAGGGGTTCTGAGTGCATCTCTGCCACTTTGGAGGCAGGCCAACATCAGTTAATGCAGAATATATGACAATTCTCCAACTGTTTCATACATGAAAAATGTCACTGTGTACATTTTCTGAAACCTTTCTGGAACAAAAATGAAAACATGATGTAAACAGGACCTAAATCCTGTAAAGAAGAGAAAATCTGCGTCAATCAAAATAGACCCATCCAATCAGGTTTGAAATCATATGCATTTGTTTTGACTGGAAATCCAGATCTCTATGGGTTCTGGGCCTCTGGCTCTGCTTTTTAAGGACCTCTGCTGTAAGAAGGAGGGAAGAAGGACACAACTTATCAGTGCTACAGGAGCTAAAGTGCAAAGGTTATCTTTTCAGAATGATCTATTCCTTCATACATTGAGGTTGTTCATGTAATCGAAATCAATGCTTTGCAAGAGGGTGTGTGTGAGCTTTTGTGATTGATTACCTCACAAAACAAACTCGGAGTCGAGGCCAAGACTCTGGAAGTTAAAACATTTACTACCAAAGATTAAGCATTCACAAAAAAGCTGTAATTCAGGGTAAGACTTTAATGTGACAGAGGCGAGTGCCGAGTTATTTTTACAATTCCAATGAACACAACGTTTACCACAGTGCCATTGCACGACCTTGTTGCTATGAGGAACACGCAACAACAGCGACATAAAAATGCCCATGAGGTTAGATATTTTATTTATTGGTGCATGCTAAGGATCAGACCTCTGGCTTTTATTGAAAGAAACACACTGGGACCTCAGTGTTTGAATGATGAATGCATGAGGGCGTGCTGCACAAAGCGTGAGAAATGAGCTGGTTGACCACAGCAGGGTTTGACCACTGCTGGTACAGATGGCTTGGTGCACTGGCTGGGTGGGTAAGAGAAGATTGATTCCTTTCTGCGCACGCAGAGACCGCCGTCGCCTCCCAAAACCCACAGAGGTGGCAAAGACACAACAAAATATCATTTAAACTTTAAGTTCCCTGGGTGGCCCAAGAGAGACAGATCAAACATGGGAAAACCTGCCCATCTTCTGAAAATATAAACAGGATCGACTTAAAATACCTGATTTGTCATGAATTTCTTATCAAAAATCAGATACAAACGCTGACCTATTACTTAATCAAATTCTGATAAGAACAAGTCATACTTGGCAGCGAAAATCATAGTAAGCCTCTAGTATCTTTGCAGCTAATCTGGAATATTTCCCCTTTTCCTACATACGTCGCAGTTAATGTCTTGGGTCTTGGATGTCACAGAGATTCATAACACTATTGGGCTTTGAATAGCAAAACACGAACAAGAGTCAAGTGTGTATGTCTTTGCTAATGTTCTCGAGTGAGTCCTCCTGGGACCGGCTTCAACCGTCTGCACTCTCCTTCCTCGTCTGCGAGCGCCAGTCTGCGAAATGTGGAGCACCATCTGTTGTGAAGTCGTCTGCTGAAAAACATCTCTCTTGACATTCTCATATTTTAAAACATTTCACAGTTTAACAGTGCCTCCTGTGAAAAAACGGCATTTTCCTCCAGGATGGGCTCCAGAGGGGCCTTGTTGTATCCATAACCCCGGACGGCGCTCCCTCTTCGACTGCAAAAGTCAATGCGTGTCCCGAAAACACTCATAAATCTTCTGGTTTTATTGTTGTCAACGGTGTTTGCTGTGGTTTAGCAGTACAAAGTTTTCATTGTTTCATCCTCTGTTTGGACATTTTTCGATCTCTGCTGCCGATTGATTAATGACATGCAAATCCGATCTTTGAACGAAACAACAGCGTTTAACACTTTCTCAGATGAGATAAATGTGTTTTATTTACTTTAGACTTTGATGACTGTCATTTATTACCCCGTTTATCAATCGCCTTCAAATTACCCTGATTATGTACAATTCGTATGTAATAAAACTCTTTTGGCTGATGCGCCCTATTGGAAAGCGGTAAATGGAACTATTAGACACTTTGTTTGAATTAAAAGAGTAATGACTTGATTTTCCTCTGGGCCCGGTGGAGAAACACGAATGTCGATTGGTGCTAAATCTCCTGCTGGTGTGAGAGGTTTGCCAGCCGTCACTCTTAAGGTCGTGTCCAGTCCAGAACGAACAGGATGACGGGACCAAGGTATCAGGTAGACCCAGACACTTCTGCCTGTCTTGTTTACACAGTCCATTCAGAGCTCCTCATATCGATGTATTAACTCCCGAAAGTCAACAAGCCGAGTCATTAGATGTGGTTTTGGACTCGAGGTATTCTCAAACAAATCAAAATGAAAAATGAGCTTTGCCAACCTCGACTTGTGCTGAGCATTAAGTGCTGTGAGAAGAAAATGTTTAATATCACAGGTCTGACCCGCTTTCCAAACCTACTTGGTATCCTGAGCCCCGACGAACCGAGCCAACTGCCGAGTGTGCTTTCTTTCATGTGTAGATTTATACCGGGCGGACGGGGAAAGCACTGCACAGACAGAATTGTTAGTGGGTGGATCAGCTGTGCTCCGTACGTTTGAGCGCGACGCTTCATGTAAACACTGAGCGGTGCTCGTCATGCAGAGTGGGCCACGGAGATAGTTTAAGATGTAAACACTTACTGAGGATCTGGGTCACTGCGTGTGTGTGTGCGTATGTGCATGTGTGTGTGTGTGTGTGAGGGAATATTTGGGGCCAACAAGATCACCAAATAAATCCAGGATTTCTCCGTCTGTCTCGGAGACACTTGTTTCCCAGTGTGCAGTTTACAGAAACAACGCCAAGATGATCGGAGGCGGTATTTTCCAAGCCCCCACGAGAGGAGTTTTTTTTTCTGGCCCTGAACAGACCGGCCTAATTGAATTTCTCCCGGCGCACTCTCATCAAACTGTGAAATCTTCAAAGTCCACCTCGCGTTTTGCTTGGCCGTGGAACTCACTGGGTCCTGCTCAACGCGGTTTATGTGCAGCATGCGCTCAAGTCCTGAGATCAGAGGGTTTGCTCGCCTTGTTGAGTTCCCCCCAGTCCTCGGTGCTGGCTTGTGATTTCACAGAGCTCGAGCTCCAATCAGGCCTCCTCGCCATTCAACCGGGTCACGAGGCGGGGCTGGAACCACCATGCACGCTGCCCGCCATCTCTTTATTAGAATTAATATTCACATGTTGTAATGCTGTGGTGAGTTCACAGATATGCACCGAGCGACTGCCAAAGAATACTTTTACAACATATTGGAAGCTCTACAGCTTTATTCCATACACAACGTCAAATCTTGGCCATCACTGTGATTTGTAATTTTCCTCAGTTGTGATGAGAGTTACCTCTAATTGCTTTTCTTACATGTGAAATGAACGATAATGACGGAAAGTGGACAGTGCCAGTGACTTTGTGTCTTGGTTTGAGGCGTCCTTTGTGATCAGATAAAGACTGATGCTTTGATCAATTGTTTGGCCCCAAAATGCTCAAAACACAGTGTTCTTCTTTGAATCTAATTATTGAGCACATGTTCTGGACATGAAATATTACCTCATGTACTAAACTTAGAAGAGATGTCCACTGTATAGAATTGATTGTCTAAATATGATGGATCTTCTATAAGAATGAACCAAAGTCCGATTTGCAATTCAGTAATTATTGTTAAACTAAAGCATCGACTCATCCTATTTCTAGCATGCGGTGGCCAGCCACTTTACTCCCGGGACCTGGTGGGGGTCAAGAATACGTACATTGGATACGTTGCATTTATTTTAAATAAAAGGTCTCCTGCACAGTGAAAACTGGAAGAGAAACTGGTCAAACCTGGAGAATGGAGGCTACTGACTGCATTGGTAGGAACCAAAATTCTAATATTTCCTGAGTCGTTCCAAAAGAAAGATTGATGATGCCAACCGACGCCCCTGATGGTGATCCAACAATCCTAATTTCCATTTTGAACATTCTGTGCGTTTTGTGCAATTTGGTGCTCCATTATGAGAACGTGCCCTTTCGCAGTGCCTGTACAAACACAGTCATCGCTCCTCATCCCTCTAACACACTGGATTTGGCTCCTTTCTTCGTCAGGATCAAGTTCAAGCTGATGTGTCACAATTTTTACACTGTGCTGGAGATCCAACTTGGATTGCAGATGCTGCATGCCACATATAGAGAAAAGGTCTCCCAGGGAGCCGTCCAACTTGGGTGCAGTTCTACAGATCTGATTGCACCTTGTAAGTTATGATTGATTCTAATTACAGGTCTGTGTATTAAAGTTCTGGAAGTGTGGGGAATGAGAAAAATAAACTTTAAGATGGACGAGGACGGTGGTTCTGTCCTTCTGAAGAAATAATGTAAACAGGCAAAAAGAGAGATTAAAACAGACTTACCTCCCAAGCAACATATTTCCAGCCGTCGTGCTTTGATATATATGACTGTCTGTCGTACTGAGGATTTGTGCTTGTAAAAATGGGCACATTATAAAATACTCACAAGCACATGAAGCTGATCTACTAATGGGATGCACTGAGGATCACAAATAATTACATAATAATACACATCGGTTGTGTGCAAATAACAGGGAGGAGTTTAAAGCGAGGTATAAATCAGTTTAGATCAGGGGAGTCAAACACATTTCAGTTCAAGAGCCACAAATATTTCAAAAGTCATATTTCATATTGACTGATATTGTAGTGAATTGCATTTCCCCTACTGGCCTCCCACAACTTTCTTTTGAAGACATGTTAACACTTCCTTAAGTCAGTCTTTTCTCAATCTCTTCTTTGCTCTTTTTTGCCACTAATGTTGAAGGTTTTCTTCTTATCGCAAAATTTTAATTACATTTGTCGTAATGCCCCGATATGTTTGGTAACTCCCTCCACCAACATGGTACCACATTTCATTTTGAGCTTGTGTCGACTCAGCTCTTCATCCATCGATGGAAACACCCCCCCCATAATTCCAACTAACTGAAAGTACAATGTATTTGCATGGGCATACATCATTTATAGAAGATTTTATATCATTAGAGTAAAAATATTGATTTGAAGGAGCTGGGTGTTGTGATTTTCACGGAGGTCAGTTTTTGTCTCTTCTGTATGGCGTTTGCATTCTTCCCATTTCCCTGAGGGTGGGTTTAAATGTTTTCTAGGTGTGTATATGCATCTTATTCCGGTTATTCGTTCACGGTGTATCGTGCCTTTTGCTCAATGCGAGCTGGGATCAGCTCCAGTCTCTCTTGGGTGAAGCAAATATAAAAGACAGAAGAGTGGATGGTCTTGATCTGTTCATGTAAACCTTCATGAATTGATTATAGTGGGCCCATGCCAACTTTCAAATCAAATTTTTTGCAAGCGATCGATGGGATGGAAGAAAAATGGTCTTTTCATAGATTGCACTTTTTGCCAAGTACACAATGAAGAATATGTGAATGTGAATTATATTGACTAACAACCATAGCTTTGTTTGTCTTGTTTGGTGGATGTTTTGTGCTAACATCATTAAAGACACTAGAACAGGTAATTGAATTGCACCATCGACAAAACTAAACATGGAACTGATCGATGATGTCATTCTGTGTTATAATGTCTTTTTGAATTACAAAGATGTTTCCTTGAGCAGTGAATAACTTGCATAAATAAAGCATAAAGTACAAATTTTCATGCAATGTCATTTCTCTGATTGGCACCATCGACTTTTTAATGGGGACTGTATGGCAACACGTGATACCTCAAATGTTTTCCCCGTGTGTTTGTTCAGGCCATGCGCCATGCAATCTTGGCAGAGGTCTTGAAAATTGCTTTTAAGTCACCCAGAACAAGGCGGAGGGAGCGGGTCTTCCTCGGGGTGCCGGGGGCCTTGAAGCCCCGAATGATGACATCAAACGTGCCGAGCGAGTCGTGCTCTCACTGCGTGCCCCCCCCCTGATCTGCCGGCGGGGAGGGTATAGCGGTGAGCTCATGCTGAGAAGAAGTCACTCTGCCATTGAGAGTGAGAAAGTCAGAGAGAGCAACAGCTGGCGAAGTCCAGGAAGTCAGCAGGATGCTTTGAGGGCCAGGTGTCCCAGTTCACGATGGAAAAACCCGATCACGATTTAGAGTGGACGTGGTATCTGGGTTTGGCACCTCCGGTCTTTGCTTGCCACCTTGACACCGGCACCTCTGGTTTCCTTTTAGCACATCCTATCTGCAGGATCCACCCTGGAGATTCAGCATCTGGGTCAGCAGCTGTCAGCTATAGGTGCTGCCTGTTGTATTTCAACATGATGACGTGAGAGCACATCATCAAATGTTTGTCTCCCTCTTCTCCTTATTTTGTGTCTTGTTCCTCCCTGGCAGCAGGAATGTGGTTTGTGCTTTTCTAAAGAAAGAAACCTGCACAGACTTGTACCATATCTCACACAGCTGGGACAGTGTGTGTGTGTGTTTGTGCGCTATTGTTACAGAGTGCAAACACACACACACACACATTTTTTAGTCCATGCGCTCATCTTTGTTTGCATGATTTTTTTTGTGCGTCTCTGAGTCGACGAAGCGGATTCGGTAAGTAAATGCATGATGTGTGGCTGCAAACCACATGTAATGAATGGTAATACGCGGGTTCTATCCTCACTTCATGTTTGATTACAGGCCCGATTAGCCAACTCTACACTGACACAGGTGTGTTTTGTTGAACTCCTCGTCTGATCTGTCCGACATGGATCATCCTCGTCCTGCTCTGCAGATTGCCTGTCAGGGTTGATCACTGGGAACCAGAGTTCTTCTTCTTTTCTTTTTTTTTTCATTGAATCCCAGCATTCCCCAATCAATACGAGACCTCCAGAGCAGGTAGACATGTCTGCCTGTGTGTCTCAGAGGCACGTGCCTCCTCCAGGCCACGCACATGAGCTCAGCTTCCAGGTCGCACAACACCGGCTCAGTAATTGACCCAAATGAAATGCTCTTCAGGAAAAAGAAAAAAACGTGCTGTGCACAACACTGTTTCAGCCTTGCTCGTCGACCTCAGTTTTAATACTTCCTCCAGTCTAGCGCAACGCTCAGGATTTTGCTCCCTGGTGGGCCCCAGTCAGACAAAACCAAGAATTCATAATTCAGTCAGGCAGTGTCTGCTGTCGTGATGGAAAGATCTGATGTGTTTAATCACATACTGCACAGAGATCAGCCACCCAGAGACGAACACAAGCTGATAACTGTGATTCTTATTCCCACTGGCTGCCTGATTATTTATTTTCTGTAAATCTGTGGTGAATAATCTACCCTTTAAGGTAAAACACAACCTTCCATTAATTGGTGAGGGTCATGGCTCCTTGACTTCCAGCAGATGTCAGAAAACCCTGTGTGCTTGAGATAATGATATGGTGTTATTCATTTCATTAAAACTAAATTGTGTCCAAGTCATTGCGATTTATCTGTAAAATCAATTAAACAAAGTTATGACCGAGGCAGCATGGTTTGCTCTCAGGAGTATTATTGTCCGCTACATATGCCGATCGCGCTTAAATGGATTTCACGGTGATGCACATACGTTGCACCTTTGCAAAGTGCATAGACGTAGGACATTAGCTTTATCCTGAGGTCATGTGTTTATGGTCCTATGGTGATCTGATTGGCAGAACCCAAGTGAGACGGGGACCCCCTGACGCCTCACCTCAGCAGACTGGGACCTCCCGCACAGTGAAACGTTATCCCTCATCCTCTGCTCCTATCACCTCCAACGCTCTACCCAGTAGCAATGGCTATGCTAACGGACACGGCAACGAGCACAGGGACTGGCACGGACAGAGGAATGGGCACAGCACCGTGCATTATATCAACACTCACCGGCCAGCCAGTGAAAACCAGCTGAATGGACAGTTCAACAATGCCTTATCGCCAGCAGGTAAGAACCAGGAAACTTCACACAACTATTGCATGTAGTGTTTAAATACAATGATTCGACAATCAAGGCATTGAAGCTAAAAGACCTCTCATAGTGTGTGTTATGGTATCGGGCACCAAATGTTCGCAGCAGGTCAAATAAGTCCTTGAAGTTGCATAAGATCAGCAGTGTAGTCCAGGTCGTATATCCCCTTATTTTTCAGTGAGCATACACCAACTCGCAAATCCACCACTCAGTAGTATCTATGACCCAGATTACATATTTTACTTCCCTGAGGTAATTTGCCTCTTAATCACCGATTACTTGCTGCAGGCCCCAGGGCTGTGGAGAGTCTGAACTCATAACCATACTTATACACCATTCACCTTAGAATTGTGCAATCATTATCCAATAGACACTTTATATATCCACCTTACTGTTCATACATCCATGCTGCTACATATATATATATATATATATTTATTTATTTTTTTTTTAAATTTGTTTTTACTTTTCATATTCGGTTGTGACCCACTATACTGCTACTGTCAGAGTTTGCCAACTGAATTTCATTGTATTTCATATACATTGACAATAAAGGCATGTGAATCTCAATCTTAAGCCACTGATTTGATTGGTTAATGTCTATGTTTACCGTGCAGCATGAGGGCTGAGGATCCAATCAGAGCCAGAGAAGGGCGGGTCATGACGAAGCAAAAATCGAACGTATATCCACTTGTCCAGGGAACGCTACTACACTGCATAAGGCCATGTGTATCAATGGGTCGCTGTAGTTCCCGGACCACTTCTGTCAGATACTGACCATTACAAACACCACTGTTGTGCTGCCGTTTTGAAGATGCTCTGGCCCATTAGCCTAGAAAATCGCAACTTCCCCCTTGTCAATCTCACTCATTATCCACTCATTAACAGGTGCTACACTAAAAACACAATACGTTATTGTCTTCACGCGTCAGTGGTCATAATGTTAAGGCTGATGGGTGTATCCAATGCACTGATCCGTTCTCGTTTTATAGAGGCACTTAGCATTTCTCTCACTAGTCACGTCAAAACAAACGCAACATATTCTGGTGCGGTTTGCTCGGCTCCAGCACATGCATACACATCCTGTGGTGTCATTGTCAGATGGAACATTAGCCGCAAGAAAAAAATAACTGGCAGCACCCCAGGCCGCACTTCCTCTCTCCCTCTGTCTACCCTCGTCACCCTCTCTGTGGGTCCGCCTCACACAAACAGACGTTTCACATCGAAGCTGCATTCACTCTGAGCATGTGTGAGTTTGGGAATGACATCTCATGTCATGTGGCAGGGACCAAAACCTGCCATCATTACCTACACCAAAGAGAAATGTGAACTCGGCTTTCCTAATTTTCACTCCTCTGTCACTAGTTGATGTTTTCTTCTGATTCGTTGTCCAATATACACAGCTGTCTGCTGTTGTTTAGCCCCGTACCAGGGAAACGGCTGTTGAACGGCTTCCCACCATTACACAATGTTCACATGCACTTTCGCAGGCTTTGTCTCCTTCACGCATACACACATCTAAAACACCTTCTCCCAAAGATAAAGACTTTGGATGCCAGCCCAATACCTAATAGTATTCTCTCCCTATTTGTTGGCCCGTGGCACACTGCTCGTTTAGCTGCAGCGTGCCACTGGCCGACCGTCAGCACACACCCTCGCACGCTTATAAACCTCCCTTTGCCCAGACGGGGAGTGTGTCACAGTGAGGCTGAAGGAGAAAGGATGCAGCTCGTCTCCGGCCCGTGTCTGCTGCTGCTGCTGCTGCTGCTGCTGCTGATTCACTGCCATGTGTGTGTGTGTGTTCCAGGGGCCAACCTCACCTCCAACCTGGACCGCATAAAGATCGTCTTCACACCTATGATGTGCCGCCGGGTGTGCAGTGGCGGGCGATGCTACAACAGCTGTGAGAAAGGAGACATGACCACAGTTTACAGCGAGACCTCACACCAGCAGCAGCCCAAGAACCAGGGTTTCCGACTTTGTAAGTGTGGACGTTAGGCCCTCTGACTAGCGTCCTTCTCCTCCGCCTGTCTGTCTCTCTGCTCTGGCTTTTCCCTTCTCTCTCTCTCTCTCTCTCTCTCTCTCTCTCCCTCCGATTCTCACACACACTTTTCACGTCTCTCCCTTCCAGCATCTCGTTCCTTTTTCCCCTGACAGAATGGGTTCCCAGTGGCATGCTGTCCGGCTTGAATACGGGAGCTCAGAGAGGACGCAGAGTGGGGTAGATTAAAGCTGAGGGCTGTGCTAAAAAACTCAGTTAAAGAGAGAGACAAGGAAAGCAGGGGAGACAGGGGTTGAGCAGATTAAAAGTGGAGGAGGCTGCACAAAAGGGGGCTAATCCACCCCCCCCCCCCCTCCTCGTACACACACACACACACACACACACACACACACACGTGGAGCTGGTGGTCCCACGCTCCCAGCACTTAGCCCCATCTCTTTGCGGTTTACACCTCGCGGTTGGCCCCTCCGTTAACCATTTAACATGCTCCCCGGGAGAGCAGGGACAAATGAAAGAGTGGAGGGAGAGGCTGAAGGAGAGAAAGAGTAGCAGCATGAACAGGATTTTATAGGGATTACATTAAACCTGCCATTTATCCCGGGGGCTTTGCTCCGAATTCACACAGGAGTGTCCATGGTAAGGGACGAGGGTGGGCGGGGGGGTCAATGCCAAGGGAGATGCTGGCATGTTTCTTATTTTCCTCATCAGTTTTAAAACTCCGACTAATTAATTCACAGGGATTAGAGGTGAGGGGTGACCATACCACACACATATAAGTCCTCTCCTAAATAATAAAGAGGCGTGCAGCAGCCTTCACTTCAACGCCGTTGTGTCTCAGGAGGAAGACCAAGTTGACTTATAAATACATAAACAGGTTGATCGTGCTGATATATGTTCCCATTAATGGGGTTTTGGAACGTGCTGCAGATATTCCAAACACTTCAACATCCTGGCGGAGGCCTTCTTCGAGATTACATTCCTTGGTGCCTCCACTTCTTCCTCGGTGGTGTGTTTTCATGCCCCACTTTAATTCTCTTACAAATCTACCTTCGTTATGCAAAAGCGCGTGTTAAATAACGTGTTAAAAAAAGAGCTTGCTCGCCATTTCGGCTCGCATCCTGTTATTGCTCGCGGTGTGCGTGTACGTCCAGGAATGTCAAGTGGACAGCAAACAGTTATCTCATGCTGTTGTTATGTTGCCGACACTGTGCAGTAAAATCTGGCAGCTTAATTATAACAGGCTCTCTTGATACACACCCTGTGTACAACACGTTAAAGCCTGATATTAGATCGGCTAGGAGTCCTTTTTATTGAGTGAGAAGCGTGTGTGTGTGTGCGCGCGTGTGTGTGAGTGTGTGTGGGCGTGTGCGTGTGTGTGGTTATTAGTGGTTGTTAAATGGACAGACAGGTCGGCAGACAGGGAGAGTGCTGTGCGGAGTCGACGGTAGGATGTTGTCTAAGAATAGTTCCTGCCCCATGCCGGGTCGGGACTGGACTGACACAGACCAGCGCAGGCATGCATCCCACACCGAGAGGTTTTAATAGCCCTGCTTGAGTTGATCATTTAGCCAGTATGTCAAATCACAGTAGGCCTTCCTGTGTGCCTGAACACCAACACTGGACCTCTCTAGACTTTGTTTCTGTCTCTCAGCATCTTTTTTCTATTTTTTTTTTTTTGCTGCTTTTTCCATCTTCCCTTCCAGTTCTTGCTCTCTCTCTGTTTTCAATCTGTTATGTTAACATTCTCCTAATCCCTTTCATTTTCATCCTCTATCTGCAGCCTCTATTCTTGTTCCATTCCCCCCTTTCCTTTCCTCGTCCAGCCTTCTGTTGATGCTATGTGACAGAGAGCTCATTCCCTACATGCCATCTGGGCCGCTCGCTGCCGGTTAGTGTGTACTGTCTGCCTCGCTGAGACAGCGAGGATGCGGCTCCCAGCAGGTTTCCATAATCAGCATCTTCTTTCATCCTTCGGTTCGCGGTGCTATCTCGTAAAACAGTCCTCATACCTGTGGCGTGCAGTCGGCTGCTCCCGAGCCAAGAAGCTGCTGCGCTTCACTCTTCATCCCTTGTGACCCAGAATAGTTCTCCGTCCGTCACGGTCGGGTAGATTTTTTTCATTTGATAGTCTTTGATGTTTTGAGTTAGGAGAGGTCAGGGCAGAGCGGAGCTGTAGATGGGAGCACGTCCAGGTATGCCGGGGGCTGGACTGGCACCCATCCTTTATGCCAAAAAGATAAGGCCGGTCAAATGTGCTATGAAAGCGGTGCTGTCAGACACCATCTGGCCACCGTCAGACTTCTCTGGGTTTCTGTCTGTGGCAAATTGCAAACTATAAATCAAACTATATATCTATATATTGGAGATCCAATTTACTTGAATGGAGGACAGCCAAATGTCAATACTTTCTTTTTTTTCCTTCTGCTGTCAGTCAACTAAACAAAATTCAACTAATCATACTTTATCAATCCCCTTGAGGAAATTATTTTTTTCCATATTGGATGCTGTATGCAGCCACATTACGGCACCCTGGGAGGTGATCGTGGTCAAAGGTCTTGCTCAGGAACTCACAGTGGTGACCTGTCCACTTTGGGAATCAAAATGTAGTGATTTGAGACTGTGATTCAAGATTTGTTATTTCGGATTCAAACAAATGTTCATTAGATAATTGGAGCCTGAATCATTCACCCTCATTCATTGCTAAGTACACGGATATGTAACTTTTGATATACAGTGTGAATAATGTGTGAGGATATGTGGGAATAATGCTTTATAATAATGCAACACATTCTTGTAACATCAGCAGAACAAGGAAAAATTAATGTTGGCCAATATTGGCTGGCGTCCACTAACCTGTGATGAAGTCCTCCCCTCATTTAAACTTTATGGCTTATTAGTCTGTTTCTTGTTCAAACAAGGGGTTATGGTACATTTTGCATTACTGACAATTGTGTCCCCCTAGTGAAAGAGCAAGCAGTTGAACAAACTGGACTTATAATAACAGATTACTTCAAGCATACTGAAATAACATGGGCGCACCGTCAACTGATGTCCAACAAACTGATGTAACTCCCAGTTTTGGAAAAGTCACTAAAAATTAGTACCTGACCACAGAACATGGTTACTTCTTTAAAAAGTAGCCGAGTTAACGCAATCGAAATCTGATTTTTGTTAATTCCCCCCCCCAAAAAAAACCCAAGACAAATTCCTATCGTACTGAACATACCTGGCACTAAACGTTTTTCCGATTCTGATTTTGATTAAGGTCGGCAGCCGAAGCGAACAGCCACCTCACAGAGCCCGGCAGAGTAAAAAGCTTGCATAATTAGAAGTACTGCTGTAGTACTGTGTAGTGTCAATTTGAACAGGTACTTCTCAACTAACTTCAGCTGAAGTGATTCAGAGAAATATCTCACATGTACCCTTCTCTTCTCCTCTCTCCCCCCAGTCTTCTGCCAGCTCCCCTGTCTGAATGGTGGCCGCTGCATTGGAAGAGACCTCTGCTGGTGTCCTTCCAACTCCACGGGGAAGTTTTGTCACCTACCTGCCCCGCCTCCCGCCCGATCCAACCCTTTCAGCCACAAGGACGTCAGCCGGAGCAGAGGAAATCCTCCGTCTCAGTCCATGTACACGCTCCCGCTGTCCAATCAGCACGGTAATCACTCCTGCGACGAGAGCGTTTTCTCTACACGCTCTTGGGGGTCATTGTGTAGTTTGGGTGAATTTGGCTGCTGAGAAGCTGTTTTTCAGTCTGTTTTTTTTTGTTGTAGCTTTTAAAGGGTTTGTAAGACAGGTATCGTCCAGGGTGTGTTGGCTCGTAGCTGACCTTGGTTTGGCTTCTTAGGGCTTTTGTGTTCGTGTGTACTGTACTACTGGAGAACCACACAATGCAGTGGTAGGTCAGGAAGCCATTTAAGGTTTATGAATAGAAATAGAAAAAGACGATGTCCACTTTTAATTGGGTCTTCTTTGCCTCTGGTTTAACCTATTTAAGCTTCAGATTATTGATTTTTCTGGCTCTTCCTTCTCTCAGAAAGTTGTGGCATAAAGTTTCTTGCACACATCCAGTTTGTTTGCACTGAATCTACTCACATTAAAACATGACCTTTATCTCAAGTGTAAATCTAGTCAAGTCATTTATTTGCTCCAATGTTTACTTTTTTGGGTTTTGTCTCTGCGGGCCAGTAGTGGGGCTCAGACTCTATTTTAAGAAGAATAAGTAATAGATGACTCAGTGGAAGTCCTGATATTGTTCACACAATGCTGCTTTTATGAGAGAAGAAAGCTAAACAAAATAAAAAATAGTGGAAACAGAGAGGGGCAACATCATGGCTTTATATTAACTTGGAAGAAAAACATTGGCACACTTTACCTCTCCCCTGGTGTCAGTTCTTTATTTCCTCTTCACGTCTCGCTCGGTGTTTCACTCGGTGTAACAGTAAGTAAAAGCAGAAGGTCTGTCGAAGTTAATTTAAATTATCCTCACAATATTTCATCCTTGGAAATAAATTACGCGGAAAAATCTGACATTTACAACAACAGTCCACTGTGCGTGTTATGTCACAGCAAAGAAATGTGCCCCATCCGGCCTGTTTGCTTTCTATATGGACAGAGGGTAGCGTCGTGTCCCTGACTCTCGATAAGGTCTTCTCCTTGCACTCTGCTGTCTGTCGGTGAGTCTATGATTCATGAACGCGGGTCAGGATTCTGGGAACAAATCCTGGCACTCCCTGAAGATAGATGCTTCCCTTCTGTCAGAAGGACAAAAGAGCTTATTCTCCGCATTGCAACATCTTTTTAACATTTCGGCAAATCTGTTTTTGGTCTTAAATGGTTTGATTTAAACCAGAAAACCCTCAACTCTCTGTATTGTTGTTATGTTTTAGTATCTTAATAGTGTCTTCACTGCGGGGAGTTCCCAGTATACTTTAGGTCTCATAACATGATGATGAAGCAAGTGTTTGTCAAACAAATCTGTGTGAGACGACAGCCGACAGCTCAAAAACAGCAGTATATATATACAATTCTCATCCCTTGGCTGAAGGTGCTTCCACTCACATCATTCAAACTTTTGAGACTGTAAACGAGCCACTACATTTGTCTAAACTATGACCGTGTTCCTCCCGCAGTGTCTCTCCACCCATCCTTGGTGAACGTCCATGTTCAGCACCCTCCGGAGGCTGAAGTCCAGATCCACCAAGTAGCCCGGGTCCAACCTGGGCAGAGGCTGGCCACTACCGACGGGGCTCACTCCGTCCAGCAGCGCTCTCAGCCGGGGAACGGACACAAGCACAGCAGCGACCACAGCGGCAAACAGCCACACCACAACATTAATGGCCACGGGATTGGACACGGGAATGGCCACGGCCACGGCCACGGCCACGGCCATGCCACAACACACAATCGACACAATGGAAACGTTGGAAGATGCTTTCAGGAGACAGTTGATGGAAAGGTATGCTGTTGGCTCATTAAGGGTCACATTGAATGAAACATACTTTCATGCTGTCTTTATCCATCGCCTAAGTTTTCTCCCAGCCCACCAAACTGTCAACGCCAAGGGAGAGTTGGCTCGTTGAATGCTGGATTTCCTAATTTTTACTGGATCATGAGATATGAACATAAAAACCAGCTTTTCAGATCCATGGCCAATGATAACCATTAGAATAAGCTAATTAATGGCTTTTTATTTGAAACATCTGGCAAGTCGAAATGCATATTTTCCTTAAATTCCATTGCACCTTCAACAAATTCAATACAGGTGAAATTATTTATAGGATTAGCCTACAATTCTTTGTTTTTACAAGATTTCTTCTCAGAAATCACTGAGAAAAAAATACAACTGGGTAAAGACCAGTCTCAGGTTTCTACTTCTTCTATAGTCCCTCTGAAGGACTCTGCCCCACCTTGGGCCTGAAGGCTGGAGATATCAGTCAACTCTGAAGCCACACACACACACACACACACACACACACACACACACACACACACACACACACACACACACACACACACACACACACACACACACACACACACACACACACACACACATGCACACACAGAAAAATACACTATAAAGATTATGCATAGTTTTTACATTTTCTTTCAGAAAAGTTTCAAGTTTACACAGCTACGTTTTGAAAATGATGGTGGGTGTCGTTTGTATTTGTACAAGACACATGCATGCAGAGAACAATATGCTACAAACATGGCGAGTTCACGGACATTGACATGGATGGACGACAAAGATGGATTGCAATTTCAGGTGACTCTCAACTATAAAACTCCAGAGTCCCAGGAGAAGATGGACTTGGAGTCATGCCAAACTGGAAGCTGTTGTTGTCGTTATTGTCCATCTACTTGCACATGCGCCTTGGCTGTGGTGCACTTGTTCAGTACCAGTATTGTTTTCAAAAAGTTGGGTTTTCAGCCGTTTCCACAAAGACAGCGTTGCAGGGTTTTCAAAAAGTTGCATTTTCAGTTGCATCGATCACATTGGCGTGAAGACGGACCACAACAAAACACCCAAAACTTTTTCAAGAAAGCAGCAGAAGTTTTCCATATTCACTTAAAAACATGGTCGGGACCTGAATGAACTCTTCTTTTCTTTTATAAAGCCCAATAGAAACCACCAGCCATGTCATAGCAAAAAATTACACACAAACTGAAAGCCTATGACATTATTGTAATTGAATGTAGTGACTTTGCATTTTAATGCACCATCATAAAACATTAGATATATAAGCATATTATATATGTATAAACATTGGTAAAGATATTTAAAAAAGTAAACTTCTTTCTTCTAATCTTTTACAGACTGAAAGATCATCCTATGGGACAGATTAAACCTCCTCATCTTGCGTTTTCCAGTTGCTCAACAGAGACACTATGAGTTAGGATGCACTCAGAGTACAAAGGTTAAGGTGACCCATGTGGGCTCCTTTATGTTTCCGATATGTACAGTTTTCACGCTCTCTGTGTGTATACAGTAGGGCACGTTTTTCAGATTTACTGCACTTTCCATGGTCTGGATCAGGTATGGTTGTCACTACAGTTCTGTATCAAAACGAAGTTTGAAGAACTGGGCTAGAATGGCAGCTCTGTGGGCTCTGAGTCTGAGGCCTTGTACTGAATCCTTTTGTTTTGCTCTTATTGAATTTTTTTGACTTTTACTGATGTAATAACAGTGGTCCACATTAGAGTTGTTTTTTTGTTTCCAGCTTCAGTTTGTTTTTTTGCCTTTTCTGGACCTTGAAACAAAATATCGCAGTCTCAATGTCAATGGCAAGAAAATAATGTCTTCCCAAAAGGAGCATAAAGGACACTGCCAGTGTTTATTTCCAGACACAAACTCCAATGAGTACTTTTCGATAGGAATCTTCACAACTCACCCACGTTTTTAATGAGGCCCGTCAGGAGGTTAGTTGTTTTTAGGACAAGTTGTTTATGTCCTTCTCCAAATAAATAGTCTCAGATGTGTCTGGTTCAGTCTGTCCTTCCTGATAGGCGCGCGCACACACACACACACACACACACACACACACACACACACACACACACACACACACACACACACACACACACACACACACACACACACACACACACACACACACACACACACACACACACACACACACACACACACACAGTCTGACACGAACATGCACACGCCCATGACAGCACACACAAACAAGCATGCATGCACAAGCATGTAACACTCATCGTGAAACCTTCCTTTGTGAGATTTAATACAGATGTGTTTTGTTGCAGTGTGGCAAGCCTCTGCCGGGCCTAACCAAACAGGAGGATTGCTGTGGAAGTGTTGGCTCCTCCTGGGGCCTCAACAACTGCCAAAAGTGTCCAACACAACCAGGTAAGCCATGAAATCTAAGCATTTCCTTCATTCTCCCCTGTTCCATTACATAAATGTAATCTATGTCTAATCTGCTATAATTCTGTTGGTATAACTTTCTCATTTGCTATTGATGTGGATCCTTTGATATTCTTGTTCTGGTCTACAAATCACTGTTCTATAATGCATCAAAACATCCAAATGCAGCTGGGCTCTTTATTTCTTTCACGCTAAAGGTTTTTGTACTCTGTATTGTAAAGATCAGTGGCTCCCATTGGGGTCAATGAAAAGTTGAGAGGGGAGGCCTGAGGCTTTGCCTGCTCTGAGGCTATCAAAATAAGGCTCGGCTTACACAACCGTTTTCAAGCATTTTCAAACATTTTCAAGTGAAAACGCAAAACGTTTGTTACGTGGTGAAACTGACTCTCCATATAAGCAGAGAAAAACACAACTTTCTGAAATCGCTCGGGATCAGCTGCGACTGAGCATGTGCAGCACAGCCATAGTAAATAATTCTTCTGAACATGTGCAAATAGGTGGACAGTAACAACAATGTTTGCCCCCGGAGTGTCATGACTCCCAGTACACATTCGCCTGGGATTTGGTAGTTTTGTACTTGAGAGTCACCCAAAAACATGCAATGTGGCTATGCTTCTGCTCAGTTTATACAAGATAACTCTTAATATGTGGCAGTGTTTAGTTATAGTTCTAGTTTTGCTGCAGGTTCATGACTGTGGATGTTACAAATGATGGTGAATATTATCTGTGATTGGAGAGATGTACTGCAGAAGTCCTGGCAGTCACAGTAATGACTAGCATGTGGAGGAAAAGCTCTATTTCTCTGCTTTGTGGTAATGTTTGAATTTTCTTGATATTGTACGCAGTTCCTGTGTTACAGTTATGAGATGTTTACATGCCAGTTCCTGTCAGCATCGGCAGGATAGGAGAAAGTGCTTTAAAAGTTTTACAAGTGATGGTTTCTATACTCCTTGGCAGCCTTGATAAATTTTTATCACTTAATGACTGATGATGATTAACACATCTTCATTATCTTCCTGAATTCTTTGGCCTCAATAAAACTAAAATTGGAATCAAATGAAAGCACATTTAACATAAAGCTGAGAGCCTGGCAGTTGTACCACCCACCACTGCAAGCCATCAAAAGAGTGGTGAACTGAACAGCCGCGGTTCGGCTGCCACCCAACCAGAGCTGCGGTAGGTTTGAGGAACAGCAGCGGGGTGGCTGCTCGCCGGCAGGCAGGGTGGGTGGTGACACCGTTCACACTGGATGGAGACTCTCACTGGGGCTGACAGCCCTCTGTGTTCTTTGGAGGGGTGGATTCGGCCCCTCGCGGCAAGCAGCTACAATGCGTGGCCACATGGGAGGCTCATTGAATTCACCAGCTTTCATAAACACATTACGGCCGTGCCCGCAGGTGCCAGTTGGCTGTCAGATCGGCTGCACCTTGTTTAATATCTGACCGGACCTTAATCAAAAGCAGACTTCATCATCCATCGCTCTCAGTCTGCTCCATCAATAATAAATGCTGATCCATTCTTTTCCCTCCCACGCTTCAGCTCCCTCGACACGCCAGATTCCCGCTCTTCCTCGGTCTCCGACATGATCTCTCTTGGCTCCCAGATGTTTTCCTCTGCTCCCTCCTTTGATGTTTGGTTGGGGGGGATACGGAGTGAAACCCAGTTTGCTCATTTTTGTGGCAATGTACTGCAGGCGAGGGTCACATGCAGGCAGAGGAGGAGGAATAGTGAGAGTGAAGGAGAGGAGAAATGAAGTCAAAATGAAGTCATGTACTATGTCCCAGAGGCCTTGGAGGAAGCTTTAATAAGAGAAATACTCAGAATTCCTCCGGTGTTATTGTTCCCAGTTTAGACGCTTGGCTTTATCTTAAAGCCACATTCCTCGTTTACTGGCCAGCGTGTATACTTTCTTATATTTCTGTTTGACAGAAAGTGATATG
This sequence comes from Blennius ocellaris, assembly GCF_963422515.1. Taxonomy (NCBI): domain Eukaryota; kingdom Metazoa; phylum Chordata; class Actinopteri; order Blenniiformes; family Blenniidae; genus Blennius; species Blennius ocellaris. Next base: position 17,469,441 of record NC_137666.1, on the reverse strand, counting down.
TAGCCTGCAGAGGAGAGCCTCTGAAAAATGATGTTGCTGTTTTTATTTCATAGTGAATGGGCCAGTTGCCGACCTGCAGCACGAACAGAGGTCATATAGCTTTATAACAGTCTCCTGTTGAGTAGGTGATAATGATGTCATGAAAACCATCTTTGTATTTAGGTGTGCTATGCTACCATCAATCAATGTATAGGCTGAGAGAAAGACCTGCACGTGTATTTTTTTTATTTTTTTAATATCTGTAGGGGATACCAGCATGAGCGCAGCTTCAAGGTATATGTACGTCAACCTCAATGTCATATAGAGTCACTCTATATTAGTGTTGTTGCAGCCTGGTAGCGTTACTCAATTCTGTGCAGATGATGATATTTTATAGCGGAATATTATTTATTATTGTACCCCAAGGACCTTAAGGTTCTATTGAGGCAATAAGGAGGAACTTAGTGCGTTTATGTGCATGGGGGAAGAGGGGGGTGGGGGGGTGGTTGATGTCATGGAGGCTGGAGTGCCAGTGTGTCCCATCTCAGTGGGAGACGACGCCTTTAGGAGCCAGCGCCTTTAAAAGTTACATGCTGAGGATTCCGGGCCCGTAATGAGATCCAGATCAACCGGAGAGGGCTGCAGTCAGCCCCGTCCCTCCTGTTCTGATCATGAGGTGCAGTTACTTAAACTTTTTGGTTTTCAAACCATTTCATGCTGTCATCGGAGTATTTGAAATCAATGTTGAAGTGGTCAATACAACCTCAAGTATGAGATTTGTCCAGTGGCCTGTTGGGTCAAGTAGGAATGAGAATTGGTAAGTCAGCCAGGGGGTGATTTGGTTACACAATTTCCATTAGAAGCACAGTGCCGAAACTGGATCCACTGCGATCCCGAAAGGAATTTTATCCTTGAAAAAAATCAGGGAGTCGGGATAGTGTGGTTTGTGCAACTCTGGGGTTGTTTTAAGGATACATTTCCATCAGGAAAACAATCAAACAGTTTTCAACGGCAGCCGAAGGTGAGTTGAGTCTGGCCTGAGTTTGACCTTCACTGTGCTGTCGGCGTGGGATTTAACAAGTGATTGGCCAACACATTTGTCATTGATGGGAAGCCCCTCTCTGTCATGGCATCGCAAAGTCTCTAGAGCTCAAAGTTACAACCACACCCACAGGAGCACCGGCTTCCTCTAAGGTTGCCTCTTTGGGTCTACAAGGTCATTATGACGTCGGTGCTCTTTGGCCCACCTTCCATTCCACCTCTATCAGTGGGAGTTGTCTGCCTGCTTTGCTCCATTCTCTGTAGTGAGTACACTGTTCGTCACAAGGTTTACATCAGTAAATTCAGATGAGGCAAAGGAGGGGGGGGGGGGCACAGAGATCCACAACTTACAGCTCTTCCCATATGAACTCATTCCTTCCAAGTTTCCCATCCAGTCCCAAGACATTTGAGCCGACAACCAGCGAGGACACAATGACTTGTGCTTCTTGCTTTTTATTAGCACTGATCCAACATGAACACGTCTTAACGACCAACAAAAACCAGAGATGCAATAACTTCTCCTCCAAAACAGGCACTAACAGAAAAAAGAAAGAAAAAAAAAAGCACTGGAATAACTCCACACCAGCTTCTTGCGGTGAGGAGATATAGACGTCACATCTCTGTGACAGCGTTTGATTCATCAACGTTGACTTAGTGTTATCCCTTCACAACTGAAATGCTGGTTTCCATTAGGTGAGCAGCAGCATGGCTAATCAGGGTTGAGAAAGCCCAACCACTACGAGGAATAAGTCCAAGTTGGGGGCAGATGTATGTGAAATGTGTGATGGATGTCTTAATTGGACACAAGTTAAGTTGAGCATATTTTGATGGGGAATGTGCTGTTGCATGCCTCATGTTGGACGGAGCCCAGCGGGTTAATATTCCACAATGAATTGAAGATTATCGAGGAATGTGGGTCTGTTTGGAGTGTGTTTGATGCGGGTTACACTGTCATCAGCATCTCAGGGCAGGGCGTCAGGCACATTCCTTAAACTACAAACAGAGCTATAAAATGCATACTTTTCTAAGTAGAAACAATGAAAAATATGTTTCGAGTAAACGTTCAATGTTGCAGAAAAATGAAATAAGCTCCTAATCAAAGCTTTTGTGTCGCTGCCTCGCAGGGATGGTTGTATTAAAGCAATGTGATACAGCTCCACAGCGAGCATCACTAACAATGGAGCAAATACGGCATCTTGCAGCTTTCACATTGGGCTTGGTGTTTATTTGCCAATCAGTTGGAGAATGTTGATGTTGACCCCACGTGTCCTAACTGATTAGCCTCAGCAGCACTGCTGGGGTCATGCTATACAGGGAGTGTGATATGGATCGTGACAGACTGGATAATGTGGTATGTGTCAAGAAAACATTTTGTTTTGAAGGAAAATAACAAACTTGCTCCAATCAAGCTGCGACTTAAAGGCCAATAAGAGATGGCTTTGCTGTTGCAGAGCATCAAAAGACCTGAAAACCCTCGATGGTGATTAAAGAGCTCTGTTTGTCCCTGATCCTCAGTCAGCGGCACCAGTTTGTCCGGTGGCGGCTTGTCAAACAGCAAATTGCTGGAAAGGATCCTGAGGAGGTCTTGGCTTTGGTGCTTCCCTCCAGACTGCCCCCCGGTGGAATGGAAATGCAGAGTGCCTCCTGTTTGTGTCCCTGCCGATGGCATCCATCCCTGCTCCCACTTGTCTCCCGCACGTTCTTAAGTTTTCCAGTTAAGTGGAGAAGCCCAATGCTGAGGTTGTATCCCAGGCAGATCCCTGGAGGAGCTGGCAAACGGCTCTGAGCCCTGTGATTGATGGACCGGGCCACTCAATCGTCCTGCAGGCCGGGTGGTCTTAAGAAGGATTTTACCCAAATTAGCGACTAAACATTCTTGTAAGGCTAAGAAACCCAGCTGACTTGAAACTGTCTCCCCTTTCAGCCGCTTGCCTTCTTTCTTTTCTTTACTCTTTTGCATGAGCTTTGAGCTGAATTCCCAACAGCGCTTTTCATTGAGGAAACTTTCGCTCCACAAAGATCTTGCAGGATTTATTCAGATTCAGCAAATCAAGATGCTTCAAGGAATTCGAATCACACTTTCAGGTCAGCAAATATTACTGAACAAGGGCCAGTGGAATGCACAACACAATTGAATGGAGACGAACAATAAAGTAATGAGGGGTGACAAAGTCTTTTGTTTGACAGGGTTAAACGGATAGACAACAATTGGAAGGTTTTGCGGGTACACTCCGTGGATGCAGACACGTCTGGGTCTACAGTCTTTGTAACCAGGGGTGACACTAATGATGCGCAGCTTGAGCTCATTCTTGCAAATGATTGCCTGTGCAGCTCGATATTTTCTACACAACTGATTGTAGGAGCAAGCATGGGAACAGGCACGTCATTAAATTCACCAAAAAGAGACCATCATTCTTACTTTTTTGTACACGATTAGAAATAAAATGATCTCGGTATCCCATGAGGGACTAAAGTTTCGAGCTGTGGTACACATTGTACTTTTTTGCATTATTAAGGACATTCGTCTGCTGTTTTACCTCAATGTGTTTATCACCACTGTGTTTCCATAAGAAGAACTTATTGAATGCTTTTTTGAAGTTTGGATCCAGATTTTTTTTCTTCAATAATCTGTGGATATGAAGTGTCTAATTTAATGCAATCATTTAAACCTTCTCAGTGTAAAAGTCCTTACAAAAAGTACGTTTTATCACTGTGGTGTTGTCTACGGCTCTTTCAAAGCCATAATATAGCATTCATATACAACAAAATTGGCCAAAAGTTTTAGGTCTGAAGAGAATCTTACAACATTTACCATTCATAACTTCAAAATGTGTCTATATGGGACACATACAGGTAATTGTTGCTCAGTTGCTGTTGGTTGTTTTGTAATGAAACCTGACAAACATGCACAATACATTGTATACATTAACGGGAGTCCACGGACATTCACATGGACAGACGACCAAGTTGGATTGTTATTATGGTTACTGTCAAATGTAAAACTGCCAAGTCCCAGGAGAATATGGACGAGGAGTCATAACGCTCTTTAGGAAATGTTGTTATTGTTCGTCTGCTCACGCATGTGCAGAAGCAGTAATTCCACCGTCTGCATGGAGAAAGAATTTTCAGACAGTTGCATTTTCTTGTTTCCACAGAGATGAAGTCAGAGCATTTTCAAGAAGCTCCAACTTACAAAGGGCGTGTCAATAGGATGAAGTGATGCTTGTCATATATCTCAGTTTTTGGAACGACAATGAATTTTACAGAAACCTGACCTATCTCAGTGTAACTATCCAACCTTTAATGCAATGACTTGCTTGTTTGGAAGAGATTGGATGCAATATAGAAGCATGGTCATTAAGTTGAGGAGGCATTAATGCCTGGTAAAACATCTCGGTTGAGGTCCACGCTCCAGTTGCAGATCTGACTGGCTGATGCAGATGCAGAGGCTCCTCATTAAGACTCAAACCCAAATACCGGCATTTATTTTTTTGTTCTCATGAAAGAAAAATGCACGCCCTAATCAAAACACCATGACCCAATTATAACAGAAGGAAATCCGCGCTTAAACAAATTTTTGTCAAACTTCTGTATGATGTCTTTCAGCAGCTGGTTTTGAAACTCACAAATCCCCTTTGGGGAACAGTAAACATCTAATGAACTAAGGTTCACTAACAAGCCTGCTCAGTACCTTCTGCCAAATTAGATCCTATGTGCAAATAAAGGTTTATGGGCATATAAAGTGTCTGATGTACAAATCCTGGCAACATCTGTACTTTACATCACTGCTTCTTGCATAATAAGGTTGAAGCCGATGGCGAACTTTTGCATCTTCTCGAACTTTTTTCTTCAGCCATTTGACACGAGCTGTCTCGTCGATTCATGCTGAACATGTTACAGATGCACAAGTCTCCTTTTTCCCGCTAATAAGCTTTATTGAGACTCCGGGACCTCCCCCACTGGGCTTTCTTTGGCATCTGTGCTCTGCTGTCACTCAGGCCGGACTTTCCCTGATCCTATCGCTGCAGGAGGACGTGCACGCCACCCTACCACAACAGCTCATTACTCAGAAACTTGGGAGGGGGATTAGGAGGGTGTGGAGGAAGATGAGGAGGTGGACAGAAAGGAACAGGGACATGGCTTTGACACAGTTCCCCCCATTTTCTCGTTGCCCCCTTCAGGCTGACCCACTTCTGCTCTGTCAACCCTCAGGTACATTGACCCCGCCTGGTCCACTGGGTCACAGCGGGACCAAAACATAGCTCAGCTTCCAGGACCTCGTTCCCAGAAAACTCCATGTGCCACACATTCCAGTTTCCCCTGGGAAAATGACACAAACTCGTGACTGATCACTGGGTTTTGTTTCGATGGTTTACAGGATTGTTCTTCCTTCAAACCCTAAACCATAGAAGACCTCACTTCTGAAAATTATTACCGTGGCGTCTAAAATAACACTGGATGCTGTTTGTATTGCATTTAATGTGTGGGTGCATAGGTGGCTTAAGGGAACAGGTGTGTAACAGAGACAGGGTCTTGTCTGGTCCTGCGTGCCCAGTAAGGCATCCAGATATCCATTCACCTCATACCACAGCAGCCTTTCAGTCAACGCTTTGGTTTGTTTGCGCTATAGTCATAAACACAATGCCACTTTTCTTCTTTCACCAAAACACTCATTCAGTACGAGAGATGTGTTTTGGTTTTTTTTGTTTCTCAACTGGCAAAGCAGTGATACTTTGGCTCCTCGCATGCTTCACCTCTGTTTTCAACCTTCTGTTGCCATGGCAGCAGATTCAAAGCAATGTGTTTGGGTAATTGAGTAATTATTTTTATGTCGATTGTATGACTCATCATTTTCTATTTGTTCCTCAACTTTCTGTAAATGGGAAGCGTTCGCATGCCATGAGTTCTCTCCCAGGGTTTCCCCTAAGTGGGTGATGACATGGAATAAAAATGAATGCAAACAAGACATAATCTGTTTTATGAAAGCAAATCATATAAACACATCCTCCGCTACGTTGTGTAAAAATAAAGATTCCTGTTCTTATTTATGAATTCAAAACCGCGCTGAGCCTATCAAAAGACTTTGTGGTCTATAATATTTTTAGACAAATTTGTTACCAATCCGCTCACCACTGCATTATAATATTTACAAGTTTTAGTAAGGATTATGTGAAAAGCACTCAAGTAAAAGTTTTTTTTTTTTTTTTTATGGCTTCATTTTTTCTTATGTCCTTGGATCTGGGTGAGTATTTCATGTTCATGTTATTCCAACCTCAGTTCTGGATTTGACACAATAGGCCATGATTCGATAGATCCCTGATTAGGAAACCACAGGACTAAGTGGGTTTATATAGGAGTTTTTTTGTTTTTGACTTCTGGCCACTGTTTTGTGGTGTAGCACATGGCTTTGACCTGAGGGTTCTGCTGCTTTCCTTATCCGGCTTTGTTGTCCCGCTGGGGCCTTGTTGTGTGAAATTTCAAAGTTCTACCTACCCATGCAAACTTTACACATTAAAAGTGTAGGTTTGTCTGAAAATCAATTTGCTGCACATTTGAAAGTGAGTATGTTTTCCCTTATGATTGACTGGTGAATGTTCCAAGGTGAAACCAACCTTCATACGTAGTCAGCTCTAATGCCTAATTTGAATGAAGCAGATTTTTTAGGGTCCTTGATTGTCTGAATGTCATTAAGGACTGGACAACAGATAATTATTTGCAGCTTAACGATGACAGAAGTTGTAGTTATTGCTACAGAAAGGAAACTAATCCATCATCTGTTATCCATGCACACCTTATTATTCCACCTCAGAAACAAATTGGTCCCATAATCTGAATTAAAAAGTCCTCATACATCATACATTGATTATTGAACTGCATTCTTGACCTCAACTCGGTGTGTTTGACTTTGATTACCTGCAGGTGATCCAATTGTTCAGACAGTTTTTGTGACATCTCAGCTTTTTTCTTGCATTCTGCTTTTTTCATTCATGTAATATTCTTTTTTTTTAATTGTGTAAAACACTTTGTCATATTTATGTATGAAAGTCCATTTTCTTTTTCTACATATCCAACTATATATTTTGAAAACTCTTGACAGGAACAGCATCTTTCCAGTGCGAAAATCAAAAACATGACTATCAGGATTAGGGCACGCTATGAATCAAAGTTGAAGTGTTGCTCCTATAGGCTGCCTCTTGTCTGACTATAACTTGGATTGACTGTAACAGTGAGAAACAGCTCCATCATTCTAACAGGCACTTTTTTTCTGTGTGTGTGGGGGGGGGGGTCTTCTCCTTCCAACATTATGTGCATAGAAACTTGTCATTTCAGTTTATGTCATGGAAAGATCTGCTACTAATAATCAAACTGTCTCTGTTACATATAAACTGTCGTGCGCAGCAGATCTTTCTCCCTCTCGCTGTCATACACACACACACACACGCACGCACGCACGCACGCACGCACACACACACACACACACACTTAAACATGCTTTATTTTATTTGTGTTATTGAAGCGTTACAGTGGCTTCCATTTACTTATGTAAGACTCACTCACCTAATTGCAGACTGGTTTTCACATTCAATATCAACATTTCCCTCATGTACCTCCATTTTTGTAAAACATGTCCCCTTGGGTTAGTGTGCGATCAGGCTTTGGTCCCCACTAATATATATATAAACAAACACAGATACACTCATACATTGAAACAGACTTTCTCTTTGCCATATGATAGCCCCGTTGACCTCTTCGTACGTTTAATGGAGCATGCTGAGGCATGACTGGGTGCCGAATGAGTAATGACACCATGTTTTCAGGGCTCTGGCTCTGACAGCTTGGCCGCACCGCGGCATTAACAGACACACCGTGTTATTAACTGCAAGCACTTCTAAGAACGTCCAAATGTACACACCTGATTTACGCACGCACACACACACACACACACACACTGTGTGATTTTTGTTTTTGATGCTATGTCAAAACAAGCAAAAAGAAGTTTGGGATAATCACTTTCGATTGAGTCGCACATTAATCATCACTCGTAGCGTGCGCAGCCACAGCATTAGTCTCTTGTTTAAGTAGATTTGCTCTGTGGTTGATGATAGAGGTCAGAGCCGTCACGAAAGCTTCCTCAACACATTTATGATATAAGCACTTCCTTGATCTATCCCTCGGGGTGGAAGAATGTCGTAGGTAATATGATTATAAATGACGTCGGGTGTTATTGTTACATTCTGCGGGATGGTAGCGTTTTGTAAATGTGGCTGATGGAGTTCCATTCCCATCGACTCACTCTGGGGTCCCACAAGGGCCGGTTCTGGGTCCCCTCATTTTTCCTCTTGCCAGTAGGCGCACATCTGTAAGTTATATGGTCCCCTCCTAAAGCTGAGCCTCTTTGCTCCCACTGTGATGAGCGCAATGCTTTGTGACAGAGAAGTGAGACAGTGTAAGATTGTTCTTTTTCTTCCTCCCCTGAACTCTGCTCTCTCTTTCTGCTTGCAGCGTACGCAGTGATTGCAAATGGACAAGTGGAGTGCCCCAAGGGTTTTAAAAGGTTGAACCTCACACACTGTCATGGTAAGTTCTAAAACACATGAATGAAAAGAAGCATGATGAAGAAGCAGGTGGAAAAAAAAAAAATCAGGAGGGTCAAGGGGATGCCTTTTCCAGCACGGCGCAGAGTATATGTGATGAAAATGTCTATCTTTTCACAACACCAAACAATTACTACTGAATATTACTCCAATCTCAACATAAAGCCAATTTTAATCAAAACGTCTGGTGCAAAATACACTGAAATGTCCCCAAAAGTTTTCTCCTATAGCTTTTGTATACTGTTGTCGTTATTATTTTTACAAACTCACCCTGACAGCATGGCTTTGAGGCTAGTTTGATAGCAAGGCGTTATCTTTCATGGCAGCATCGCCGATATCTCAGCTCAGGTCTCAGTGTTGTGTTGTGCTTGCTACTCTTCTGAAATGCATTAAAAAAAAATTCTATATTTCTTTGAAATTTCTACAATTTACTTGGTGGTTTGTCGGGCCGGATGGGAGCCTCTTGTCAGGCAGTTTTGGCCGACGAGCCTCATGTTTGGCATCCTTGCTCTAACTTGACATATTCACGTCTGAATACTAGAAAGAAACTCCCTATATAAAAAAAAATCCCTATAATTTGTCAAATGTTCTACAAATCCTGGGAAATATTGTTTTGTTTTTTTCCTTTTGCTTGGCGAGAATTGATACAATTTGGCTCATAAGACTATGATGTGTAAAAACCTTGAATTATGAAAATTCATTTGAGAAATTTTGTTCACTTAGACAATAAATTCAACAGAATGTGATAGACTGAGGGAAGACTGATTAAAACCATCCACACGAATCCAAAGTCCTTCTCGCGGGCCCTCCACTTTGCACAACTCAGGGTCACACTCCAACATGGCTTTGATAAACACACAGTCAGCATGTTTTTGATGCATGCTGGGAGTCCAGGACCTCCATAAAAGTCATCCTGCTCGCTGTACATCTGGCCCTAATGGGAACCAGGTCAAGGCTACAATTAGGCTTTCGTGCAGGGTCAAAGTTCAGCAGCCAACCAGCATCTGGTGCTCCCGTTTTAATTGGTCTTGGAGTTGTGAGTGCAAATGGTGCAGCAGGCTGTGATTATGGTCCATGTGGCTCTTTAAGCATCTCTGTTTGTCTCCCCGCGTTCCTGAAATCTGCACGACTGCCAACACATCTGTATGTAGAAACAAACGTAGATGGTTTCTGAACTCATGCACTGTTTCCCTCCATTGCAGGATCCCAGAAGAAGGTTGGTTTGGGTTTTTTTTTGTAGTTTTCTGGCAGTTGGTTTAAGAGGCGATAACCACCCACAGTGTCAGCTCTGTAGACACTCTCCCAGCGAAGAATTCAGACTATTTATATTTGTTGGTGGTGTTAGTATACAGCAGAATTAATCGGTATGAACAAATAAACCCTGACAGAAAGTCACAAGAAAACATTCACAGCTTGATCTGGCAGCGGGAGCGAGCTCCTACAACCAATGCCGACACTCTGAATAACAAAATGCAGCTTGTCTTACAGGCTACTTGCAGCTGTGTCACTGACTTGATTATTAGTGTCATAATCCAATGGGCAATGCTTACTGAGGCCTATGGAGTATAACAATGGAATGGTCCAGTGCGCAGCTTTGACTAACTCTGTAACAGGTCTCATCGGCTGGTTCAGCAGGTTCAACACCGTTTCCTGATCTGCGGAGCCGTTCATGTATTCAGGTGGTGATTGAGCAGAGAAACGTATCCCAAGACCTTCCGACAACTTATTATCTAATAATGTGTCAGCCAGCCAACAAATGTGGAAATGTATCTTTCTATATTATTCATGCCTTTTTTTTTTTTTTGTTATTGTTTCAAGATGTTTCTCCTGCTTCAGTTGTTCGTTTCACGAGTCCCAAAAAAAGCCAAGCAGACAGTTGCCCACAATATTTACTGGAGCTCTTTAAAAGTCTCTGTCTCACTCAGCTGCTGCTCCATTCCCAAAGATTACTTCTAATTCCAGGACTCGCACCACGTGCCAAGAAGGCAAAATCAGCTTTATTTTTTTTTCCTGGGATTTTTGTCATTACTATCAGGATGGCGTCCAGCTTGCCCCGCTGCGGGTCCTATTCTCAGCCACTTGTAGTGTGTCCCGTCTCATATTCCTTAATAAGACGTGATTTACTGCTGTGGCCATTGGAGGCTGAACTTCAGAAACAGTGACGCCCTTGCTTACTGTACGATAAGATGCCTCATCAGAGTCATACTCGGCTCCCTGACCTCAAGGACGATTCCTTATCTTCAGAAGCCGTTTCTGAGAGCCGAGGTCAGCTGAATATATGAAAGGCCCCCGGAGATGTGTAGGATCTGTTGTGGGTGGTAAACTACTATCGGGAGCAGGTCATATGACTCATACAGTAAACAAAAGAGCTAATCTAAGTCTTACATCTCGGTTTTGATTTCCTGGTTGGGTTGTGGGGGGGATTTTCAACATCAAACTATGTGTCCCCCTTCTGGTGGATAAATCTGCTTCACCAGCAGATCAGAGAAAACACATAAATAGTTTAATATTATTGTCCAAGTAAAGCAGGGCTGTTAATTCACTGTCATTGGGAGTAAATTCATAGATCAAACAGCACCTATTCAGAAGCAAATATTGGTTGATTCCGGGCCTGATATAATGAGATCCTTCATAAAGCTTGCTAAATTGCGCCCTCGTATAGACTGTGCTTTTAGTTTGTGGGCTCTTTGCAGGTGATCAATGAGGAACAACACCGCCATGTGCAAACAGGAGTATTCAAACGAGGGTTTTGCATGCATCATACGATGTTTACTTGAGCGCAGTCTGCTAGAAATGGCATTGCTTCCATGTGTGTTTTGCTTGTATTCACTATTGATTGGGTGGAGCTGTGAGCCCCACAAGTACAAAGTGAGATAACATGGAGTTGGACTTGTTAATGGAGAAAGTTATCAAGTGTATTAGAGTATGTGTCTTACATACGTGGATTTTAAAGTAAGATTACATCTTACTTTAAAAGCGACAAACAAAAGTCAAAGGGAGCCAGTCGAGGAAACGCTTCCCACCACATTAAGGCTCCATTTATACGAGAACATCTTCAAATAAAAATGGCCAACTTTCATTGAATTATGGTGTCCGTTTAAACAACAGCAGTGCTCATTACCAGTGAAAATGTGAAAAATCTTTTCAAAAACGACTCCCAAGGTGGAACCGTTTTAAAGCACTTTGACTCGTCTCCATGTAGACGGTGGAAAACAGCACTTTTCTGAAACACGGCGACTGCACGTGTAAATAGCTCTTCAGCACACGAAACTACATTGTTGTCATCGTTTTTGCCACTTCCATGAAAACTGACATCGTTTTCAAAACATTTCTGAAATGACAAAACATAAAAGATGCATTTTCACTTCAAATGTCCTTCAGCAGAACGACTGTTAGGATCCTTAGTAATAAAAACCGCCGTCGGCCTTCTATTCGTTCTATTCGGCCTGCAACTATTGCATTTGTTGTACTTTACATTGTTAATCACATTCACCCATTTGCACACATTCACACAAGCAAGCAACTGCCATACAAGGCACCTGGTCCATCCACTGGGAGCAGCTTGGGGTTGTTACACTTCTGTTTTTATAACCTAATGTCTAAACTCAAAAAGTCTTCATCACATTGATTCTTTAAAACTGAACTAATTCAGTTTTAACCATGAGTTCTTGACAAGAACATCTCTGTTGTTTCAGAAATTGCAGGCTGATTGCATCACTGGACATTTTGGATTGCATTAACAAAAACTACTCACATTTTTAAAACACTCATGACATCCTTCATCCTGAGCGCTGTCTCGGGGCAGGATACTGATACATCCCACCTGAGAAAATGTTGCTCCGGCCAGAAACACTTGATTCTCCTGCGTACGGAAAATGTACGTTCGCTGTTCACAGTTTGTCAATGAATTGCATTTTTGGCCTCATAACTTACATCAGGTTTGGGATTTCTAAAGTAGTCCTCAGGTACTCACATTACACTTAACAGCCAAGACATAATAAAGAGCGTGGTGCTGCCAATTTGCTTTACAGTGTTTCATAAATAATCCCACAGGTGTTTATGTGTGTTGGTTTTTCTTGACGTCAAGAGGAGACAGGGTCACACGAGGTTGCGTCAGGCTGCTGGGGAGAATTATGATCTATTATCGGGCATCATTAGACTGTAAAAACAATTCCTATAAAAGACTATTCAAACAATGAGTAGAGCAGTGTTGTTTGTCGAAGCAACCATGCATAAATGCAAAATAGATTTTGAGATTAGTGCTGATCGTGATGGGTTGTCATGGAAGTCAGTTTCAATTGCAATCAAGCCACCAGCAGACTGTAACAATAGCACTAATCTGGGACTGAACCAAACCGTGGATTAAAGGCCCCATGTGATGAAGGCTCAGCCCAACGCTGACCTGAACTCTGACCAGATGCAGCTTGAACTAGACTCAGGTCACCGCAGTACCTGCAGACAACACGCCATTGACCTGGAGAGTCCCAGCGGCGCCATCTGTGGTGGACTTCACCATCTTCATAGTGTGTCTCTCGTTCTTACTCAGGTCGCTTTTTTTGATTTTACATTAGGTCAACTCTACTAAAAGTCTGGGGGGGGGGGGGAGTAAAAAGCAACAGGGATCAGTCTCAATCCCATAAAAGCTCACTTTTTCCAGCAGGAAGCAAAACAACAAAACAAGAGCAGATTAATTAGAATTGGGAAAATCCGCAGTGGCAGGCTGTCGACTTCCAGTCGTCAGTGCAAATGGGAAAAGACCTAATGATGTACTCTTTGTTTAACACGGTGGAACAACAAACTTCACCCGGTCCCAGTGTAATCGCATGACTAAGCGGCTCAAATATGTCCTCCTATGCTGCCGGCTGGCACAATCGCCGGCGAGCGCGCCTTCGTTTGGCTTCGTGACTCAGGAGCTGCTGGAGCAGTGGGCACCGGCTCCACAAGCCGCTTTATCACACCGGTACATGGCTGAGGACAAACAGAGCGGAACCCCCCCCCTAACTTTCTCCGTCTGATGTAGGCTGTGACCTTACCGAAAGAAAGATACCTATAAAGATAAGAATCTCAAGCATCCCAGCTTTCCCTCCGACTTTCAGCTTCGATATTTCACATTTAATAAGCTACATGATTTTAAATCTGTTTTGTTTTAACCGGTCAGCTTTATTGGGCATGCTTTCTCCTTGTCATCACTCCATCTTGCTTTCATACAACCATATGACCTCAAAGCTTTAACCATATTACACAAGCTAATGGTTTGGCCTACATGATCTATTGCAGTTATTCGAATTCTTGTTCAAGATGGAAATTATTTCTGAACACTTACATCATTTGTTCTTGTCTTGAAGCATTACAGCGCCGTATTCTTAATGTTAAACATAGAACACAGAGATTGTTATTGATAGGTGTAGTCCGCAGTGTTGGGCATTACGCAGTAATGCTTTAGGGAACCTCCACTTCTTTCAACAGGAACTCGCCAGAAATTGATTCCTATTTGAACTGTTGCAATTCTTTTAAAATTTTCCTCAAGTTCTCACTTTATTCAGGGATTATAACAGCTGCTGTTATTGTATGATTACTGGAAGAGAAGCTTATGCTTTACTAATTAAATCACTCAGTGACATTGACATTAGCCTGTAGCTGTGATTTATTGTGACCCTAAATTAACTAATCTTATTGAGACATTTCTAATGTTGCCTGCTTGATGGTTGATTATCTCATCCGCTGTTGCTTCTACTACTTTTCATTGGTTTTCTTCATTTTCTTTTAAAAACTAATAATTTACATGTCGCTTTTTCTAATAACGAGATCACTTCAGTGACGAGTGAATTCACTGCGTTTACAAGAAGTAACTGATAACTATTATCAACTACTTATTTTAAATAATACTGGTGTCCAATTCATTTGCAGGGATCGGGGAAGTTCCCAAACAAAATGCTCACATTTTCCTCAAATCCAGGGATGTCAAACACAAGGCCTGTGAACCAAAACTGGCTTGCAAGAGGCTCCAATCTGGCCAAACCACGAAGCAAATAATCAAAGAAAACATAATGTTTTTTTTTGTTTTTTTTAACATATTTTCTAAGAGTAGCAGACACAACAGCACTGAGACATGAGCTCGGTGATGCTGCCATGAAAGATAGCTAAGTAGCATTTGCCTCAAAGGTTTTTTTTTGGACATTTCACTGTATTTTGCACCAGAAGGTTTCATTAAAATTGAGTTTATGTTGAGATTTTAGTAATTTTCTGTAGCAATTGTTGAGTTTTGTGAAAATATAGGCGTATCAACCACATATAATCCACAAAGAAAAATATTCTTCAAAGTTTTTAAGGATCTTACTGCTCCGGCCCACTCCAAATGAAAAATTGTCCCCTGAACTAAAATGCTTCTCTGCTCAAGAGTCCTAGAAATTGCATGACCAACATGCTGTGCATCTTTCAGACATCAATGAGTGCCTGCTGCCAGGGATCTGCAAAAACGCTGAGTGTCTCAACACCAAAGGAAGCTACAGGTGCATATGTAAGCTGGGCTTCTTGTTAGACACCGACAGGAGCCACTGTGTCTGTAAGTATTGTTTCTTCAAGAGAGTGTTTATTTTAATGCGAAGCTTTGGAATACACTGAACGTGTTGATTTCTCTCCCAGCGGACAAGGCCGTGTCTGACCAGCGAGCGCTCTGCTACCGCTCGGTTTCAGCAGGCGCATGCTCTCTGCCGCTTGTTAATCACATCACCAAGCAGATCTGCTGCTGCAGCCGCGTGGGGAAGGCCTGGGGCTCTGCGTGCGACCGCTGTCCTCTGCCAGAATCAGGTACAGTCCCGAAAGCGACCAGCCTCTGCTCTCTGGGCTGCACGATCAAATGTAAAATTCTGGTTTTACTGTACTTGCAGAAAAACTCTTTGCAGGCTTAAATGGCTTTTGCAGACATTAAATGTCATGTGCAATCTCACGTAAGGGCTTGCAGTGGTAGTAAAAGCGCAGGCAAGGAATACTTACCACTCGCTCGGTATTACCGCTCTGCCAGGCATGTAAAGCAACTCAAAATAACTAAATGTGTTTGGAATGGAAAAGGACCAAAAACATAACAGTTTTCATATTTGGGAGGCTGCATAATGGTGGGAGTCAGTCTTGTGTTATCACTCCAACCCTCAGAGAGAAACCCCACTAATAGACCGGCAAAGCTTCACAGCAGAGAGACGCAGCTTAGCCAAGTGAAACATGGGAAGTAGTTGTCATGTTTTTTTTTTTTTTTTAAATGCTGATCTAATCTTCAAAGTCTCGGAGAGAAACAAGCTGGTTTTATGGAGTGTCTATACTGGCTGGTGATTCATTGGGATTGTCATAGATCAGATATCACAGACGCAGACCTCCATGGTGCTGCACGCACACACACACACACACACACACACCCCTCTCAGTATTTAGGATTCTGGATTTTGTAAAGCCTGACAAGCTGTTTTAGCCGCGTTTTGAAATGTGTAGCGAGGCCGGATCCTTGCGACTTGGTAACAGGAACCCATCGAGCTTCGTTCCGTATTTACTCCCGCGCGTCTGACATGGCTCCTGATCATACAGTATATATAGCCTCACTCCCCTCCACTTTAAATTCATCATTCAGTAGCCTCTCATATCCACGTTTCCTGCATTTACATAAGCATTTACTGCGACCACATATCTGTCGTTACTCATATCTCTATTCCAGACTCTTTTTGGCACGGAGCTGCTGGTTTCAGGTCAGGTAGGGGACACACTGCTTCTCACTTGTAATGGATTCACCATGGCCGAGGTCTGTTGGACTCAGGGACAAAGAGGTGCAGTCTCCCTCCTTTTATCTAGCTTGCCAATCCCCCATTAGCCTCTCATTCACACGCCTCCACACCAATAAGTTCAAAGGTCAGTCAGTATTACATGATCCTCTAACTTCCCCCGGTGGCATAGTTGTGCCGATTTGTTCGTGCAGATATCCTCAGTCTTTTCGAATGTCCCTCGCTAGTACCCCTCTGTGACAGCTGTCACAGTTCACAGGAACGCACAGCAATACTCATCACATTGTCATAAAAGTATGACACGGCTGGCTTGTGGTGCAGTTTTTGAATATCATATCATGAGCCAGCGACTGTCAGAGTTTAATCCAGAAGGGCATTTTTTTTTTTTACCTCCTCTCATTGTTTGCTGCTGTGTTTCTTGTCCAACAGATCACTTCAAGGAGATCTGCCCGGCCGGCCACGGATACACGTACTCCCGCTCCGACGTGCAGATTTCTTTCACGCAGTTTGAAAATGACGAGCTGCAGAGCACAGGAGTGTCACTGGAGGAGCAGAGTCCCGCATATCCCCAGTCACCGTCCTCCCAGCCTTCGCTGCTGTATCCCACCTACCCAGAAACACCCCAATACCCCATCTACCTCGAGACACCGCAAGTGCCACAGTTCCCTTTGAGTCCTCAGCACCCCTCGCACCCGGCCAGAGAAACACTGAGACAGCCAGAAGGTAAATTTCAAAGCAGATGGAGCATTAAATCTCTCCTAAGTCGACTCTATAGGTTGGTCTGTGTTGCTGCTGAATGTTTTTTTTTTAAATATGCATTTTGACCAGTGGATTTTATACTGAATTGATTATTAATGTAAAGGGAAAAAAGTCAACTTTAGGTTTGCTGTTGCAAAAAGGCAACTGTTTTAGAACACCTCCCAAGAAACTGCTTTTCTGAAGCACTTGGTCTCCGTCCTTGTGTAGATGGCAGAAACACTACTACTGGACAAGTAGTGCATAGTTTTGGAGTTGAAAATCGCCCAGAATACTATTTCAACTTCATCGCCTGTCCATACGATTGTCCGTGTCCTCGCCACTGTTGATGTTTGTAGCGTATTGTCCTCGACACACGCGTGCGTAGTTTTATTACAAAACAAACAACAGCACCTACTAGTGGCCCAACATTCTAACTACATCGTTTTCAGTGTTCCCCCCCCCCCCCCCCCCCCCGTTACTATGGAAATCATTTTCAAAACATCTTGGACATGCTTGATACCTTCCGCTTTCAACACATCCAACTCCTTTGCATCAATTTTACTTTGTGGTTGAAGGAGGGTCAGTGCTCAAGCCAGTCACTCCACAGCAAATGCAAGTAAACAAAAAGAATGAAAGCCACACCAGTAGATTGTGTATACAGAGAATAAAACCGTGCAAAACTCTTGTTTAAATACTTCTGTTTGCATTTGACGGAAACCGAAGTAACCCACAAAACTAACATAAACCTAAAGTGCAATTTCTAAATTTGACTTTCTGTGTAAAAACTCAGTTTAAAGCTTTACAACAAGATAAAAACTGTTTAATTCTTAAAAATCCAATAATCAGCGTTGTAGCTTGAAGGGAAATTGGGAAATCCTCATTCAACCAGAAATTACTACGTGGAATTTGAGACATTTTCTGTCCAAACATCAACAGGATGTTTGATCTCGAAAACAGTCTCAGACACGTTCAAAGTTTTAGTTGTACTCCCTACGTCGGTATGAAACCCCAGCGAGCGTCATGCAAATCCTCAACATACATCTCAATCCGGAGGATCTTCTGTAAATATACTTGATTTATTGCTCGCAAGATACTTTACTGGCAACAGCACAACATTCTGCTTTATAAGAGGAGACAAATCTCTAAATATTTAGGACATTTTGTCATCATTATCAGGAATATTCATTTCTATGACTTGCTTCACATTTTTTCCAGAAGTTTTTCTCAGATCAACATTTTCCCCTGTGATTCAGAGAACGAGTGTCACACAGTTTGTTTTTTTTCACGAAATAGAGACATTTAAAAGTGGAATGCCTGAAGAGAACATGGATTATTTCATATGTTGTGTGTGTTCAGTACCTTGTTAACACGAGCAGAATGTCGGCCTTCGCTACTGATAAACTTTTCCTCTTTTTTTTTTTTTTTTTTCCTGTCTTGTGGCAGATGTGGAAATTCTGAGCCCGGTGAGTTCTGCCTCCCCACCCACCCGCCTCTTGGCACATGTCTTTGAAATGTTTTTCTTAGAACGATATGCTCTAGCTATCTCAGCTGGAGGGTTTGTTATGATTATATAACTTATTCAGACCACATTTTGGATGATACACTCACCTAATTAGCAGACAAGGTGAAAAAAGAGACTGACTATATTGAGGATGTGGTGATAAAAAAATGTAACTTAAATCCTTTCTGGTTGTTGTTTTTTTTTTTCTTGTTTTCTAGCCAGCTGTTGTGACTGACTCACCGCTGAAATATTCAGGTATTTTTTTTTTTTTTCCTTCTTGGCTTTCTTCAAACAGATCATGCTACCAGTAGTTGAACGCGTGCCTCGCTGCCGTTCTTTAATGCCTCTTGCGGTTTGATTTAGCATCTCTTAACTCAACGGCCAATAGCAGCTTCAGTCAGGCATGGACGTGTGATGTGATTTCTATAAATTGCTCCTGCACAGCAGTGGCGGTCTTGCTTGGTTTGCCTTTATGCCAGTGAAAACATTGACAATAAAGTCTAAAGGTTGACTATTTTTAACGAGCCCGTTCGGTTTATTTTGGGTATTGTAATGTTTTTAGCTCGGTCAAGTATCGCTGAACAGTGAATAGCAGTCATGAATGGAAAAGCAAGCAGTACTTTGTTTTGGTTATGTGGTGACCTAATGCCCAATATGACTGAGGGTGTCTGTGTTTTACATTTTCCTCATCTTGTACCTCATGACAGTTCTTATTCCCTTTAATAGATACTTCTCCTGACGTCGAAAGCTTTGATTCAAGGGAAACAAGCTCCCGAGGTTCAGCCACAGGTAAGAGTAAATGCAATAAAAGTACCGTCACTGAAAAGTAATTGTCCATCTTCACTGCACTCCTATGAAAACTCCACACACAGCTGCAGGGTTACGATGCAAAGGAGCAATACAGAGCTCTCTCAACTATTGGCAGGCAGTATCCCATGAGGAATGTTTTCAGGCTTACCCAAAGTAAAGGCGGGGAGAGCTTTATTTTGACCCCTTTTCCTCAGAGCCAATTTGGCTCGAGGACCAAAAAAAAAAAAGAGTCTGCCTCTTGGAACGGGATCCTATCCTGAATGGACCGAGGCCAGATTTATGAAAAATGGAGAGCGAGAAGGAGATGGGGTGAAAGTTTGTTTGGGTGACAGACGCAGTGAGAGAAGGAGTCACAGAGAGATCGAGAATGTGAGAAGAATTCGCTGCGAGCCGATAGAGACGTCGCTTTGCTGTCCTGAGCCTGGGTTTAAGTCAGAGTGTCTCTCTTTTAGATGGAAAGAGACAAGAGAAAAACTAATGTCAGGCTCTAGTGTGCATGACCTGTCTCTTGCTCCATACCACCTGTTCGAACACTGCGGCGCCATAAAAGCTGCCCTCTCATCCAACATGCCACCTATAAACCAGCGAGAGGAGTTCCCGGGCAGAACGACATGTGTCGGTGGAATGTGCTTTTTTAGCTTTTACAGTCCTTCGAGTGTTATGTAACCTCAGGTCAGACATATTCTTGTCCCCTTCCTAAGTAATGACTCTGCACATCTGCGTGGCTTTTCATAGGTATTGACAAGTGTGCCGCCACCCCCACCATATGTGGCCGTGGGAAATGTGTTCCTGTGCAGACCGGCTACACTTGCCACTGCGAGCCAGGATTCAAGCTCAGTGCTCTGCAGACCAACTGCATTGGTGAGTAACCCAAAGGAGGAAGACGGAGATTAAATCAGACGGGGCGTCAAAGCATTCTGACAATGGGGGGCGCAGCAGCTCTGTCTGTCATCGTTGCACTGTGTGCAAGTCGACAACACTCGTCATTATAAGCACAAGCATCTCAGCCTCCAGAGATCAAGTGAGCCAAAGAGAAAGAGAGCCGTTTGTTTACGCTGACCTGTTTCTTGTTGCTCGACTGTACATGCGAGCGAGTCCAAAGAGTTGCCATTATGCTGTATTGTCTTACCTCAAGATGGCCAGTGCTCGATCTTTTAATGAACTCGTCTGGGATCAGTGCCATCTCTGACGGACGCCTGTATCGAATAGGAGCATCAAAGTCTCTGCTCTGAAACTGAGCAGCATCTGCTTGTTAAATGCAACAATAATTCAATAAGGAGAGAACAAGGGAGGAAAGGGAAAGCTTTTCTGAATTTTGTGTTTGGCGAGGAGACTCTGATGATGAATAGGAAAGCAAGTAGGACCCCTTAAGTCTGGACGCTGGTCGTGGAGTCGGGTGCACTGGTTTGGGGCGGCTGTGGCTCAGTTGGGAGTGGTTGACTTTCAATCGGAAAGTTGATTGTTCAATTCCCCCATCTCTTCCTATGTACATGTCCAAGTGTCCATGAGCAAGACTGTGAACCCTAAACTTACATGTAGCAGTCACGTCCATTGGTGTTGGGCAGTGGAGACCGAGAGGTCAGAGAAGTGGGCTTGGGATCAGATGTTTGCAGGTTTGATTCCCATAGCTGACAGGTCACCACTGTGGCACCCTGAGCATGACTCTTGACTCCCATCAGCTCGCTGGAGCGCTCAAATGTGGATGCTGATCGATCCTAAAAAAGGAATTTCCCCAAATGGATTTATTAATATAATTAGTTTATTTTGAGTTAGATGAGTTGGCGTTGGATAGCTGGATTAACTGACTCCATGGGGTGTTGACATGGTGCTGTAAAGGAAGTTCGAGCAGGCAGAATAACAACTGTTGCCAAAGGACATGGAGCTGATTGGACATGTTGTAGATATACAAACATAAAACTAATTAAATGGGAGTAGTAATGACAAATTTGATAGACAGCTGATGCTTTTCCATCAGTTAGATATAGAAGTTTACCTTACCTCCTCCTGAAACGTGTGGATTCCTAAGCAGCACAGAGGAAAAAACGAAAGACCAAAGCAGCAGTTAAACTGCATGACTTCATAAAAGCTGCATGTATAGATTGTTAATCCGTTATTTTGCTCTGCATTTCTCGCTTCTGTAGATGTGAATGAATGCGACGAGGAGCCATGCGAAGGGAAAGGCCGCTGCATCAACAGCTATGGCTCCTACACCTGTCAGTGCTACAGCGGCTACAGCCAGGTGATCACTCACAACAGGAAGTTCTGTCAAGGTGAGACATGGCCCCGCTGCTGCAGGAGACATAATGTTTCCAGAGAAAACACAGGCTGCCGCCACAAACCCTCTTCTCTCTTTGAGCCATTCAAGCTCTCGTCTGTCGGCACTGTTCACTTAAAAAGCATCCTGCCCTAATTAATGCGCTGGAACAAAAAAGTCACTCTCTTTTCCATTCTCCTTGGTTCTCATTCAAACTGGCAGACATTAATGAGTGCGGCATGCCCAACAAGTGCCAGAATGGCAACTGTGTCAACACAGAGGGATCTTACACCTGCGAGTGCGACAGCGGCTACGCCAAGTCCTGGAGAGGCCTCTGCGAAGGTAACTTGCGTGCGTGCAGACACACCTACAGACACAGAGCCAGGTTCAAACAAGAGCACAATCCAAACCAGATCTATTTGTTTGCTGCTATGAATTAGTGTGTAGAACGCGAACAAAACCCATATTGTATTTTCTTTTGGTCAAAGCCAAGAAGAAAAACTATGCAGTCCGTGACAGAGGGATTGTGTGTATATTTTAGCATTTGTAAGCTTGCACCCTCTCTCCGCCCTGTGTGCGCACATTGTCTTTGCAGCATTGTTGTCTCCAAAACAACTGATTCAAACGTTTGTCCTTCACCTTCACCCCGAGCAGATATAGACGAGTGCAGAGATCCGGCCTCCTGTTCCAGCGGCGCGTGCGTCAACACTCTGGGGTCCTTCCTGTGCCAGGCCTGCGGCCCGGGGTTCAGGCCTGTCAACGAAAGATGTTTGGGTAAGGCCGCCTCACACCCCGTCAGTGCAGCAGCACCACCGCTACCCCGGCACCGCAGGGTGTTTCCAACCACCGCATGGAAATAACCTGGGTTCCCCTCTTACGCTGTAAAATGTCGAAAATCGGGCAAAGTCACAGAGACATCGCTTTAAGGAAAATAAACACAAGTGCTGTTAAAGACTTGTTGAAAGCTTATGATGCAGCGCAGTTTCCCCAAATGGCATTATTCAATTAAATTTGCAGCTCTGCGGCTTTTATGCTCAAAGGGACACGCAGATGTGCCGATATACTGTATAGAAAAATTCTAAAACAAATTGTGTTTTTGCTTTGAAAAGGTTTTTATTGGATGTTTTATGTGGCGAACGGACCACTTGTGACTCCACATGACAGACCAAAACCACAGTGTCGATTGCTATATGAGCAGGTCGCGACGCTTATTGCCTTTGTCCATTCAGGGTTTTGACGTTTGATTTATCATCTCCACCACCCAGAAGCCTCTACGTACTCCTCATTCTGTTTAAACACATTCACCATGTTTTTGCTGATCTTTTGATATCGCTGGCCCCGTAAAAAGATTGTTGATGATTCTTCAATTTGGGAGAGTTCAAATATTTTCTCTTGGCCACAGCCATGAACAAACAGTGTATTATTTTTGGAAAGCTCGGGCCACTGTAGTCTTGGGACCAGCAGAGGCTTTATTACCGCCATTGGGCTTGGTGAGGCGACCAAGCAGCTACACGAGATGTATGAGGAGGGCAAAGGGTCGATTCCCCTCTGCGAAGAGGTCCCGGCACGCAAACAAATGTCCTCACTCACCCGTACGCTCGTCGTGGTCCAGTGCAAAACTCTTACCTGGCCTGACTGCACTCGGTGTGTTTGCTCTCAAGTAGCCCACCAGAAGCTTCCACCCTGAAACCGGCCCAGTTACATAACATCCCAACTGGTTTTACTTGCCACATCCCCTCGGTATGACCTTGCACCCCTCTAATTTGTTTGGAAACCCAAGACTCCTACAGTGAGTATTCCAGAAATGTGAAAAGCTCACACACCACATGATGGAAAGTATGGAAATCGACTTTAGTAGTTCTGTTTTAATCGCTTTCTCAGTGAGTGTCTGTGACTGATGCTGTTGTTTAAAGTCCCACAATTTCCTTTCCTCCAAAGAAAACGCACCAACTGCTCATTCTGAGTAAACCTGTGCAATATAAATAGCCACAGAGAGAAACCCAGTAAATGAGGGGTGACACTTGAGGTGAATATTTTTTGTGCGGCACCGTGGGAGTCGCATGAAACGGGCAGCATTAGCAACGGGCTTTCCTGCGTTTGCTTCAGTCGACTGACGGCAGCGCAGTACAGTAGTTTGGGCTCAATTGGGCGAGTCGTGGATAAGCCTAATCGTTGGTGTGATAAACAAAGCAGCTCCGTTCCCCCTGTCAGGGCTTATCGGGAGAGGCTTGAGAGATGGCGCATGATTGCAGGAACAAAGCATCGGGCCACGCTGACAGACGTCTGGCAGCGCTCATAGCAGGCGGGCAAAACCCGGCCTCTGCGTTTCAGCATCACTGTCACCTCTCAGCAGGGGCGGACCTTCCATGGTGGCATGAGGGGGAACATGCCCACACTGTAATCTGATTGGCCATCTTGTTTGTAAACTGTCACTGGTGACACTGGTGCAAATAGAGTTTGCACTGGAGTTTCTCAAAACTTTTGCAGGCGATTTTTGTCTTATGTTGCTTGAATTTTGAACATATTCAAACAATGAACCCTTCCCCCCTCAAGAACAGACTCAGTTACTGCGTATTTGTGAGATGTCCGTCTCGTTTTCATCCAGGTCCTCATACAGCAACTGCACTTGTCTTATGAGCTCCATCCTCCTTGACATCTCATAACCAAATGATTGCTGGATGGGGATACACCTATATTTATAAGGCCAAAACCTGTCTCAGCTATTACATTTCATTTGTGTACTCCGTTCCCAGACAGCTGCAAGCACACAAAGTCTGCAGTTTAATTTGATCTAGAGCGAGTGTTGTGCAACATGTATGTATCCCCACGCTTTTGTGCGACAGTCAAACAGAGCTCGTTTTGAAAACGTTGGCGTGTAAACAAGAAATCAGGAATTTGAGTATTTTTTTGTTTCACCAAACTACTTGCATGCTAAATAGATTACCAGCTGCACTGAAGAAGCAGATGTTCATGAGAACACTGTAATGTAAGCGGACACGTCCAACAAATTATTCGTAATGACAGTGGAAAAAGAAGAAATTATGTCGACCCCCTTGATGAAGAGAACGAAATAGTTCCGTACTCTAAATATTAATGAGAGACGTCACTCCTAAACTTCTCTAGATCCACCCCTGCTTCTCAGGAATGTCCTCTTTAACATCCTCTGCCAAAAAAAAAGTGCTCTTTCTTTCCTCTGTTGTCTCCTTCTCGCTCTCTTTCCCCACTGTACTACTGTAAAAGTGCCACTGTTAGCACTTGATAGATTCCACTATAAAAAAACAATGTTTTTGCCTGAGGTTTTCCACACATATAATCCTTGGGTCAACTGGTCCGCCTCATGCAGTGGAAAAGACAGCTACTGCTGCGAGCAGTAAACGGCCTTCATGAGTGAGGCTCGGTCTGTGCGCTGATGTAATTTAATGGCGGCTGTTTGCAGTCATTAGGCACACTAATTGTGGTGTAATTGTTTCCCCTTTTACTGCTGAGCATTCCCTCCACAACCGTTTTCTGTGAATTAATGCTTTTTTTTTTTTTTTTTTCGTGGCGGTATGGGAAACTGGACGTTGCGTCATGTCTCGACCTCGTCTCTCCTCAGATGTGAACGAGTGCTTGAACCAAACCGTGTGTGGTGACGGTAGGTGCGTCAACACCGAGGGCTCCTATAGGTGCAACTGTTTCCAGGGCTTCGAACTCTCCCCAGACAACGTTTGTCAAGGTAACTGTCAGTCAGACGCCCCATATCAAAAGGCTCTTCACACTCCTACTACAGTAGCTTCGCGGCGCCATTGAAGTTTAATTTAAAGAAAAGCTACAAAGAGTTATAATTTGACTTTATCATTCTGAGGCCCTGCTTTTTTCTTTCCCTCTTTTCTCCAGATGTGGATGAGTGTGCACTTCCGGGAGTCTGTCTCCACGGCCACTGCGTCAACCTGGACGGCACCCACAAATGCACCTGTAACCATGGTTACCAAGTCACCTCGGACAGCAAATCCTGTGAAGGTCTGCAAGGGATTAACTCGAGCTGTTGGGCGTAACTCATCACTGCATACTTGTCGGCCCGTGCAGCGCTCTCGGCAAGCAGCATAATTTCTGCAAATTATTTCTTTTTGCTAGATGTCAACGAGTGCGGAACCGGCAATGTCTGCCCAGTGGGAATTTGCATCAACACCGCAGGTTCCTACACTTGCCAGAACTGCAGGCCCGGGTTTGAACCATCTGCTGACGGGCTCAGATGTGAAGGTATGAAGCCAAATTTACTCTAAACGTGGGCCTAATACAGAGAATTTGGGCATTAAAAAGGAGTGCTGCCACTGATATCTCTGTTTCAGATTTAGATTTAGCTTTTGATTCTTCAGTTACTTTCATACCACATTTCGACCACATTTCTGGTGAATTTGATGTTTTTCTTCCTAGATGTTAATGAATGTGCTCAGGGTGACATGTGCCGGGGTGGTATGTGTACAAACACTAAGGGATCCTACACTTGCACCAGATGTCAGGCAGGCTACACAGCGTCCCAAGACCACCAGAGCTGTGAAGGTAAAGTCAGACTCAGATTTTTAACTCCTGGAGTTTAAAGCATTACCACTGTTAGACTTACTCAGCACATCTGGGTCCTTACCTCAGTTCAAACTTTACTCCGATGCATATATACATATATATATATATATATATATATATATATATATATATATATATATATATATATATATATATATATATATATATATATATATATATAAATAAATTGTTTTCTTCCAGATATTGATGAGTGCCAGTCGCTGTCTACCTGTGCCAATGGGATCTGTCTAAACTCTGAAGGCTCGTACACCTGTGAGAACTGCCCCACGGGTTACAGAGTGTCGTATGACGGAGAACTCTGTGAAGGTTGGTGTCATCAGTGATGCTGGAGCCATTTCTATGAGTGGCTCTGAGGTAAACTCGGATGGTAGAATGTGTGTCTGGTGTCCTCGGTGGGCTGAGGGCAATTTGGTTGTTTTGCCACTTAAAATGTAAACCATTTAAATCCGGAGTGTGAATCTCACTTCTGTTCAGGGGCCACATTCAAGCCCAATTTCACCTTTCATGGCATAGGAGACCTAAAATTTCAACTTTGAAACTACACTTCGTTGTGGCACAGAGTAAATGTTTTGAAAAAGCACATGTTTTTGCAAAACGTTTCCTAAGTAGTTCTGAAAATTGTTAGTCCATTTAAATTATATTTTATGGTTTAAAATACAGAGAAATTTGTGAAAAAACGTATCCTATAGCATTATCCATTATGCTTGTTTTTATTAAGTCACTCTGACAGCATGGCCAGTTTGATAGCAATGAGGTGGCAGCATCACTGTTATCTCAGCTCAGGTCAGTGTTGTGCTGCCTTCTGTTTGACACCCTGAGTTAAATAGGTCGTCCATCTTGTATTCAGTTTTATTGAAGCCAATTCCACATGACTATGAGCAAATACACCCCGAACAGTCCATTCACATCTATGGGCAGTTTTAGAATCACGAGTTAACCTCAAACACATGTTTTTGGATTGTGGGAAACATGAATACTCCACATGGAAAAGCCCCCAAGTCCAACTAGGACTCATACTGAGGAGTTGTAAGTCCAGCATTTCCATAGGATGCTCAAATCATATGTTCAATAAATACGAAGAAACAACAAAATATAACCAAAAAATACTTATTGGGCAGTTCGTTATTATTAGATAAATGTCTGAATCTGTTATTGCCAGCGAGAGAAATGCAATATCTGCGATTTCTTTTCCATTTCTGATTTCTGCTTGTGCTCATCGTAACAGATATTGACGAGTGTGCGCTGCCCACTGCTTGCCCCCGGGGGACATGCACAAACACTGAGGGTTCCTTCACCTGTGTCGTCTGCCAGCCCGGCTTCAGAGTCTCTGAGGACGGACAGCAGTGCAATGGTGAGACTTTTGGCCGTGTTTGTTTTGCCGGTGTGTGCTTGGTTCTGTTTGTACACTTGAAGTCCGGCACTTCCATCCTGTCCTCTCATTCGACAAGCCAGACCTCAAGTGCGACACTGTTGAGCATGTTTCCCAGCTGGTTCAAGTTCTACATAAACACCATCAGGTGTGACAGCTTAAGACCCAAAGTCCCTCCACGTGATCGCAACACTCTGAAATACTCTGAGACATCACATCATCGCTGGACCGAGCACCTTCTCTGCCTCTGGCACCTCTTGTGCTTGCTGAACTCACTGAGACACAAACCCTCAAATAGAACAAGATGATGTCAGGCAAACATCCTGCAGATAGCCGGGCTAAAAACGATAGACGTGCCGACATTTATAATTCCTCGCGTCAGCGCTCACCAATCTGACTGATTACAACTGGCGAGCTTTATTTGTTTGAGACCAGAGATGATAATCTGTGCTGTGATGTGTCTGTGTGTTTGTGTCCAGATGTGGACGAATGCTTGGTGGCTAACGTGTGTCCAGGCCAGCTGTGCATGAACACGGAAGGATCTTACACCTGCAGGGGCTGCGGAGCTGGTTTACAACTATCTGCAGATGGCCAGCACTGTGACGGTAAATCTAACTCAATCGACCAGCTATGGAACAGTTCATCCTGTCACGATGGAAGACAGTGAAGCGAACGCTGAAGACAGTAAAATGGGAGCGCATTAAGCTGAGAACATGATCAGAGCAAATCTTCACTGCACTCGGTAATTTCTTGTGACATGATTTATGAGATCAATGCAGTGAAATGGCTCCATCCACGAATCCAGTGAGGTTAGATCTGCCATGACTTCATGAGAAGCGGAATAGAAATGATTATTTAAATAGTTTGAAACGTAGCCTCAGTTAGTCATGTATACTTTGGTGTGTTTTTCCGTGGAAGTGTGGATCTAGCCCGAGAGGAAGATCCCCCACTGATCCGTATCTCTCCGATGGGAGAAAGTTTCACAAAACAAGCCCCGGTCCAAGTCAGCCACTGATAGGATTTTAATGGATGAGTCTGATGCCATGGAAAATATGAAGTGCTTAATTTGAAATGAAGTCAACCACCTCACGCTGCTCAACCCAAAGGCAGAAAGGAGCGACCCCAAATCACTTAACAATAGCCTGTGCTTTTTTTTTTTCTTCTCGAGAAATATAATCCGTGGCTGCTCGAGGAATTTGCAGTGATCACGTAACAGCCGGTGGGCGACTGTTTGTAGATACAGTAATTATATGCCACCTGTAATAGCTTGCCGTTTTTTTGGATTTGATGACCATCTCACATACTTATCCTTCCACTCTTTTTAATAAAACACTGTCAGTGCGATCTAATAAAGCTTCTCTTACTGTATGTTCGGCAGTATACTGAGCTGACTCACTCTTAGCGGTTAATCATTTTTTTAACAGATAAAAGAGTGGAAGCACAAAAGGCTAACCTTTTTATGGGTAAGCTGATAATCTCTATCTAACCTTTTCTTCTATTTCCTCTCGTTTCCCTTAGATATCGATGAGTGCGAGACACCAGGTGTTTGCCCCACGGGAGTTTGCACCAACACAGAGGGTTCCTTTTCCTGCATGTCCTGTGACCCTGGCTTCACAGTGGCACCTAATGGGCTCTCATGTGAAGGTTTGTCAAATTAATTTTACGATAGGAGCCACATGCATACAAGCTCAGGTTGATCACAACTGAGCGAGTTCAGTAAAATCATTGACGTATAAATGGGACCTCAGTTTCAGTGCAAAGAAGTCTTGTGAAAAATCACTGCTGTGTCTTATGGCTGTGCAGTTATAAATCTCTTAGGCACGGGTGTCTTTTTTTGTGCACCTAAGTTAATAAATCATTAAGAAGATCACATTTAATGCACTATAATTAATCCTGATCACCTGAACTGATTCACCACATGAAACACATTTTTAGTGCGCCCCTGATGGTCAAATAAATACATTGCAGTTCATGTCATTTTTCTCGCAACTGGAATTTTTTTTAATCTCAGATTGGATTCAGGTGGGCCGGTTCTGTGCCGGGGGCCACATGTTTGCCACCCCTGCTCTTGGAGACAGACTTATGAAGTTGTTGCCCTCCCGATAGTGATCACAGCTATATTCTACAGATCTTATTCTCCTAGATCAAAAGTAAAACTCACGTGTTTACCTCCAAACAAACTCCAACTTTGATTTGATGCAGAATGACCTGTATGTTCACATTAAAAGAGGTTCCTGTCAACATCAGGTCTCGTTACAAACGTTTATTTTGGAGGTGAAAGCCAGAATAGGTCTCTAATCAGTCTGCAACACATAGTTGCAAAAACTGTGTTTTCATCTGTGCATTTTGCTTTTTTATCATGGTTCCCTCAACAGAATATTTTTAGAAAACCCTCTACTTTCAATAGAAACTGCACTCATGCTTGTTTATTTCATAACAACAGTGTGTAAAAACTATACACAAACGTTTTCGTTGCGAATTCTCTACTTTACTTTTTCACTGTCATCCTGTGCGAACTATTCAACCCATTGACTGGCTGGGTTTTGGCCCACGGGTCGTATGTTTGACATCCCCGCTCTATGCAATTACTCAGAGTCACCCTCGCCAGCACAGTATGACCTACTACAGCAAGTCATTACTGCTGCAGATGATGCATGTGTTTTTTTCACACGTTGCCTGTGGTCCGGAGTCTCCTCGTCCGAATGACGAGAGATTTACAGCCGGTGCCAATGCGTCATGCCAATGACGTGTGTCCATGTGCCAATTCAGATGTGAATGAGTGTGAAGATGCCAGCTTCTGTCTGGGAGGCAAGTGTACCAACAGCGTGGGCTCCTTCAGCTGCTCGTGCCCCTCCGGTCTGGAGCTGGTGGACGGGACTTCCTGCAAAGGTATAAATGCACACTGAAAATATACCATTAGTGGCAAACTGTTTCTGGAGGTTTACCTCATGTTGACACAGCTGGGTTGAGTATATTTGTGGCTGTTTGTGACAGATATCGATGAGTGTTTAACCATCATGGGGATCTGCGGCGAAGGAGACTGTGTGAACACTCAGGGCTCCTTCTCGTGCGTCTGCTCTGACGGATACATCCGTACGGATGGAAAGCCTGGCTGCCAGGGTACGGCTACACACTGCAGACATGAGAATATGGCACTTTGCGCTCACGGAAAATATAAACTAGGGCATTCAAAATTGCCACGTTAACACAGATTAATCCAAAGTAATCCTGTGATTAATGTTATTTGAAATTGTAATCATTTGACAGCTCTATTATAAACAAATTCCCCCCAACAAATCAATCAGTGGTGTCGAACTCATTTTAGTCCCGAGGAACATACAGCAGAATGAAACAATAGCAAAATTAAATACAAATTTATAATCATTTCAAGATGTTTTCCATTGATTTAATGCAGAAAGGTAAAGAAAAAGTTAACATTTATTTCAATACATGATGTTTTTCCTGAAATAAATATTATCAACATTATAACATTTGAATGCAAAATACAGTCGAAAATCTAAATTGTCTATTTGTGGCATTTTGCAGGCGTCATGCATGCTTTTGGTCATTCACCCTCACAGTGTGGCTTTGATACTTCACATGATTTAATGGAGAAGATATAAGAAGACCATACCATACCATACCATACCATACCATACCATACCATACCATACCATACCATACCATACCACACCATACCACACCATACAATAATCCTGTGTTTCTACAACAATGTGCTGTGTGTTTGACGCCACTATAATAGATAGTTCAATAAATAAAGAAGAGTTTAAGCAACAATGGAAAAGAAAAGGGCCCTCAGTAACAGACAATCTCCTGCTTGCACATGCGGTTAGAGGATGATATGAAACAAAAGGATTTAACAGAGGAAGATACAGTCTGAAAGCTCATCAATGCAAAACTCCAAATTCAAAGATCCTGCATGATGGTACAACGAGAAAGTTAATGATGATATGGTAATGAACGAAGAGTAAAGAGAAGACTAATTACTTCTTCCGATAATCAAACCATTTCACAGTAACAGTGTCATATTTGCTCTCCATGTACTGTGCGGAGAGCTGAGACCGAGCCAGAGACCCCTGGCATGGAGGCCCAGGCCAGCCTGCCTGTGTAATGGGCCATGGCTTCATCAACCGTCTCAGCTCGGACATTAGCTTGATGTTATTCCAGCCGCACCCAGCGACCCACTGGTCATAGTGGTGGGGGGAAAAAAAAAAAAGCAAGATGATCATCAACTTGAAAAATAAAAAAGCCTTTTCAACAAACTGGAGCATTAGCTGTACAAATACATGAAATAACTCTGGCTAGGATGTCAGATGTGGATCATTGTTATTTCTTGGTGGGTCTTACAAATAACAGCTGAAGTTAAGTAAACACTGGGATGTATGCCGTGAAATATTTGATCGTGATACGAGGCAGGTAGGTTACATCACCCTAAAATTGTCAAAATTTGCTTACGGTAAACGGCAGGAGTGAGTTCTGAAGCAGGGTCGTTCTCCCAGTGAGACTCCGGCCTCGCGGCTATTTAGATATCCAAACTGAGCAAACTGCCCAGCCCACATCAGGTACTTTGGCTGCTCGCCACAACAAACACTGAGCTCTAATTATCCTATAAATCAACAGTTGCCGTATATTTTCTTGCAGTCTGTCATTTTGCGTCCAGCGCTGACACAATGAAAGCCAGACGCCTCTGACATGAGCCTGCAGGGGCGGCAGAAGGGAGGACCAAGGTTTTTGAGGTTATGGAAATGAAAGATGGATTTTTTTTTTCTCTTTAAATTCAGGTGAGGCCAAAACGAAGCCTGGCCTTGACCAAAACACATGAAAAGAAAGATGGACAGCACACTGAAGCACACCTAAACTTAATCCCAATCACCACAGCGTTGCTGGAGCCCTGCTGTTCCTGTCAGTAAGACTTTAAAGTCTTAGAATTCACTTCAAAACCACCAAGGCTCTGCATATTTATGTGTTTACCTACAGTCTGGAGTATGTTTTTTTTTTTTCCCTGGGTGCTTACCATGTCGTCTCCAAAAAGATTCATCTGATTATCACAGGCTGGGAAAGGAAGACATGCGCTATTTCCAAAGATGACTTTACTCTGCTTTCCTGCCTTTCCCAACATTTCACCTCTGCTCCGACTACCTTACAAGTTATGCTGTAATGCTGCAATTATCCACCCATCCACCGCTAATCAAGCATGCAGCATCCATTATTAATTTTTAACGAGTCTGAGGGAAATGTTCTCAGCCCGAAGAGCTGAGCTGGATGTTTTTTCCTCCTCTTGTTTCCTGTTTTGAGAGTACGCCATTAAGCGCTCCAAATGGCCAATGCATCTCCTGCGCAGACAAGTGCTTGATTGCACATTCTTTCAGTGATACATATGATTGCCGAGCGGCGCTCCCCGCGGAACTGACGGAGTCCGAGGATATCTAGCGTTAATCAATATGTACCGAGTCGTGACCAGCCCGCTCGCCTATTATCTCTCTTTATTAGTAAGCCTTCCGTATCCACTTTGCAGATGTGGATGAATGCAGCAGGGACAGCGTGTGCATTCACGGGAAGTGCCTCAACACGGATGGCTCCTTCTTGTGCCTGTGTGAGGCTGGATTCAAGTTCAACGACGACACAGCCGACTGTGAAGGTGAGACTGTGTGAGACGACTCTGTTGGGGTTGTCACTGTGATTGTCGACCCTCTGCTCTACGCTGACATTTCCTCTCTCGGAGTGAACCAACATGTCAACATTTGCTATTTGAATGTCACGCTCCATTAACGCTGAAGCAGACCCGGTGTAGCACAGTGTGCCATGATTGATTGTCTATTGCGCTGGAGGACATGCCTTCGGCGTGAGTGTCCAAGTCTGGATAAGAGGCTTTCTCAGAGTGAGCGGTGCCTGGATTACGTGGCTGGAGCCCTGAACTCTGTCTCCCCGGGGGCGATGTATGAATGTCCCCATTGTGAGCAGGAGGTGTTTCTCCCTCTGGAACGTCTCCCTTTAGCTCCTTCACAAGTTCTTTCGTTGCTGTGATAATATTGTTCTTGGCCACTCTGGTTGCCTGCCGCGTTCACCAGGGGTAGCTTCACCGCAGGCCTCCTGGTCGACTCCTGCTGCACGACCATTAGGCAGAAGAACGGCGGAGGGAGTTTGCGTCCTGGGTTGCATGCATCTCCGCCAGTGTCCGGTTGCGCGTGCAGTTCCGTGCCCGTGCCTCTGTTTTTCAGCATCTGTCTGGCTTTCTTTCTCCACACAGACCAGAACGAGTGCAAAGAGTTTGGGAGCTCGGTGTGCGGTACCTGGCGCTGTGAGAACACCATCGGCTCCTATCGGTGCTTCATGGGTTGCCAGCCCGGCGTTGAGGGAGCGACAGATTGCGGTGAGTGGTCGAAACGCGTATAGTTAAGAATAGAGCATAATCAATTAGGCATTTGTAGTTGTAACTGGAACCCTATTTGTTTATAATCCATGATCTAATCAATGCATTTTAAGTATTTTGGCTGCTCTTAACAGTACTCCACATACTGTTTCAGTCTCACCACTCAGTGCATAGATAATTACATCTCTTTGGCTCGCGCTCACAGAGGCTGATGTTAATCAAAAGCTATCAAGTGCTCTGGGTCTGTGCACACAAAAGACGGTGGGGGAGATGATGAGAAATGGCCCCTGAAATTGAGGTCCTTAAGAAATAAGAGTGCACCGTCATTAGAGGAGGAGTGTGACGCCAGAAACTGATAAAGGTCTCATCCTTCTGACAACGGGGGTATTCGAGTGCCTCTGGCAGACGTACAAGGTGGAACATGATCACCCCTCTCATTCTTTGTGAAACAGATTGGATTCAGGACGGCTTAGATCAGTGGTTCCCAACCTGGGGTCCAGGAGCCTCTTAGGGAGGGAACACGAGATTTCACTGGGGAATCCCGAGGCCTCGCCTGCTCCGTGGTCGTCGATATTAAACTAACACATCCAACAAAAAGACACATTTTTGAATCTGGACTGTGAAACTGAACATGGCTTGTTTATGTTTGTGAGAGGGGGCCCCGCTTACACAAGTGAAAACACAAAGCTTTTATTGCGATTTCGGTGTTTGTTTACATGACAAAGGTACTCGGAACCACTGAAAATGCAACTTTTTGACACCGACTTCCAAGCTGGAACTTTTTGACAAACTCCTCAGTGTTTGGCTTCACTGTTTGATTTGGCCAATTAGAACTCCAATAGGAGTCAAGCAAAAAAAAAGTTGGGAAACACTGATATAGACGATCTCTTATCAGTCTTTGCTTTCATGTCATGACTGCCTGGGTTTGCGTCTATGTTCACATCTGGCAAACAACAACAACAACAACAATGGGTACATCTCTGTGGTTTTCCAAAATGCATGCAGATTGTGTTTACTGGCAGGATTAAACACCCTTCGTCTGGGACATTAATGTGGTTTGTTGCACAGTGGTTTGAGCTTATTACTCTTCATTGTACAGTGTGGTATTGGTTGTCTTTGTCACTACCGCAGCACTATAAAATAACATATTTGGTTTGTAAGGAACACGAGTGACAAAAGGCCAAATATTTTTTTTAACGGGATCCAAATGGAGAGTGACGGGAGAACAGAGGAAAACAGCCTGAGAGCATCAGAAAGGAATGGACGTGTTCTGCTGCAGATGGAAGCAGTGTATGTGAATGTGTGCGAGCATGTGGTAAAGTGTGAGCTTCCTCTGCGTCATCCCACGTTGTGTTTGTGTTGAAGGAAGAGAAACAGAGACCACACCGGTCGTAGTGCAGATGCAGATATTCTCATGATCTTAGACCGCTGCAGCGTTGGAATAGTCGACCCGATCCCAACTACAGGCTGCTGCCTCCGCCCTGCACTTTCTCATCTTGTCTGTCTGGCAACCAGCTGAGAAGAACACCGGCCTGCAGTGTGATAAGGCCTGACAGAAAGCAGCTGCTCACCTCCACGAGTCAAAACACTGTTAACCAGCTATCAGAGTCTCCATACGGTTAAGTGATTCAACTCAACATGTCTCATAAATATATTCCACCTCACTACTTTTTTTTTTTTTTTTTTTTTCTCCATCAACTTGAAGAGATTTTAAGTGCAAAACAGCAGCGGCTCCCAACTTTTTTCTTCCCAGATTGATCGATGTGCCAGTTTTCACCAACAGGAGACTTCAAGTAAAAGCAATAGGGAATTCCCAAGGTTTGCTGTGCATTCTAGAGCGGTGATTCAGAAGCTTTTTCTCCGGGGACCCAAATGTTTATCGTAAAATTGTACCACACCCTGCATGGTGCAGTTACAACAAAAAGTTGAAAGGAGCCTCACAACATACTATGTGTGAAATACATTCTCTTTGCTATATTCTATAAAGATGGGTTTCTGGTTTACAAACCAGGTGTTTGATGGACTGGTGCTGCTTCAGCTTGAACAATTTTGAACTTTAATTTCCCAGTTTTTTCATGGCAAAAGATGCATTCAACTCTAATTTTGTCCATTTCTTCCGTGAAGCCATATTATATGTACTAATTCATCTATCTTTCACCTGGCCCGCTGCCATATTTTCTTCTGCTATTTTCATTTTTAATATAAATGCTTAAACTTAGTAGATTTGGGACAAAAAAAAATAAAAAATCAAAGTCACCTATTTTTTAAAACAGAGACATTTTTTTACAACAAGATGGCAAGTTATATGAATTTGACTATATAACTCAGAGTAGTGAAACACAAAACACGGCGCACATTGACGGCGTTTACATATGACATGTTTCCCTGCGACGCCACCATCCCGGGATGCATTCAAGACGCGTGGACGTTCACACTGGAAATTATTTGGTACTTGCCAAGATTTAAGATTTTATTATGAGACACAATAGATAAGTTGACTTGTTTTAAAAGTCATTTGCTTATTTTGAATGTTTGTTTAAAAATCATACATCAAGATTTCTTATCAGGTAAACTTTCCTTGCTGCATAGACAGATAATTTCACTTGTTTAAGTAATTCTCTTCTCAGATTTAGGGTTTAGGCTGCCCTTTTGTACAAAGCCAATGTGGTCAGATGCGTCCCTGACCACCTTGACAACTGTTTTGAGTGAAAGCACTTTGAAATCGTCTTATATCCCCAGAACAGGAAAATCCTCCCTTGACTGACCCATGGTTGCCCTCCGAAGAGACCCAGTACTCACAAAACCTGCAGGGCCACTTGTCTGCATTGATTCAGAGTTCTGACCACGTCCCGTTGCTATGTTGTGACCCTCCTCGTGTTTTCCCTTGACAAACAGCATTGAGTCACAGTCCTACTTTTCAGAACCAAGCCCTCGAACTCTGAGAAGCCGCAGCGCCACGCACAATAGTGGCTTGTTTCACCTCAGAATTTGTGGGAGATGCTGCCGTCACCCCAATAAAAGTCCAAGAAGGGAACTCAACTACCTCGGGGCATATTTGTCTGCTTGTTAAAATCATCAAATATTTAGGAAGCGAGCAGACGCTGTAATTTGCAGTTTCTCAGAGGGGCGTTGTTTTATTTTTACTCATCGGTCTTTGAATAGGGGCAGCGGTTGTCGTTGGCTCTGCTCGCTGCTCTCATTTAGATTTGGAGTCCATGACACAAAAGGGAAAAACAGAGTTTTTTCCGTCGCAAACGTCACTCACAACTGAGAGCTGCTTTCAGACCAACACAGAGGCATAGTGCACGTATGTCAGTGTGTTCATATGTGTGTATTTGCAGGCCATTGTTTTTAGCTTTGCCCATAAATTCCCCCCAAACTATGCCTCGTCTTTAATAAGCCTTTTGCCAAAGGGGCGGAAATTGTCTGCGGTCGCACACTTGCCAACCTTCCACCCCTGTAAACATATAGGACCGTAAAGACTTTACCATGTGTGTGATTTCTCATGGATTTGTGCGGACGTAAAATTTCGTTTTGGGTTTCTCTCCGAGAGGTATGGGCAGGATGTGACAAGTTGTTGTCCCCATTGGAGTAACATAATACACGTCGTCGATTTGATGTCAAATAAAGCGTGAAAACGCATTTCCCTGAAAGCACATACCCCGCCTCATCCCTGCCGAGTCGCGTGTGAAATAATCTCCTGCATATGGCTCTAATCAGATGAGGGGTTGCCCTGAGTATATGGGAGAAGTGTGGCTGCGGAGGGTGAGCCAACAGTCAACGGTTCCTATATTCTAATTGCCCGCCATGTGCTCCACATTAAAACATGGCAACTGTTCGCCGCCTTTATGCCCAAATCACGGCATCACTGGATTCAGGAAGCAGGTCTCCTTTATTAGAATATTAGGACAGGTACGTGTTGGGCCTGGGTTGTATTTTCTCACCTTTTCCCCCCTCGAGGCAATTTTAGAGCTCCGCATGTGTTCTGACGTACTAGATTATTACATGGAAAGGCCTGCTGCTGTGGGACCCGTTTGCGGTGGAGTTATCTCATTTTGTGTTATGCACTGTTTCCCACAAGCCATCGTCATCCTGAGATTAACATGTTGACTCTCTCTGCGGATGACAGATCTGAATGCGCGGTCGAGTAATGTCGTCGCTCAAACACAACCCGGGGAGGAATACGCTCAACAACAAAAGCCATTAAAATAGTTTTGGGCTCCATGTTCTCATTCCTTCCCGGGATGATGCTTTGATTGCGTCTCAGCACAACATGTGGCTTGCAATGGATTGTGTTCCATGTTACACATGAATGAAAGACTCCGATTATTTTGTATATTAGCAGAGCTTTCATTGCATTCTTTTTCTTTTTTTTCGTTTTTTCCCCCCAGACCTCCCAGCTGCTGTCATTGCAACACGTCCAACTCCAGTAAAGCCTTTCACACTTGGAGAAATGTTATTTAAACTCTGAAATATAATACTTTTCACTTCACTCTCAGCACATTCTGGGGAATTTAAATGATAAGCAATTTAAATAAGCCTTGGAGAGACTTCACCGCTTCTCCAAATGCTAATTCAGCTGGTTGGTGGGTTTCAGTATGTGCCCATCCAGCCACCATCTATCATCATGTCGCCACTTCAGCCCACAAGTCTATTGTAGTTATCTTGGTCTGTTTCAGCATTTCCTGTGAAAAGTTTTACAAATGACAAAGGCAATTTTGTCTTGGCAGTTTTATTAGCTTGTGGGAGCCCCCCTCCCACTCCATATCTGACCCATGAGGCATGTTAGACAAGTGGCCAAGTCCAGACAGGAACACTGACAGAGCACTTGTCCCTTCAGAAAGCCTGAGAAAGCAATTGTGAGGGTTTGAGGCGAACGCAGAGGCGAACGCCGAGATCCCGGCCAACTGCCCTAATGATCTAATGTGTCACGGTTTCCTCATTGGATACCGGCTTTGACAGGCCCCATTTACACGACAACATCTCAAGTCATTTTCATTTCAGAAAAGTTTCACGTTCACTCTGCAATGTTTTGAAAAAAAAAAAAGACTATTTGCATGGAGATGGCAGAAATGCTGAAAATGAAGTTTTCATGTTGGGCCATTAGTTGTTTGTTTTTGTACTGAAACACATACAAGCAGGGAACAATTCACAATACATCTTAAAAATGGCGAGCATATGGACAGACGACGAAGTTGGATTGCTATTACGGGTGAGTCTTAACTATAAAACTACCAAGTAGCAATCCAACTTGGTCGTGTGTCCGTATGAATGTCTGTGTCCTTTTTTATAGTGTATTCTTCTCTGTGTGCATGTCTGTGTGTTTTTATCGACATCATTTTCAGTGTTTCTGCCGTTGCCGTGTCAACGGACATCGTTTTCCGTTGTAATGTAAACACGAAACTTTTCTAAAAACAAAAAAAACAAAAATGATGCATTTTCACCTTCAGTGTAAACAGGCCCTCATTCATGTTTTTTTGGGTTCGTAACACATTCTGCCAGCAAGAGGGAGAGAGTGAGCAGTTCTGTTATGAGCTGTGATTTTAACAGCCTCCTTCACAATGACATAATCACACTTACTTCCACCAATGGTATTATTAAACCTGTTTGATGATTTACTGTCATACAAACGAGAGACTACTGTTCGGCTGCAGACCTGTCAGATTTGGATCTGAACTTCATTTTTACATTAAAAAAAATATATATATACTTTTAGTTTTTGGAAGCAGATTTGACTGATTTTGATGTAAAGCAGTTTCTGCCAGAGACTTGTCAAAGAGATCTCATGCCAGGCCCAAAGTCTCTGGGTTTTTTTCCCCCTGCAGCTTGTAAAGTGTCTGGGTGAATACTGAATGTTGGCTGTACGATGTAACTCCTCTGTCACTTCCCACTTTGCTGACACAGCCACTGAATATTCCCTTTCCAAACCGCTCCACTGCACTCTGATGCACAGAGAAAACCTCTTGGGATAAATCGACATGCAGCAAAGTTTGAAAAGCCTCCTAATGAATCGTCTAGTCTGTACACTGTCCCTGACATGTTGTGATGGCAGTGATTTCTGTTGTTATTGCATGCTGACAATGGCAGTGCTGTTTATTTTGGAAACGTGGGGCTGTGTTTTACGAAGGCAGTCCCCAAAAAGGCTGCTGTTGCAGATTCTACACAGAAAATATTAACGCCGCACTTGGCCTCCCTTTGCAGATATTGATGAGTGCGACAATGAAACCATCTGCGGGAACCACGGCTTCTGCGAGAACACCGACGGATCTTACCGCTGCCAGTGTGACCAAGGCTACACCAACCCGCCTGCAGACACGACCAAGTGTGTCGGTGAGTTTCTCAAAGTTAGCATTGATTACGCGGACGAGATCCAAAATGGACATGAAACGCTTGGAAACAGTAAAAAGGTGAAAGTAAAGGAAAGTAAAAAGTGATTTCCAGAACGAACATTGCAAAAATAAAAATTTTCACTTGAAATCGTTGCCGTGTAAACGAGCCCTTTGTGCGCATCGTGTGATCTCGGAATTTTATGACGAGTGACTTCACTCATGACCCCCTGAGATCAGCTCTGTATTATTGGATTATTTGATGTGTTTCGTCGGGTCTGCTGGCGAAGGAGGGATAGAAAACTGTGAGAGGGAGCAAGATTTTATTACATTTTCCGTGTAATTATTTTGCAGCATGTGTGTGGACCGGGTTGTTGATGTCTTCAGAAGGCACCAATTAATTTAGTTTTTGTAACATCTTTCTGTGTGACTGACCCAAAATGTGTTTGTTTAAGCTGTCAGTACTAATATAAAGAAATGGGAGGTTTTTTTTTGTTTTGCTTTTTTTTTTTTTTTTTTTTTTAATGAAACTGCAACATGTTTTGCCATATTGAGAACGTATTTCCAAACCTTTGACTTGTTTGTGTCCTTGCTTCATGTCTGCATGCACATGCCTGACCCCGACCTCACGCCCTCCTCTCCTGCCGTTTTCTCAGACGTCAACGAGTGCGAGATGAGCTTGGCGCTGTGCGGGGAGGCTCTGTGTGAGAACTTCGACGGCAGCTTCCTGTGCATCTGCCCCAACGACAATGAGGAATTTGATCCCATCACCAGCCAGTGTCGCTCCATGGGTAATAGAGCAGCGCTCGCCCTCGCACTGACTCGCAGGACTTAATTCTCCAGCCTGCCGTTGGGAGACGGAGTTTTCCCTGATTTAATGAGCTGTCTCTCATTATCCAAACAACCGTGGCGAGGTGGATGTATTTTAGTGTTTGTGTTGACCTGTGTGTTTCCATTTTACTTCACGAGCTGGTTAAGGTCGAGTCGCTTCCCTGGAAATAATTTGCATTAGCTTCATTAATCCCTTGGACAAATTGTGAAGTAAATAGAGAATACTGCCAGGCCTTAGTTACTGTAAACTAATCCCCCCCAGGACTAATATAAGGTGAAGCTGCTAGTAATTAAAGTGCAGAGGTTTAACCATGACAGCACAAGGTATCTAAGTGATGGAAATACCATCACATCCAGCTCCATACGTGTACACACATTGTGTGTCCTCACATTGTCGAGCGGCTCACCCTCAGCGGGGATGTTTTCTTGTTCTAAACCCCAGTTATGCTCCTGTGTACCGTTTTGCCACATTCCACTGTTTGCTTTTGACGTGCGTTAATCAATCATGTGAGAGCGAATGGTGTGCTGACTCTCATGCCAGTGTTTCCATTTGGCTAAGCCAGCAGCTTAAGGGTGAAATGCCTGAGCCCATGCCTTTGGACAAATGAGCAGGCTCAACAGCGGGAGAGTGGAACACACTACCTGCAGGAGGCATGGGGATGTGCTTCGACGCTGAAGATCTACTGGGAAGAAAGATTTACACTCTGAAAGCTGTCAGTGACCCTTTTTCCATTGTCTGCCAACACACCCAACACCGAGGAGGTGATTTGTGGCAAGTGTGAGGCACTGACGTCGAACTGCCCAATACTGTCTCGGGGCGGTACGGTGGAGCAATAGTTAGCACTCTTCACCCCCAGGGAGATGGCCATGGCTTTAAAAATCAGCTGGGCCTATATGACTGGAGTGTCCTATGGATACCTTTTTTTAAAAGTTCAATTCTCAACCCTGGGATGGAGACCAGGAGACTGAGATTTCCAGGATTTGAGGTTTTTCTTTGTAGAATTTGCTTGTTCTCCGTTTATATATATTTTTCTCCCACAGTCGAAAAACCAAGTTCCAATCGTCGCTAAAAATAGGCCTTTAGGTATAATGGTGTGCATTTGCCTTGCGGTGGATGAAAGTGACTCCAGCCTCCATGAAGTTGGATGAAACGAGTATCGAAGCTGTATTGATGGAGGAATTACTTCTACTCTGTTATTCGACGATGTTGTTCAGTTATTCATACATTAACAGCCTGTATTGGCCAATCCCATTTTGTATTGAATTATACAGTCTGAGGGGCGACAGAGGTCAGAACAGTTTCCTTCTTTTCTGCTGTATGAACAGAGAATATTCATCGCCTGTCAGGAAAATGTTGAACTGATTGAAATCACATAGAAATAATCTTTGTAGCACATATCTACATGCAAACTTTAAGATTCATTTCACTTTGATTGTATATCTATATTTGATTCTATACCTCCGACTATCCATGTGTCAAAGTGTCCTTGAGCAAAACACCAAAGTACTTCCAATGGATGGATTGAGCACCTTTCAAGATCCAATCTCTGGAAGTACGACATTTCATAGGATCTTATTTTCATTGTTCGTCAACAGGTGATGTTGGCACGAAGCCCCTTCCACCATCAGCCCCCTCCACCGAGGAGAGGAAGGAGTGTTACTACAACCTGAACGACGCAAACTTCTGCGACAACGTCCTGTCCCGGAACACCACCAAGCAGGAGTGCTGCTGCACGGTGGGGGCGGGCTGGGGGGACAACTGTGAAATCCACGCCTGTCCAGCCCCGGGAATAGGTACAACAATGAGACCGGAGGCCGGCCTGCGTCCGCACCTCATCACATTAAAGTGGAGATTTTTCAGTCTGTCAGCGTGTTTTTATTCCACTAATTATTTCCATTTTTTATTTTTTTTCTCTCCAGATGATTATAACCAGTTGTGCCCTCATGGCAACGGATTATTACCTCTGCCTCTGTCGGCTGCGACTCAAAGCTTCGGAGATGAACGGCCTTACATAGGTGCCCACTACCACTCATAAATACTCATTTGTTTGATTGATATCCCTGAGGGTTTTACAGCTTCCATTCACACTGAACTTTACCTTGGCAAGGGAAAGGTGGAAAGTCTAACTATGTTTAAAAGCCTCTTTTAATGCCAGATAGAGAGACGTTTACAAGCCGCCTGCCTAATGAGATACCTGGCTAATTACCGTAATCGCATTGTGTGTTGACAGTTCCTCAGAAGAGGGGAGAATGACGTTTGTTCCAGTGTTTTTAGAAGCAGTGCGGCTTTCTTATGCAACAATCAAGCTGTGAATCTGTCTCTCACCTCAGATGCAGACGAGTGTGAGATGTTTGGATCGGATATTTGCAAGAACGGACAGTGTTCGAATCTCTTCTCCACCTACACCTGCTACTGCCGCTCCGGCTTCTACTACGACAACATTCGGCTGGAGTGCGTGGGTAAGAAACCACGCGTCTCTTTCAGGGTTTTATCCACAAATAGACATCTCTCATGCACAGTAAAACTACAGTTTTAATTATTCTTGTTGCTTTCACACTCACTGAATAAATGACTTCATTGCAGCTTTAATGGCACAACACCTCAACACTGCAGTAATACCCTTTAAAGTGCAGTGGCTGCACTTATAGGAGCAATGATCCAGTTTAATTTCCAGAGGTGTGCCTTTTCATTTTAGGTTACTTGTTCTATTTCAGGTTTAAATGGTTTTTAATAGCAGTTTTTCATATCCAACAATCTACTTTTTTTTTTATTTTATAAATGTAGTCATTGCCTATAAAGTTAGTCCTGCCTCATGTTGAGGATGAAAGTGACTAAACAAGTAGTTATCGTCCTTTATAAGACTAGTTTTTACAGTTTTACACAGTCTATTCGACTTTACTAAATCACAAGCCTCTATATAGAGTTTATTTAAATATTTATCAGTGTTTTTGTGGAACTTCCTCTTATTTACTTACATTTTTACCACAGTCTAAGTGGTATATACTTCATAATTTGTGAGTAAGTAGATTTTTTTTTATACAAATAACATTTATCCTGCTTTAATGATGTAATTAAATATGCTTGAAAAGCAGCTAATTGAGTCATTTTCTTTTTTCTTTTCCCTAAATGGTTTTCAACAATACTTTTACTTGAAATTTTAGTTCAATTAAAGATGGATGGAATAGAAAAGCACCTGTGTGACTCTTTGTTCGTTTGTGTGTTGTTGGGGTTTTTTTTAGATTATGATGAGTGTGAGTTTAGAAATTCCTGTGAGAACGGGGCATGTGTGAACACAGCCGGCTCCTTCAACTGCTTCTGCAGTCCTCCTCTAGTCCTGGACAGCACACGGCGGCGCTGCATCAGCCTCAACACCACGGAAGGTGGGACACGCACGCACACACTCACACACACACACACACACACACACACACACAAGTGTTTGTCAGTATTAGAAATTTGAAAGAAGAAAAATTTTACAATTATTTGCTGTCCAAAGTTTATTAGTTGATGAATTCTATAAATATCTCAAACTTTTTCAAGTCAGACTTCAGTCCTTCATTAAGTCTGCTTTTCCCTGTTTCTTTGTAGAACCTGTAGAGTCCGACCATGACGTGCACATGGATATCTGCTGGCAGCGACTTGAGGGGGACAACGTGTGCACAGGGCCCCTCCAGGGACAGAGGACCACATACACTGAATGTTGCTGCTTGTATGGCGTCGCCTGGAGTGGACAGTGTGCCTTCTGTCCCAGGAGAGATTCCGGTGAGAATAAAACAGCAGTAATGG
The DNA here is from genome assembly GCF_963422515.1 of Blennius ocellaris. Lineage (NCBI taxonomy): Eukaryota > Metazoa > Chordata > Actinopteri > Blenniiformes > Blenniidae > Blennius > Blennius ocellaris. Next base: position 17,424,475 of record NC_137666.1, on the reverse strand, counting down.
ATTAAAGATTACTCTCGTCAGTACATTTAAAACAGGGGTGTCAAACACATTTTTCTTCAGGGGCCACGAACTGCCCGATTTCAGCTTGAGTGGGCCAAACCAGTGAAACAGTACCATAATAACCTTTAAATTTAAACTTTTAAGTTTGTATTTGTTGTGGCACAGAGTGTACATGATGAAAATGTATTTCTTTTTATAAAACCAAACAATTACGACCGAAAATAACAATTTTAATAAAACCTTCCGGTGTAAAATTCATTGAAATGTCCAAGCACGTTGTTGCATTGTGCATCTTTTTACAGATTCACCCTGACAGCATTGCTTGTAGAAATTTTATACAAGTAAATTAGATTGATTGCTTTCCACACTATTAACCTGTTAAAAAGTTGCTAATTTTGCAAGTAGTTTATACTTTGTGCTGTGATGTCTGTATTTGTTAATAATAACACTTTGTAACTAAGTCGTGTAACAACCAATAATGTAATAACTGAAAATAAGTTAATAATAATAGTAATAATTTGATAAAGCCAATAACTTGACAATTAATTTTTCAATGAAAAATCAATATGATAACTATTCCATCCACAATACCTGATTTTGAAAAGCTAAATGTACAAAACTTGCAACAAAACCTTTTATCCCCCACAAAATACAGCTTTATTTATGGCTTATCGCAATATTGGATCCCATTACTTTTTAATAGATTTTTTTTCAATGCCATTTTCATGTTGTAATAACTTCTTACATCATCAAAATGCTGCAATGAAAATTGGTCAAATATGTTATTACATTAATCACAATATTGGCAAGTTATTATATTACATCATTACAATGAAAAAGGCCAGAGATATGAAATTACTGGTTGTCACAAGTGTAATTTAACCATTGTAACAGTAGTTGGGTATAAATTTGCAGTACTCTTCCCACCTCTGGACTCGGGACACACAGAGGACAACAGCTACACTAATAAGATAATACGTTGACATGGAATGTTGTAAATGTGCTGCTGTCTCCAGAGGACTACGCCGTCATGTGCAACCTGCCTCGGAGAGGAGGCTCGGACAGCCTGCGGGAGCGGGTTGGGTACGAGTACGGGATGGAAGGTCCGGAGGACCTGGCGGAACATTTACTCCCGCCATACTGGGACAGCTACGGAGGTGCCGCCGGACCGTACGACATTCCGGAGGGCGTTCCACTCTTCAACGACAACGACAACGACAACGACTACAGCGTGCAGCAGCCGCCGGCGCGTGTACCAGTCCAGCGACCGCGGGAGCCCCAGCCTCTGCCTGTGGTTCCCTACGCCGGTGGGTTCAGGCATCCTCATCTCAGCTTGATATTAAGGCAGATTATATAATAGAGAGGGTGCGATTTGGTTGACGTGTCTCCATCGTTACTGAAATTATTGTGATGGGAGGTCGAACTCCCCCACACACTGATTGAATCTGCATCACCAAAATATCAAGTGATTGTATTTCTAATGCATGTTTCACCTCATGCCCTCATGCCAAGTAGTAATTGACACGTAGTAGTGAAAAATGGATAATGTGAAGTGAAAGGAGCTCAGTGTAGGTCCACCAGCAGACTGAACCAGCTCCAACTGGAAGCTTGATCGAACAGAAATGTCTTAAGCCTCGTCTTAAAATTAGGAACTGTGTCAGCCTTAAGTGAAACTGGGAGCTGGTTCCACGTGAAAGGAGCCAGAGAGCTGAAACCTCTGCAACAGTTGCTTTCATATTTTGTCACTTTCGCTTATTTTATGAACTCATTCATCTTCATTACAGAGCATCCAGATATAACCACCTGTGTCTTGTAAAATGATAATTTTCATTTCTTCTCCCCTGTTGCAAACATATCTACATCTTGTTTCTCTACAAAATACATTTTGACTATAGATGTATTTGCAAAATAAAATTAAAAAAAAATTATATAAAAATGAAGGCAGAGTAACTCCCGAAAGTGAGCTCCTCTGAAAACCGGTGAACTTCTAAACCACGGCTTAAATAGCATGATTCCTGTGTCCCATCAGAGCGCTACGACGGCTTCGAGGGTCTCCGAGCAGAAGAGTGTGGCGTCCTGAACGGATGTGAGAACGGCCGCTGCGTGCGCGTGCGGGAGGGCTACACCTGCGACTGCTTCGACGGCTACGAGCTTGACCTCGACAAGATGGCCTGCATAGGTTGGTTCATTCCCCAGTCGACCCCGAGACCACCCGCACCTCCACCCCGTGCTCCGGGGGGAAACAAAACCGACTTGCCCGAAACTAATAGTGGGACTCAAACACCTGCTTTTTATCTCGTGGTGTCGATTCTGCAAAACAAACCGCGGTGGTGAACTTTCGCTTCAGGTTTAAGTCTTCAAGGGTCTTGGATCGATTTCAGCAGGCGAACTCTTCGTGCTGTATATCATCAAGCTGAAGGAGAGGCTTTGAATTTAACAACCTTGCATTAAGTTGCGTTTTATGGGAAACTAATGAAAGCGGTGAACTCCTCAAAAGCATCGTGTAAAACCCTCTGGACGGGAATTCCCCTGTCGCACGCTGCCAAGAGCGAGAAGGCCTTGAACTGAAGCCGATGGTGTATTATATGATTACATATTATATCTTAAATGCGCTGTGTTTGTTTAGTAATACAGTGAGACTGTCTTGATGTAATGGAAGGCTGTGATTACAGTATTCTGTCTGCGTGTTGGCTTATCAGCGCCAAGGCCAGCTCTTTTCCCAGGCCGGGTGATTGAACACTGTGGAAACACGTGGGAGCAGTGCAGCTCATGCCATGCCTCCTTTTATAAATATCACCACTCGCATTTCCCCGGCACAATATGACATAAACAGAAAAGAGGGTCGTCGGAGATTGACTGCCGTGAAATGACAATCAGACCTCCCGTGCTTGAAAACGGGGAAAGAACAACTCATTGAGGGCCAAAAGGAAACGTAACCCGCCGAGCAGTTAGCTCCATGGCTGGGAATCCGAGCTCAGCCCCCGTCCAGCCGAGACGTAACATGACAGCACGTTTGATTGAAGATATACAAGTTGAGATATTATGCAACGTGTCAGTGAAGGCCTCATTATGAAGCTGAACTTTTAATGCCTGTTGCTCACGTGATGTGTGCGGCATTGCCAAACAACTACCTCATATTTAGAACTTCATTATTGCTTGGTCAAATCCTCTCACCCAGGGGTCTTCATTGTGTGTGTGTGTGTGTGTGTGTGTGTGTGTTTGTGTTTGTGAGGGGGTGGTAAACCACAAAGCCCCACCATCCAAACCTCTCCAACACCAAACACGCTCTCATGGCAAACAGAAAGTTTGGTATGAATGTTAGACTTTCTAATGTTTTCCTCATTATGAGATATTATTGTTAACAGCTGTTGGGCACAGCCAATACAAAAAACAAAAAAAACAAAAAAAAACACACAACTTCAGATGACTTTTAGCTTTTTGCAACTATCTTAACTCTTTCTATCTATAACTCTTTCTCAATCACATAAAATCAGTTCAAAAGGTGTTGGGATATAAGATCTGCCTGCCACTGGCTCTGCAAATATACATATACAATATGTCCTCGATCTGGCCTCATTGTAATCCATTTAGTAATATGGAATGGAATAGAATAGAAATACTTTATTAATCCCAGAGGGACATTCTTTAACCAAACCAGCAGCAGCACCCAGAGAGAACTGAAATCCCCATGCTGGGAATTGAACTGGTTTTCTCTCATTGTGAGGCCAGACCTCCACCCACAGCAACACTGCACAGGCCAAAAATCACTTTCTTTTTTTATTTGACGTCTCGTACGACTCATAACGAGTTAACACTTGCTAATAACTATTATAAGATCAACAATACAATCACAGATGTTACTGCAAACATATTTATATAAATATGATACAGAGGATATGGAGGAAGAAGAGATTGAGGCTTGAATAGTTTTTTACTATTATTTTTACTATTTCAGTGTTGTATCGTTCCTCCTCACACACTGAGCTGCAGATGACTCACTCTGTGTGTGTGTGTGTGTGTGTGTGTGTGTGTGTGTGTGTGTGTGTGTGTGTGTGTGTGTGTGTGTGTGTGTGTGTGTGTGTGTGTGTGTGTGTGTGTGTGTGTGTGTGTGTGTGTGTGTGTGTGTGTTTCCCCGTGCAGACATCAACGAGTGCGAGGACATCAGCGACAAGGTGCCGCTGTGTCAGAACGGCCAGTGCTCCAACACGGAGGGGTCCTACAAGTGCACCTGCTCGCCGGGCTTCGTGGCATCCGCCCAGCCGCACAAATGCATCCCGGCCATCCCGGAGGCTGCGGTCAGGGAGGCGGCGAACTGAGTGCAGACCGCTCCTTTACACCCCCACAAGGTCCTGGCGCTAAAACCTCCAACAGAAACGTCCAAACCCGTTCGCGCGCAGGCATACACACATGCACACACACACACACACACACGCACACACACACACGTACACACGCATCACAAGAGGACCAGGAACTGTGCAGTGAATGTATTACATGGGATTTAGTACTCGCCAGATATCCATTTGCCTTAAAGGGATTTTGTGGACTGATCTTTTTTTATTCAGTAACCCCGGGCAATTTGATATATTTTCCACAATATTTTCTCTGTCACCCTCCGTTTCTTTTCTTTCTTTCTTTTTTTTTTTTTTTGTGTGTGTGTGTTATTTATTTCATTTACATGACGGGCCTCTGCAAAGTGAGAACGCAGTCTATTTCAGAGGGCAGACTCGATTCCTCCTATTTCAGAGATGGTGAGGGGGAGGGAGGGGGGGTGATAAATGTATGATGGGAAACAAAAATAATAGATCAGCCATATATCAGCATGTATGTCGCTGTCAAGTCTCACACCAGTGTTATAGTGTTATCACCATCCTTCAGTAATTAGGTCTGACCTCAGCAAACGGCAGAAATTTATTGCGCAATTTTATCTAACATATCTGGAACACTCGCTCGTAAAAAACTTTAATAGTAAAATTCTCCAGTCTTCACAGAGACTTGGAAAGACTGGAGACGTATGAGTGCATCTTGAAGAATTTCAACGCAATTGATCCACTCAGAACTTTGTGATATTTATGGCCTGCAGTTACAAAAATATCAGATCTTATGAAGGATTCTACCATTTTAAAATACTGTATATTAGATTCTCATGACTTTTACATCAAAACTTTAAACGTGATTTATGTGTAATAAATCTAAAATATACCACAGCTTGAATTTAATTCTTAAAAAAAAAAAAAAGACTTTTCCATTCTATCCTTATTTTTTGAGATGAATCACGATTTACAGCCTTTCTCTTTTGTGAGACACTACTTTCATCAAAACGTATTCCTTTATTTCGTTTGTTAATTGGTATTTATTCATGCATCCATCTTTTCTCACAATTCATCCAACTTCAGCTGATCCCAGCTGACTTAGAGAGACACACCTTCACATCTATGATCAATTTAGAGTCTTAAATTCACTGAAAACAGGTGTTTTATGAACTGCTGGGGGGAATATGAAGGTGACTCCCGCACACACAGGGAGAACATGCAATCTCTCTATTGGAATTATATCTGAAGAGATACGCACCACGGCGTTGATCCTGGGCTCCATGCTGACATGAATTCTGGAAATACAGACATAAAAAGTGACTTGGATCTGTTCACATTCTGTAATAGGAGATGTTTTTTTCTTTTTTTTTAATGCAGTAGTGTCAAAGAGTTTCTCGTTTCTCACCCACAATGCGGCTGGATCTCGGCTCTCATCCATCATCATTCCCATGTGTGCATCTATCAATGCATGTAAAGACAAAGGCTTCGTTGGAGAGGTTTGGTATATTTTGTACAGATCTAGTACTATGTATTATTTTTGTTACATATTCTCTTAATGGATTATAGCACAACCATTACTTTGTTTGACATAAAAAACATAAAATGTAAGAAAAATCTGGCATTATAGCTTTGTAGATTTCTATACGTCTGTAAAAATGTTTTTCTTTTTTTTTTTAAAGTATGAGGAGAGTGGCTGACACTGTACCAGAGGAACTGTGTGTGTATACCCTGCCCTGTGGCGCAGACAATGAATTATATTTTTTGGAAGTGGCAGCACTGTTCGAATCACAGACATTTTGTCTCCTTAAGTTCATTACAAAAAGACGATGCTTTGGAAATGCAATCAGCGTCTTCTGTGCATCACAACTTTACAGCTCCATATTAGTCATTGTGAACATTATCTCATGTAGATTCGCTTGTTATGGACGTGTTCACTTGGTTTCTGAATTCTTCAAGCCAACAGTCTGCATTCAAAACCCTACAGTTGTTTGAATGTGTTCACTCGCTGCCCATTGTACTTTACTGTGCTGTTGAAATCTTTGCCTGTATTACCAGAAGTCTAACATAGAGGTGGAATATTTAAAGTTTCAGAATCACACATAACTCGGGATAAATGTCTTCTTGTAAAGCTGTGGTCAATGGAAATATCTTGTGCCTTCATTTTGTTTACCTCTTGACTGTAATCACTATCAGTCATTGAAATAAAACTTTGAAAAATATGTGTCTGACTATTTTTGTCTTGATTTATGTCATTGCATTTAGCAAGGATACAATAACGTTGGTGAAAATGCAGGGATATTTTGTTACACCTGTATCAATGGTGTAGGTGTGTAATTCACCCAGATGAAACCCTAACGTGAATAGATATAATTATCTATTTGCTAAAAGTATATGATGGTGTTATTTGAGCAAATCCATTAGATTTGACAAAACTATGAACAAAGCCAAAACCAGTTTATTGTTCGAGCTGTAGAGGCCACTTTATTTATAGAAAAGAGACATCCAGAAAAGTCAGTATACAATGGAAAACTTTTTTTTCCCACCATAATCCAGTTCACACTGAATTTCTAACACTTTTTAGATGATTTGCTGATATACTGAATTATCTAAAAATTTTTTGATGTATTATTCATGTGGTTTGCCAAAAGGTGATCTATACTAGTTCATCTTATGTAGGGTTGCAGGGCGCTGGGGCCGGTCTCAGCCGACTGTGCACAAGGGCAGGATACACCCTGGACAGGTCGCCAGTCTGTCACAGGGCAAACACACATATACAGACAAACAACCACATACAGTACTCACACCTCGGCGAAATTCGGCATCACCAATTGACCTCACATGCATGTTTTAGGACTGTGGGAGGAAGTTGGAGTACCAGGAGGAATATCTTTATACATACTGTATTTATTTTATCTAGATTGACAATACAGATTATACAATACAAACATACAGCATATTCTAATCCCAAATGTGAACATATGTTTCATTCTAACCATAAAATAGCATACAATTATAAGAAATTAAGAATTGTTTCAATCACTTAGTAGTTTTTACTTACTCTCTTATTTTTGATTATACTTTAATTACTTGCTGGTAGGCCAGTATCAACCGTTGAGGTGTAATTTAAAAAAAACGTTGTAAATTAAAACCCATCAAAACTATTTATTATACTGTAGTTCCCTCTAGAGGACATGTTGTAGATTAACCGTCCCCGGCTTCCCTATCTCTCCTAATTTTGTTTTACAAAGTATAAAGTAATGAGTATCTGTTAAGGAGAATCGTATCTCACGAAGACACGAACTTTTTACATAACAACATTGGAAAAAAAATTACAATTTAAAAACAAAAAAACGCTGTTGGTGTTACTAATTTGAGTCTTACGGGATTCCGTAATACAGTGGTTACAAAAGGATTCTGGGATACTGAGTTTAATCCGGCTGGTTCGATGGACGAAAGCGGCACGTTAAACCACATTTCCCGGAATCCAATGGGCTTCATAGCGTGTCGTTGATGGACGGTGCAGGGTATGTTCTGTTTAATGTTCATAATAAAACAGTTTCAGAGGGAAAACAAGCTCCTGTCTGCAACCTAATGTTGTTTTGAATGCAGCCACTGGACAACCGGACACATGTTGCAAAGTTATGTGCAAGGAGAAAGGAAGGATTGATAGGAATTCCTTAAGAGTTTGGCAATAATGTTACTGAAATGATGAGCAGGAGAGGCGTGACATCCACAGTCAGCAGCACCTGTTTTATTAAGCAGTATTAACGCTGTTTATCTTTGTCAAGGCTATTTAGACTTATTCACCCTGGGCGGTCAACATTAGCTCGGATTGAAAGTTCTCATGGCAAAGGAAGAATGCAGCCTACAGTGGAACCAAACAGGAGACACTTCAGCAATACGAAACAGGAGAAGACCTCCATCCACTCAAGACAACAACAGACAAACTTGTGGAAATGTCTCAGGAGGTGACAGTCTGTCCTCAAATGGCTCATCGAGTCAGATACCTGACAGACAGAGTAATGAGTCCTCCAGTAAGATGCTGCTGATGTTGGTGGTGGGTTTGTCTTTCTCTACACGCCTCTACAAGATAACAGAACCTGCACACGTGTGGTGAGTAAATCTCTTTTTACAGGCCGGTTTGTAAAACTCTGCAAAGTCTCTGTCAACCAAGGGTGTCAGACACATCGTAGTTCAGCCAAATGTCTTCCTGATTGGGCTGGACCAGCTGAATAGTGGCATAGTGACCTTTACATTTAACCTTTAATGTTTTTGTTTGTTGTGGCGCATGCATTTTGGTGCAAAATGACAGAAAATCTTCTCCTCAAGCTGTTTTATTGTGAATGTTTATCATGGCAGCATCACCGGAGATCATCACAGATAAATCAGTGTTTTCCTTGATATTTTCACAATTCGTTAGGTGGTTTGTTGGGCCGGATTGGAGCCTCTCGCCGGCCCGTTTTAGCTCAAAGGCCTTATGTTTGACACCCTTGCTTTAAATTTACACTCTATTTCATTTTACTTGAAATAAAAACCTGCTCCTCACTTCAGGTGTGACTCTTCTCATAACTTCTAGTCTGTCCTGTCCTACCTTTCAGGACACCCAGGGTCACTGTACCTAATGTCAATGCTAAAAGACAATTAAAAACATAATAACAACATTAAAACAATTTTTTTTTTTAAACATCCAAGGGATTTGCAGTAAACCAAAAGCATTTAGAATGAAAATGCTTGAATGTTTCATATGTTGGCCGCGAGTAAGTTCCATGAATCTAATTTATGGATATGCACATGCAATTTGGGTGAACTCTAGGCATGTTCGTGTGACGTCTCATGATCAGGTAGGGACTGCTAAACATAGTTTGAGTGCATGAAAACAAACCCATTCAGGAATTGGATCTTGGCCCCAGTTGATGGCATTGACTTTCACCATGTTGAAAAATGTCTAATTCTCTGCTGGAACTGCTGGAACTGCGTCTCCACATAATGACTTGTTTTGGTGTTTCAGTTGGGATGAGACACACTTTGGAAAGATGGGAAGCTACTACATCAACAGGACCTTCTTTTTTGATGTCCATCCACCTCTTGGAAAAGTGAGCTCGCGAAGCCTCTTTCACGTTAACTCTCTTTTTTTTTTTAAAGCTTTTTTAGGTACAATTGTTATGGATGTACGTCACTGTCTTGCAGATGCTGATAGGTCTTGCTGGCCACTTGACTGGCTATGATGGCACGTTTCCTTTTACAAAGCCAGGAGACAAGTACGAACAGCACAACTACTGGGGGATGAGAGGGGTGAGTTTCTCTTCAAATAACCGATTACGAATTCTATTTGTATTCATACATTGAGTCTTGGTTCCAAACTGCAGTCACATGCCCTAACTGTAGGGGAACAACACATTTTGAAGCTGTCTTCGTGTTTTGTTTTGTTTTTTCTTGCAGTTTTGTGCAGTGTTGGGCTCCTTCCTCCCAATTTTTTCCTACCTCATCGTACTGGAGCTTTCTCGGTCTTCCACTGCTGCTCTCATTACGGCCATCCTCCTCATATTTGGTGAGTAAACATCCCTGGATGAAAAACATATATGCAGAAACATTTGATTTTAGGATTAGTAGCTACATCATGTAAAACATGTTTTTCATATTAATTCTTCCCATTGTCTAATTTATAAACCAGGGCAATTCTGATAACTCTTTACATAATCTGTAGAAAAATATACTGTTCAAATTCCCAAAATGTTGTTCTAAATAACATCAAGATTCAATCCAAATTCAAATCCACTTTACGTAGGGTCATATTGGATGACGCTGTTTGTGATCACTGAGCTTTGTTGACGTGACCTTCCTGACAGACACTGGCTGCATCACCATCTCGCAGTACATCCTGTTGGACCCTGTGCTCATGTTCTTCATCATGGCTGCAGTGCTGAGCACCGTCATGTTCAACCAGCAGAAACACAGGTAGGACACAACAACTCCCATCTCTGTGCGTTTGTCTTGTCTCAAAGTGTGTCACTAAGTTGATTCGAATTCAATATTTCATTTCCCGAATTATTCAATTAACCAGTCAAGATTTAGTCAGTTATTTGATTTTCACTGTATTTTCACCAAACGTTGCTTTCTAGGGCATATTTTTCTCGTTGTTTATTTATTTTTTTCTCAGAATAGTACATTATTCTCAAATTCATCTGCACATTTTGATGTGCTTTTTGTATATGTCCTCCCATTATCAGCAAAATCCCATCTGCTTTGACTGGCCAATTTTCCAACGTTTTGTTTTTTTTGCGGAAAAGTTTTTGCAAATTGTTGACAAATGTCATAGCACACTATTCCCGAATTTTGATGTGCTTTTTCAGTACATGTGCTCCAATCAGTGGAGGAAAGAGAAGGGGGAAAAAAATCATAGGTCCCACATATGATTTTTGTATTTGCACTTAGTAGTCTCTTGAAAATGCAAACACGCATAATAATCGGGATTGTCTTCTGATTTTAGACCCTTCTCTTCCCCCTGGTGGCTCTGGCTGGTACTGACTGGCGTAAGCCTTGCTGGAGCTTTGGGGGTGAAGTTTGTGGGTCTGTTTGTCATCCTGCTGGTGGGTCTGAACACCGTTGGGGACCTCTGGAGGCTTCTGGGAGATCTGAGTCTCTCTCTGGTAAACGGCAGCATATTTCTAATGATAATCTGAACGTGTAGAAAAACCACAGTCGCAGTTTCCTAATCATCTTTTCCGCCAGCAGATGGACATCGCAGCTCATTTCCTGGCTCGGGTGTTTGGACTCATCGTGGTTCCTCTCTTTCTTTATGTTACAATATTTGCAGTTCACTTCGTGGTGCTGAACAAAAGGTAGGAGTGTGTGTTTGTAGCTGGACTGGCAGGATCACATCATCCGCCGTGTCAGCGTTTGATTAGTCACAGTTGTTTCCTCTCGCCAGCGGACCAGGAGACGGTTTCTTCAGCTCGGCCTTCCAGTCCCGCCTGATCGGGAACAACCTACACAACGCGTCCATGCCCGAGTGTGAGTCCCCGTCTAAATCAAACCAAATGTTACCACAGCTGTGTTTACGAAAACAGTAAAAACCAAGGTGGAAAAAGAGGTCAAAGAGGAACGCAGACGTTCCTCGTGTGTGTGAAGACCGATGGGCTGCCACCACTGCTTACATTTCACTCTCTCCAATCAGCAACATGACTGAATTTTATTTTAAACCAGACCCTTTATCCCCAGTGTTAACGGGGTTTTTTTTGCCTCGCTTCCTTCAAGAAGCCCTTTCATCTCCTTGCTTTCCTCATGCAGATCTGGCGTACGGCTCCACCATCACAGTGAAAAACCTGCGTATCGCTGGAGGCTACCTGCACTCTCACTGGCACTTATACCCCGAAGGAGTGGGAGCAAAGCAGCAGCAGGTCAAGCTACGCCGACATGTAGCAAATATTTACGTAATCTGTGCGACATTTCTTTGGTGAAAGTAGACGTCTTCTCGAATGTGTGCTCACAGGTGACAGCGTACCTCCATAAAGACTACAACAACCTGTGGCTGGTTAACAGACAAGATAATAACTGTGAGCAATGCTGCTTCACTTGCTGTGACGTCGCGTCGTGTTGCTATACGATCTCATTGTGTGTATCTGCTTCTTTGCAGCTCAGACCGAGAGTCCTGATTTGGTTCGACATGGTGACATTATCCGGCTGGAGCATAAAGAGTAATCACACTACTGCACAGAAATTAATAATAATGTCCAAGTTTAAAACCATTCACTGATTTTCACCTGTATTCTTGTCCAGAACAACACGTAACCTTCACAGTCACCTCCATGAAGCTCCTCTGACCAGGAAGCACTTCCAGGTTACAGGATATGGGATTGTAGGTGCACTTGTTATAAGTATCTACGTTAGAAACGTCAATAATAACCCCCTCCTGCTGATAATCTTATTTTCCTCTTCATAGAACGGCACAGGCGACGCAAACGACTTGTGGCAGGTGGAGGTGTGTGGCGGCAAGAAGGGCGACCTGGTGAAGGTGCTGCGGAGCAAAGTCCGCTTTTTACATCGAGCCACCGGCTGCGTGCTTTACTCTTCTGGCAAAACCCTTCCGAAGTGGTAAAAGCCTCTTCATTTCCGTCACAGATTTGTTCTGTGCCTGAGGAGTGAAAACACATGGATGTTTGTTTGTGTCCAGGGGCTGGGAGCAGGTCGAAGTGACCTGCAGTCCCTACCTGAAGGAGACGCCGAGCTCTCAGTGGAACATCGAGGATCACATCAATCCCAAACGTATGGTCGTCACATTCCTCTTCCTGTTAACAGTCGTTGAATCTGGAGCGTGAGCTAACACGCTGCGTTTACCTGTGCAGTGCCCAACATCAGCCTGTCTGTGCTGAAGCCACATTTTCTGGAGATACTAGTGGAGTCGCACATTGTTATGATCAGAGTGAGTAACTATAAAGTAGTGAAGATGCCTTTTAATCTGAGCCGAATTTTGATCATTTATTCATCTGAATGACTCTTTAAAGGGTAATAGTGGCTTGAAACCCAAAGACAATGAGATGAACTCCAAGCCGTGGCACTGGCCCATCAACTACCAGGTGGGTTTACTTTTGTGAAACTCAATTTCGATGCATTGCTACTTTTAATTACCAATGTAATTGGCTGATTCTTTGCAGGGACTGAGATTTTCAGGAGTGAATGAGACGGAGTATCGTGTTTACTTGCTGGGAAATCCTGTAAGTACACCGTGACGCAGTGAAAAGCAGAACATATAGGAGAATATAGCTAAAAACTGTGGTCTGAATTTGAACAGTGTGAAGAGTTCACAAGGTGAACTGAGATAATCTAACAGGAAATAAAAATAGAAATCACTGTTGCAAACACCTACAGCGACTGACAACCAATAGAAATGCAGATAAAAAGTTGTGAGAGCATGATCCTTTCCACATTCTACTTCCTGTCAGACCTGAGTTTATGAATTTCATGAGTCTCTAACTAATGACCTTGATGGAAATGCTGTCATTCAAGGTGGTCTGGTGGCTGAATCTGGCCAGTTTGGGCTTGTACCTCATCATGGTGTCCGTGGCGTCCGTCGCCATCCAAAGAGGTTTCACATTAACCCCAAGAAGACGAGGTGCGACTGCTGAAATACGGCCTTACTGCACATGGCTCCAGCTACAATTCAAAGGCTTTTATTTTGTGCTTCTTCGTGTGTTTCAGAGCATTCCTCTGTGCTTATGAGGGGAGGAGGTCTGTTGTTCCTGGGCTGGCTGCTACACTATGCACCTTTCTACACTATGGGACGAGTTCTCTACTATCATCACTACTTCCCTGCGATGCTCTTCAGCAGCATGCTCACAGGTACCACACCTCACTGCACTTTGTGCTTTGCCAATATAACGAACAGCCGTTTTCAAACCGTGAGGTTTAAGTCTGACATTAGACGTAAATGTTAGTTATGCAGAAGTGGCAATAGCATACTTGTTCCTTGCTTAAGTGGAGGGATGATATAAATTGTAAATTAGCCTAAATGTGAATAAACTGTAGTTTTGGGGGGTTTATATGTTAATAGTGTATTTTCATCTCTTGATACAAATTGTAAAGTGAATTATCATGAGAGGGATCAACATGAGTTGTGAACACCCAGAGTTTCCCTCTGGCATTAATAAACTATTTCTATTTTATTCCACTGAAGCGGCTTTAGTTCGTATCAGCAGTTTTTGGTAGGAACAATCTGGCTTAGATCTTCCAGACTCTTCATGTAATCCCACACAGACAATCACTTCCAGGACGCCTTGTTCTTCTTTAGCACTTGTTTTATATTTGAGGCCAATTGGACTCCTTCCTTCTTCTATTCCACCGCCTCAAAACTTTTGCACGGGAGTGAATCTTGATCTGAAGCAAAAGTGTGACAAAAAAGAAAGGAGGATCAATCATTTGTTTGTTTGCTGAAGGAATCACGTTGGACGTCCTGTTGAAAAATGCGGACCTGCTCCTCCGCCTGCCGTTCTGCGACCGGCTGCAGAGAGTGAGCCAGACCGTGCTTCTGCTCAGTGTCCTTTACAGGTGGGCTTACTTACACTGTCACGCATTCCTGATACAATATATTGAGTTAAACAATGACAAAGGGTCTGTTTAGTTTCCGTCTACTCAACCTTAACAGCCCAGGTTGATCTCAGTAGAGCCAAAGCAGAACAAGGAAATTATGACACATTTTTCTTCACTTTAGTATGAAAAAAATGTGATTACATTTTACAAGATGTTCACTTTTAATGAGCTCTATTTGACCTGAAATAAACAACTTCAGATGTATCAATAAATCTGTATCAATCGTAAATCTGGTGCAATGTTTGCCTCCAGAACAGTCCTGGAAATCTCCTGCACAGTAATCAACTCTACAACGAAGAAATCATCTGTTCAGCATTTTAAATTCCAAAGTGGTGAAATATTTCACACTGGTTTTCCACTAAAATGCCTTCCTTTACCACGATCAACAGTCTGCAAACAATCAGAATTCATTTAAATTCCTCAGACCGAAGGAACAAAACATTCATACACATGAAGCTGGATCCAGGAATTCGTCATTTAATAAACTAATGGGAAGTGATACACTGATATTTTGATGAAATATCACTTAGCAGAACTGTGGTTAATTATTTTCTGCTGATTTTTCCAAAATGCTGTTGAATATCTCTGCTGTGGGGTGAATTATGGATGTAATGAGAAGTAGCATTGAGAAATGATTCAGCGACATATTTGGATTTAAGTCTCTTTTGCTCTCCTGTAAATAGAATGTGAGGATTGAAAGTGTTATCATTATTTGTCATTTATCTTCATTTTAAACGTCATTCTGCTTTAAAAGCAGGGTTTAGAGGAAGCCAAACCATTTCTCTGTGTTGTAGCTCCATATTAAACAAACAAGCATGAGTTGTTTTGATCTTAATCTGCTGTCCAGTTATCTGATGACTTTGAAATCCCAATTTATTTATTTTTTGGCATTGCAATGTAGAAAATATTAAAAGGGTCTGATTTGAGGACCGAGAGTTCAATATTTCCAAAGTGAGAGAAAAACATGTGACAGTGTATTTTTGTTACTTTGACAGTAAGAACAATGTTCAAAACCTCATAACCACACCTCTTTCCGTATCTTTGACTTTGACTTGTAATGCTGCGATGAGGAGCTCTCGAGCACTGAGGCAGCTGGAAAGCAACATAACTCCCATAAACAAGCAGAAAATAAACTGATTTCTTTGTATTTTTTGCTGCAAATGAATATTGTCAAATAGTCCAAATGACTCAGTCTTAAAAGTCTCTTTTCAATCCTTTTTAAAACACTGTCTTCCATTTCACCATTCTCTCTATTGTCAGTTTCTACCTGTTTCACCCACTCTCCTACGGCATGACGGGTCCTCTGTCCCACGAGCCAGGCAGCACCATGGCTGGACTGAAGTGGATGGAGTCCTGGGAGTTCTAGTCCGCTCTGCATGAAGACAACATTTAAGATGTGCACCGGTATTAGAGACTTGAATCAAACATTTCATGAACTTTTCACTGTCGAGCTATTTATAGAGCTATTGTGCTAGCAAAAGTACTGATGTGTATGAGTAGAGGATTTGTGTGTGTGTGCGTGTGTGCGTGTGTGCGTGCGTGCGTGCGTGCGTGCGTGTGTGTGTGAGAGAGATTTGTATATGTGTGATACCGTTTCTATACATTGAATGTGTAGAAACTACAAGGACCTTTAAATGTCCCAGGTGAGCCTCCAACTGGATATCTGCTCTTTATGTCCACGATGCTTACTTAATCTTTACAAGATTGAACCTGCCAGTCTATACAGAGGGCAAAAAAACCCGCAATATTGTGCAAAGTTCTCTTAAACCTGCAAAACACCGGCTGAGTGAGAGGTCTGTCTGAAGCAGAGGTGAAGACAAAGACATTTACAGGTACTTTAAGTCACACACACATGAAACAGATTATACACACTGACTCGGTGCACTAGCAATGTTCGCAACATAGAAATACACACAAATGGAAATGCACACTCAAAATACATGCATGTACAAGTTATTTTCTACTACAGTAGTACAAGTAGTTTTCACAGCTGCATCTTTACTTGTTCCAGGTATTTATGCCAGAGTATTTTCACAATGTGTTGTCAAATATAGAGTGTTACACAAAAGTGGACCTGAGCCCCTGCACGCGAGAGCCAGAATAAAGAAGAGGACTAAGAATCACCCAGAAACCTTAATTCTTAACATAAGTTTCATCCTGGATGTAGCGTGTACTGTATTCCATCAGAATGAGCTAACGTGCCTTAAAGCATCTAAAGAAAGTGAGTCTTTCTATGCTAAATGTCCCTGGATGTCAGATTTAAAAGGCACAGACTGTCTGACTGTATTCTTATGTGTCATTGTCCAGGTCTATTTCGTGAATTTAGCTCTTACTGGCTTTTCTTTTCACTGTCCAACACTCCTTGTCTTAGTGTTTACATTTCAGTGCGATCAATAAACTGATATTCTTGTACTCTTGTGTTGTTGTTTTTTCGTACCACATGCACTTCACCGTTTGGGTGAAGACATTGGAGGTACCAAAAAATGTTAGAAAACATTCCTATTGATGTTTCTCCACACATTAATAGGAAGTGTTCCAATCTTATATGTGCATTTTCAATGAAGTTTCAGAATCTTCAAGTGCATAATTTCCTTAAACCTGGGATCTGTACCTAAAGCTGGTGCCCACTGCTGGCACAGTCCTCTCAATGTTGGCTAATTTAGCTTTCCGGAAGAACACAAAACTAGCACATTCGTTTCTCAAATTATGTCGGTTCAGTTCAAATATATTATTATATTTTATATTACTGTTATTGTTTTTAATTATTATTATTATTATAGATCACATTCTTTTGCTACTTTTTTTTATTATTGTCAACTCGCTGCTGGAACAATGTGAATTTAAATGCAAATTTGATTAGACTGAGCTTATCTAATCAACTTATTACCGTTTAATAACAAAAAACTAACTAGTAGCACCAGATCAACTTATTTTTTCATATATGTTGAATAATAATCGAGTCATGGAAAGCCCATGACAGCAATAATGTTCATATTTTATTTCTATTGAATAAAATAAAAATATACATTGATTTTTTTTACTACGAGAAATATTCTTGAAAAAACATGTGATACGTCTTCCCTTCAAATTATTACTATTTTTGTCATTATCGTGAACATTCTTCTTCTTCCTATTATTATTATTATTATTATTACTCGCCAGTTCTGATGTCAGTTGGGAACAGAGGCCTCCAGCGGCGCGTTTGAGAACTACACGGACATGCGTGAATTGCTGCGGTTGGCTGTCGTGGATCACGTGATCATTCTGAAGATGGCGTCTCCAAATGGAGGTAAATTCTAATTCCTTACGCTGCTCCGCCGTGTATAAACTATGAATTGTGTGCCGGAGGCGGACTACATCGATAACGTACACAGCGGTGCATTAGCGCAACGCCGGGAGGCCACGGGATGTGTCCGTTGGAGCTGTACTGCGGCTGTTTGTGGGTGTTTTTCGGGAGGCTCCAGCCCTCCTCCCTCGCCCCTGTGTTGTGTTGTGTTGTGTCCACAGTGCAGACAGCTGAGGAGACCGCAGGGTTCAACCTGCGGCACAGCCTGAAACATCCTCAAACACTGACATCCATCTGTGTGCCGACCAATAATACATTTAATACCTTCTCTCAGAAGGGGTTTGCTCAAGGAAATTACGGACTAAAGCATCTCCACATAAGATTTGCTGTGTTCTTCATCATCGATGGTCTAACGCGTTTATGACCGACACACATATATGTTATTAATATACACCCTTTCAGTTAGTACAGATTGATCAACCTACTCCCAGTCATGCTAAATCTGTGACACAGTCATATGGTGTTATTATACTGTTATGTTTTAATGTCAGAGTGAGTTCTCTAATCTTACATTCTGCTTCACCCATGCATCTGATTTGCATAAAATTAGAACACTCGTGATTGTCATACTTCAGAGAACTATTTAAAGCCTTTATTGTCATAAATAAAGCAAACTTGTCTTATAAGGGCTACTCAGTGGTGTAGTGGTTGTCTCTCTCACCTCACAGTGAGAAAAACATGGGTTCTTTCTGTTCTTTCTGAATATTCATGGTTATTTTCATCGTGCTCTGATTTCAACCCACAGTCAGTCAGTTACCTTAAGTTGGACTTCGATGTGAGTGATTCATTGTTTTTTTTAGTCCAGGGGTGTCAAACCCATTTTAATTCAGGAGCAACATCCAGCCCAATCCTTCTTAAGCGATCCAGACCCATAAAACCGTACCATAACGTCCTTCATATTTATACTTTGAAGTTTTCCCTTCTTCTGGCGCAGAGTGTACATGATAGAATTGTTGATATTTTCCCAAAAACCAAACAATTATTCCAGAAAATTACTACAATCTCACCTATAGTCAATTTTAATGAAACCTTCTGGTGTAAAATACAGTTTTTTGACAGTGGGAGGAAACCGGAGTACCCGGAGGAAAGCCGTGCACACACTGGAAGAACATGGAACCTCCACAAAGAAAGTCCCAGCCAGTATTTGCACCCATGACATTGTTAGTGTGAAGCTGAAATGCTACCCGCTGCTGAAAAGAGTTATTTGGAAGTTCGAATCAAAGACATAAATGTCTTCTTCAGGATCTGTATTTATTGAAAATCCTATCTCTATCACAAGACTCACAAGATTATTTTCAGCTCAGTTTTGATATTTAGACATCATTAAGAAACATTGATTTTCCTTGGTGAGAAACAGTTATATAAGCGGCACGGTGGAGCAGTGGTGAGCACTCTCGCCCCACAGCAAGAAGGTCAAAATTAGATTATGTTGTACATTTCTTTCTTGATCATTTTGAATTATTATATCCTCACTTTGGTTTCATGTCTTCTGGATGTCAGTTCATGTTCATGTTGTTTGGACTCATCACTAAATTTAGAAGCCTTACGGACGACTCACAGGTTCCCTGCTTGGGGGGGGCACACCCGAGTGCATCGTGTTGGCTAAGCCTGGTGTCGAGTTACCATCTATATTCCCCTGTGACTGCTGCTACAAGAATATTGTCTGATTCTGCCTGTCTCTGAATCCAGTGTCAATCCACTAGGAATTGGATTGTTTTTGCCAATAATAATAAATGTGTTTATTGTATGTCGATTGACAGGTGATGATTTTGAGTCCTCTCTGCTGAGTTTCGAGAAGTTGGACAGAGCGTCGCCAGACTTGTGGCCAGAGCAGCGTGAGTTCCTCTCTTTGCTCTTCTGTCTGGCCCACAAATGACTTCTGCTTGTATTTACTGCTACGGTTTCTCACACAGTGCCCGGAGTTGCCGAATTTGCTGCATCTTGTAAAAACGTGAGTTGAGATTTACTCCGGCGAGCTTTGATTTACAAACTGCTTAATTAAACAGGCCGTTGTATACGGGCAGGATCAGTGCATCCGTTACGAGCTGTCCACTCAAACTTTATTTGTGTCTGCGCCGCAGCCCATCACAAATTCGCCACCAAAGTGGATGGCTGAACTAGAGACTGAAGACATTGAAATGTTGAAAGGTATGTGGAAACAACAAACACACAGCGTGTTAACCTGAAGCTACGCTCATTAAAGAAAGGAATATTGGAGCAGGTGTGGACAAAAACACGTATACGCCGTATATATATAATCCGATCAAATTGGATGAGAGTGGTTGAGCGGTTGAGGTTTTCCTGATGAGTCTCGCTCCCATCCTGCAGAGCTCGGGAGTCTGACCACGGCCAACCTGATGGAAAAGGTCAAAGGACTTCAGAATCTCGCCTACCAGCTGGGCTCAGAGGAGTGTAAGTAGGACAAAGACACAAACGCTGCGGCGCAGCACATGTGCTTGTTTCCTTTCTGATCCCTGGAGCGACGTTAAGATGAACAGGTGACACACGAAACAGTAATTCAGGTAAGTCAGGAGTGTCAAACAACAAGGCCACAGGACACGAGTACCATGAGGTCATCTGGATGAGAAAATAAAAAAAAGATTGTGACTATGTTTTTAGAAGGTATCCAGAGAGAATTTTAGCCTATTTAGAGGTTTTTAGACTATAATTCGACAAATATAGCATCATTTTGGGCAGTTTTGCACTTTCCAATAGATTGTTATTACATATTTAATTTAAAATTGTGTTTTTAGGACTAAATCTAAAGTCAAACATTAGGCTTGTGGGCCGCGCCATGCTGTGAGGGTGCGTTTGTAAAAACATGCATAATGCAACACCATTAGGAGACGTTTTTGAACGTTTCACAGTATTTTGCACCAGAAGGTTTCATTAAAATAATATTTATGTGGAGATTGTAGTCATTTTCAGTAGTAACTGTTTGGTTTTTGTGAAACTAGAAACACGTTTGTCGTGCATACTCTGCGCAACAACAAAGGACAACTTTAAAGCAAGTTTAAATTTATAGGTTATTATGGCACTAGTTTACTGATCCTGTCCACTCGAGATGAAGTTGATCTGCATGTCTTATGTTTCACAGATGAGATTAATGAGAACCCTCTCCAGATCGGTCTGATGCGACCACTAGATGGAGCTCATAGCATTTCTCTATTTGCTTCTGCATCTGAACGCATAGACCTCAGAGCAGCTCTGAACTCCCACATTCAAAACCTCTTCACTGACTTCACACAGGCTGTTGGGGTTTTGTTGGGAGACACAATAGAAAATGCAAAAAAATTGCAATTTGACGTCAACCCTCCGGTCGAACGGCAAAAATAAACTGACCTTAAGGTCTTCAAATAATGGATTTCGGACAATCTTGTTAAATGGAAAAGGTAAGAAATAAGGGCACGCCTGCAACAAAAGCCCCAGCATTTGATGGATGCAAAATCTATTTTTTAATCCATTCCACACAGCCCCCATTGTCATAATCCTTGTGGAGTGTGGATTAGAGAGACGTCCCTAAGTGCTCATATTTCCCTAAGAGAAAAATGGGTATTAATTTTTATAGTGGAAAACCACACAAGTAATGAAGAATTGTGATGGTACCCACCCCTAAAGCTTTTCTATCCGATGGGATAGAGCCTATAAATAAAAATACATGGAGGGTTTGCTCTCTTGAGTTGGTTGCATTTCAGTAACATGCCTGTTGTGGGGAGAAAGTGATGCGACGGTGTATATAAATCCTTGTTAATTCAACCAAAATTAACTCGCGTGATTTCAATATTAAGGATATGCAGCAATTTGACAAGCGATGGATATCTAAGCAGACACAGCATGCATAATAATAACCGACCGAACAGGAGCATGTGCTCATGTTTTGTGTTTATGTCTTAATCTTGCCGCCCAGATTTTTCCGAAAGCTGGATAAGCGTGTAATCTTGCTGATATAAAGATGTTTGCTGTCATAAATGTGGGACTGCGGGCCCCTTTTTGCAGTCGTGTCATGTACCTGGAGATGACGGGACACAATGATGGTTATTATTGGTGTCAGAGCAGCCCTGTAATCGGTGCCTGTTTAATGCTCTCTGGTTTAATTTTCTCCTTTTCCTGGCTGTCAGGGGAGGCCTTGTAAATCTCAGCTACTTTTTCATCATGTTTGTGCACTCTTCAGTGCCCATAAACACACTCCGCAGAGGCATGGCAGAGCGAGGGCAGGGGACAGGATTTACTGCCCCTCCCCCTTCAACATGTGGACCATTAAAAGAGGGAGCGGGTTAATGGGCAGAGGACAATCAAGCGGCGAAAAGTCACCCGCCCGCCACTGCAGCGAGGGCCTGAGCTCCAGGTTCTCTCAAGCCCACAAGCACACCTGAGCAGCGGATTCCTGCTTTGTGCTCTCGCTTTTAGTGCATGTGTGTTAAGCTGGACGCTCCCCCGCTGCTCCATCCCTAACCCCCCCCCCCCCCCCCCCCCCCCCCCCCACCCCTCCAACCCCCAACCCCCCAATATGGCTGCATGATGCTGGCCCAGTTGGTCCCCACGGGGCCGGACGCGTGCCTCCTCACCAGGCCCCAGCTGTTCCTCCGCCCCGTGATGAATACCCCCTGTCGTGGGCCGCTGAGCGTGGGCATCAAGCCCACGGTCTCAGGGGAGAGCCGAGGACTCTGATAAGTGCTGTTATTGGAGGTAATTGAAAGCTGAGTGTTCCTCTGGGATCCAGTGGCAGAGCGACTGAGACGGCTGGTGACATGGCGGCTGCTCGCACTGCTCACACTTCTGACTTCTGGCAAAATAGGATCTTCTATGGCGTCACAGACTTAAAAAAAATACAATTTCTCTTTGTTGCATTTAACTGGTAAAAAAAAAAAAAATTCGCTTTTAGAAATGAATGTGTGTTGTAAGTTTTACAAAGTGTCGATGCTTTTTGGTCAGATGCAAACATTTGGCTTTACTCAGATCCAACTTTCACTCTGTGTGTCTGCAGCTTTATTCCAGGCTGGATTATGACACTGACAACATATTTGGTGTGAAAACAGAAAGTCTCCTCTTCTGAGTCTGATTCTGCAGGGGTTTTTTCTGTTTTGTCTTTCTTCCATCTACTCTGCTTGCTCATGTGGAATTTGTTTTTGTTTTTTTCTCAGTACATGTGTCTTGAAATGACCGTGTTGTATATGACGCTATAGAAATAGAATAGACTTGAATCAAAAGGTAGTGTTTACATGTCTTTTTTTCCTTAGATCTGATGAAAAGACAAACAAAACTGCCAAACATTTACTCAGTGACAGAAATTAAATACTGGGTGCGTTTTTGTTGTTGTTTTGTTTTGTTTTTTACATATTTGGACATTGATATTTAATCAAAATTTTAATAATACTGAAAAAATATTATGCAAATAAACTAAACAGAAGAAGGTCATCAGAAAGACGATTGTAGCAGCTTATGAGTCTACAAAGTGATTTAAAAAGATCTTCAAAACAATCTGAAGTCAGTTATCTCAGCCACAGGGGGTGTATCTAGCGACTGGACGGTAGGGTGTCCTAACTTTTTAATTTTTATTGTTTACCTGCAATTAAATCACTTTTTTTTTTTCCCAGAGATGAATAAAAACAAGATTAGACATCGATATGTGAACATTTCTTGATAAAGAACTGAGCATTTAATGGGGTGTCGTCATGTTTTCCACATGACTGGAGCTGATACGACACTTCTCGAGTCTTTTAACCGTCCTCGTCAACCTGCTCGTTTGCTGATTCCGATTCCCACAGTGTAACTCGGGATTGTCTTGCGCAGACCAAGTGTAAAGAAGAGTTTGAGCGTGTCCTGGCTGTTGCGACCACCTGTTGTGGCACCTGTGGCAGCCCG